>NW_026647135.1:0-300000 GCF_950295315.1 Erinaceus europaeus | reverse complement strand
GGTGGGACAGGGGCCTGGCGGACCTTGGTCCCCCGCCCTGGACTGTCAAATGCCAGCCCCATGCCCAGACACACACCAATCCGCCCAGAGCCCCTTGGCCCGGCCGACCAGCACCTGCTTTGGCCTGGGGCTCTGTCTCTGGTGGCTGGCCACCACCCCTCAAGTCAAGTTCAGCATGGGGTCATGGCTGCTGGTCAACTGGATGGGCGGGGTCCCCGTGGCCTAGCAACCACAGGAGCCCTCTGTGATGTCCTAGCCCCTGGCAATCTGTGCTGGCCACACTGGCACTGGGCAGCCCAACTGCCCTGCCACTAGGTCAGGCAACAGCGCCCAGACGCCTGGGCCCTGGCACAGAGGGACGGAAGGATGGCAAGACAGTGCTGACCGACGAGGGACCTCAGGGCTGGCTGCCAAGAGAAGACAGGTGGAGGTGCGCCCTGGATCCAGGGAGCCCAGGCCAGAGCTGCCTGCATGCCTGCCGGCCTTCCTGGATGTCTGTATGCTGCCTTTGTCCAGGTAGGTTTCTCAGGTCCCCTCCAATCCTGTCCTCTCCTGTCCTCTCCTGTCCTCACCATCCTGTCCCCTCTCCTTTCCTCCGCACTTTGCTTCTCTCCTGTGTATGTCCTCTCTTCCAGGTGTCCTGCTCACCAGCTCCAGCACTTGTGATGGTTCTCCAGTGACAGCTGTTCGCAACCCCTTCCACCCCCTGCCTGCCCCTAATGTGACCCAGCTCACAGGGTCTCCGGCTCACCCCACCCAAACCCACACGCCCCAACACATTCCCTGGTTCAGCCCCTCTGCCCTATTCAGCCAAACTGGGCCTTTGCAACCTACCTATGCATCGTTGTTTCTCCTCACCATTCAAGGAGAGATCTCCTTTTGTACTTAGCTTGGTTGACTGGTGGATGGATGGATGGATGGATGGATGTATGGATGAATGGATGGATAGATGTATGGGTGGATGGATGGATGGATGGAAAGGTCAATGGATCGGTTTTCTAGAGGCAGAGTACCATATAGGGGTACTGGAGTCCGCTGGTGTCAGATCCTTAGTCAATGTCAAATGTAAAACATTAATTCATCAATAACAAAAATGAATAAGCACCTAAATAAATAAATAAATAAATATAAAAACTGGGTTAAAAAATACATGGTGTCTTTGCCTTTCTGCATATGGAATGCTGTGAGGATCTTAACAAGGAAAGCATTGTCCTGAGTAGCCCATTTGAAGTCGTGGAATATTTCCTTTTCCTTTTTCTTTTTTTACTTTCTATTTTCTTGATTATTCACTGGAATAAATAGACAGGAATTGAGAGGGAAGGGAGGTAGAGAGAGTTTGAGACACAGAGAGAGACAACTGCAGCACTTCCGCACCACTTGTAAAGATTTCCCCTGGCAGGTGCGAACCCGGGTGTTGAAGCCCAGTCCTCCTGCATTGTAACATGAGTGCTTAACTGGGTGTGGCACACCTGGTACCCTTGATGGGACACTTTTTTTTAGCAATGAAAAGAAATTCTCGTGGCAAGGTAATAAATAAATGAAGAAGTAAATAAAAGTGCATTTACATTATCTCAGTGGAAACACACAGGGACATATACGTCTCTGTTACCTGTATTACTTCTTCATGTATGGATTGATTGCCTCAAGAGGTTATTGCCACAGCTGAGTGCCTACACCACGAATAATCCACAGCTCCTGCACTCCATTTGTTCCCCTTTCGCTGCCCTTGTTGCTTGGTCACTGTGGTGGTTATTGTTTTTGTTGTTGTTGTTGTTGTTACTGACCTTGCATCTGACAGACACAAAAGGAGAGAGCAGAGGAAATACAGGGTGGGAGAGAAAGATAGAGCTCCTAAAGACCTGCTTCACCCCCTGTAAAGCGACTCCCCTGCAGGTGGCAGTCTGGGGGCCAGACCCCAAATCCTTCCACCTGTCCCCTCTATTCGTGATCGCCACAAGCCCTTAACCCTCTGACATACCGCCAAACCTCCCTGGATTTACTTTTGAAGGCAGTATCACCTGCCTCGTTTTGAATCCTCATTATCCTGAGGGTCAGTCCTGGAGACAGTGTCATGACACGACACATGGAGATCTCTGTTATCAGAGAGCACCTGGAACAGCAGCTGGGGCTCTAGTGCCCGGGCAGGAGCAATTCCCCATCCACCTTCCACGGAGTCCACCTGCCTGCATTTTGGTCCTTTTCCCTCCAAAAAAGATTTTTCCCTTTTTTAACTTTGAAACAGGCAGGAGACAGGTTACCCAGGCAGGGGAAAATAAATAAAAAGCCTTTTTTTTTTTTTTTTTACCGAAGTGAATGACCATCTTCTGGGAATATAGGTTTTGAACCTGAAAACTCTGTCTGTCTGTCTCTTAGTCCGCAGAAAGAGCCACTAGCCCAGCCAGATCTCACACTCAGATGGGGTGTTTTTGCCAGTCAAAGGTCTGCACAGCACACTAGGGATTGGGCGGCCTGAGACCCAAATGTTACATTGTAGATGGACTGTTTGCAGTTCTTGCTCCCCAGGACATTGGACTGTCTCAACTCCCTCCCCTACAGCATGAAAAAAAGACTCTTTCCAACCTTGGAGCAACTGGAGTGGGGGCGAGGGGGGCTGTTTGCATGTCTGCACTGCTCATGCCCAGGTGTCTGTGGGGGTCCGTGGCAGAGGCTGTAAGGTGCTAGGGGGCAGAAGGAGACTGTTTGAGAGGCAGGCTGCAGGCAGGGGAACCAGGAGTGTGTGCAGGTCTGTGTGTGTGGGTGTGGTGGCAGGGGGTTAGGGCAGGTCCCCGTGCTGGATGGTGAGATGGCAGCTGGGCTGGCCCTGGGCCCTCAGGGCTGAAGGGCAGAAGCAGGGTGGCAGTAAAGTAGCGCAGGGAGGAACACCGTAGATGTTAGTTGGGAGCTGCGGGACAGAGGGTAAGGGGAAAGGGGGCATCCTTGAGGAGGGGTCAGGACTAGAGAGTGGGGGCAGCTGGAGGCATGGAAGGTCCCAGGAATCAGGGACTGACAGGAACAGATTCCTACACCCCCCCACTGGATAGAAGCTGCAGAAGCCAGAGCAGCAGCCCTGGATTGCCTAGGCCAAGGGTCCTGAGTGAGTCCCGCTGAGGATGAGGAAGAGGAGGAGGGGGTGTAGGAGGAGGAGGAGGAAGAGGAGGAGGAAGAGGAGAAAGAGGAGGAGGAAGAAGAGGAGGAGGAGGAGGAGGAGGAGGAGGAGGGGCAGGAGGGCAGCTGTCAGTAGGCAACGGGATTAATAGAGGCCTCCATTACGGAGGCATGTGTCCAGGCAGGCACCCACCAACCCTCAGGGGCAGCTCAGGGCACCCAGGGACTTGGTGTGGGTATCTCTGGGGCGGGGACTGTCAGTCAGTCAGCAAGACTGTGTGTCAGTGCACATGGTGGGACAGGGGCCTGGCGGACCTTGGTCCCCCGCCCTGGACTGTCAAATGCCAGCCCCATGCCCAGACACACACCAATCCGCCCAGAGCCCCTTGGCCCGGCCGACCAGCACCTGCTTTGGCCTGGGGCTCTGTCTCTGGTGGCTGGCCACCACCCCTCAAGTCAAGTTCAGCATGGGGTCATGGCTGCTGGTCAACTGGATGGGCGGGGTCCCCGTGGCCTAGCAACCACAGGAGCCCTCTGTGATGTCCTAGCCCCTGGCAATCTGTGCTGGCCACACTGGCACTGGGCAGCCCAACTGCCCTGCCACTAGGTCAGGCAACAGCGCCCAGACGCCTGGGCCCTGGCACAGAGGGACGGAAGGATGGCAAGACAGTGCTGACCGACGAGGGACCTCAGGGCTGGCTGCCAAGAGAAGACAGGTGGAGGTGCGCCCTGGATCCAGGGAGCCCAGGCCAGAGCTGCCTGCATGCCTGCCGGCCTTCCTGGATGTCTGTATGCTGCCTTTGTCCAGGTAGGTTTCTCAGGTCCCCTCCAATCCTGTCCTCTCCTGTCCTCTCCTGTCCTCACCATCCTGTCCCCTCTCCTTTCCTCCGCACTTTGCTTCTCTCCTGTGTATGTCCTCTCTTCCAGGTGTCCTGCTCACCAGCTCCAGCACTTGTGATGGTTCTCCAGTGACAGCTGTTCGCAACCCCTTCCACCCCCTGCCTGCCCCTAATGTGACCCAGCTCACAGGGTCTCCGGCTCACCCCACCCAAACCCACACGCCCCAACACATTCCCTGGTTCAGCCCCTCTGCCCTATTCAGCCAAACTGGGCCTTTGCAACCTACCTATGCATCGTTGTTTCTCCTCACCATTCAAGGAGAGATCTCCTTTTGTACTTAGCTTGGTTGACTGGTGGATGGATGGATGGATGGATGGATGTATGGATGAATGGATGGATAGATGTATGGGTGGATGGATGGATGGATGGAAAGGTCAATGGATCGGTTTTCTAGAGGCAGAGTACCATATAGGGGTACTGGAGTCCGCTGGTGTCAGATCCTTAGTCAATGTCAAATGTAAAACATTAATTCATCAATAACAAAAATGAATAAGCACCTAAATAAATAAATAAATAAATATAAAAACTGGGTTAAAAAATACATGGTGTCTTTGCCTTTCTGCATATGGAATGCTGTGAGGATCTTAACAAGGAAAGCATTGTCCTGAGTAGCCCATTTGAAGTCGTGGAATATTTCCTTTTCCTTTTTCTTTTTTTACTTTCTATTTTCTTGATTATTCACTGGAATAAATAGACAGGAATTGAGAGGGAAGGGAGGTAGAGAGAGTTTGAGACACAGAGAGAGACAACTGCAGCACTTCCGCACCACTTGTAAAGATTTCCCCTGGCAGGTGCGAACCCGGGTGTTGAAGCCCAGTCCTCCTGCATTGTAACATGAGTGCTTAACTGGGTGTGGCACACCTGGTACCCTTGATGGGACACTTTTTTTTAGCAATGAAAAGAAATTCTCGTGGCAAGGTAATAAATAAATGAAGAAGTAAATAAAAGTGCATTTACATTATCTCAGTGGAAACACACAGGGACATATACGTCTCTGTTACCTGTATTACTTCTTCATGTATGGATTGATTGCCTCAAGAGGTTATTGCCACAGCTGAGTGCCTACACCACGAATAATCCACAGCTCCTGCACTCCATTTGTTCCCCTTTCGCTGCCCTTGTTGCTTGGTCACTGTGGTGGTTATTGTTTTTGTTGTTGTTGTTGTTGTTACTGACCTTGCATCTGACAGACACAAAAGGAGAGAGCAGAGGAAATACAGGGTGGGAGAGAAAGATAGAGCTCCTAAAGACCTGCTTCACCCCCTGTAAAGCGACTCCCCTGCAGGTGGCAGTCTGGGGGCCAGACCCCAAATCCTTCCACCTGTCCCCTCTATTCGTGATCGCCACAAGCCCTTAACCCTCTGACATACCGCCAAACCTCCCTGGATTTACTTTTGAAGGCAGTATCACCTGCCTCGTTTTGAATCCTCATTATCCTGAGGGTCAGTCCTGGAGACAGTGTCATGACACGACACATGGAGATCTCTGTTATCAGAGAGCACCTGGAACAGCAGCTGGGGCTCTAGTGCCCGGGCAGGAGCAATTCCCCATCCACCTTCCACGGAGTCCACCTGCCTGCATTTTGGTCCTTTTCCCTCCAAAAAAGATTTTTCCCTTTTTTAACTTTGAAACAGGCAGGAGACAGGTTACCCAGGCAGGGGAAAATAAATAAAAAGCCTTTTTTTTTTTTTTTTTACCGAAGTGAATGACCATCTTCTGGGAATATAGGTTTTGAACCTGAAAACTCTGTCTGTCTGTCTCTTAGTCCGCAGAAAGAGCCACTAGCCCAGCCAGATCTCACACTCAGATGGGGTGTTTTTGCCAGTCAAAGGTCTGCACAGCACACTAGGGATTGGGCGGCCTGAGACCCAAATGTTACATTGTAGATGGACTGTTTGCAGTTCTTGCTCCCCAGGACATTGGACTGTCTCAACTCCCTCCCCTACAGCATGAAAAAAAGACTCTTTCCAACCTTGGAGCAACTGGAGTGGGGGCGAGGGGGGCTGTTTGCATGTCTGCACTGCTCATGCCCAGGTGTCTGTGGGGGTCCGTGGCAGAGGCTGTAAGGTGCTAGGGGGCAGAAGGAGACTGTTTGAGAGGCAGGCTGCAGGCAGGGGAACCAGGAGTGTGTGCAGGTCTGTGTGTGTGGGTGTGGTGGCAGGGGGTTAGGGCAGGTCCCCGTGCTGGATGGTGAGATGGCAGCTGGGCTGGCCCTGGGCCCTCAGGGCTGAAGGGCAGAAGCAGGGTGGCAGTAAAGTAGCGCAGGGAGGAACACCGTAGATGTTAGTTGGGAGCTGCGGGACAGAGGGTAAGGGGAAAGGGGGCATCCTTGAGGAGGGGTCAGGACTAGAGAGTGGGGGCAGCTGGAGGCATGGAAGGTCCCAGGAATCAGGGACTGACAGGAACAGATTCCTACACCCCCCCACTGGATAGAAGCTGCAGAAGCCAGAGCAGCAGCCCTGGATTGCCTAGGCCAAGGGTCCTGAGTGAGTCCCGCTGAGGATGAGGAAGAGGAGGAGGGGGTGTAGGAGGAGGAGGAGGAAGAGGAGGAGGAAGAGGAGAAAGAGGAGGAGGAAGAAGAGGAGGAGGAGGAGGAGGAGGAGGAGGAGGGGCAGGAGGGCAGCTGTCAGTAGGCAACGGGATTAATAGAGGCCTCCATTACGGAGGCATGTGTCCAGGCAGGCACCCACCAACCCTCAGGGGCAGCTCAGGGCACCCAGGGACTTGGTGTGGGTATCTCTGGGGCGGGGACTGTCAGTCAGTCAGCAAGACTGTGTGTCAGTGCACATGGTGGGACAGGGGCCTGGCGGACCTTGGTCCCCCGCCCTGGACTGTCAAATGCCAGCCCCATGCCCAGACACACACCAATCCGCCCAGAGCCCCTTGGCCCGGCCGACCAGCACCTGCTTTGGCCTGGGGCTCTGTCTCTGGTGGCTGGCCACCACCCCTCAAGTCAAGTTCAGCATGGGGTCATGGCTGCTGGTCAACTGGATGGGCGGGGTCCCCGTGGCCTAGCAACCACAGGAGCCCTCTGTGATGTCCTAGCCCCTGGCAATCTGTGCTGGCCACACTGGCACTGGGCAGCCCAACTGCCCTGCCACTAGGTCAGGCAACAGCGCCCAGACGCCTGGGCCCTGGCACAGAGGGACGGAAGGATGGCAAGACAGTGCTGACCGACGAGGGACCTCAGGGCTGGCTGCCAAGAGAAGACAGGTGGAGGTGCGCCCTGGATCCAGGGAGCCCAGGCCAGAGCTGCCTGCATGCCTGCCGGCCTTCCTGGATGTCTGTATGCTGCCTTTGTCCAGGTAGGTTTCTCAGGTCCCCTCCAATCCTGTCCTCTCCTGTCCTCTCCTGTCCTCACCATCCTGTCCCCTCTCCTTTCCTCCGCACTTTGCTTCTCTCCTGTGTATGTCCTCTCTTCCAGGTGTCCTGCTCACCAGCTCCAGCACTTGTGATGGTTCTCCAGTGACAGCTGTTCGCAACCCCTTCCACCCCCTGCCTGCCCCTAATGTGACCCAGCTCACAGGGTCTCCGGCTCACCCCACCCAAACCCACACGCCCCAACACATTCCCTGGTTCAGCCCCTCTGCCCTATTCAGCCAAACTGGGCCTTTGCAACCTACCTATGCATCGTTGTTTCTCCTCACCATTCAAGGAGAGATCTCCTTTTGTACTTAGCTTGGTTGACTGGTGGATGGATGGATGGATGGATGGATGTATGGATGAATGGATGGATAGATGTATGGGTGGATGGATGGATGGATGGAAAGGTCAATGGATCGGTTTTCTAGAGGCAGAGTACCATATAGGGGTACTGGAGTCCGCTGGTGTCAGATCCTTAGTCAATGTCAAATGTAAAACATTAATTCATCAATAACAAAAATGAATAAGCACCTAAATAAATAAATAAATAAATATAAAAACTGGGTTAAAAAATACATGGTGTCTTTGCCTTTCTGCATATGGAATGCTGTGAGGATCTTAACAAGGAAAGCATTGTCCTGAGTAGCCCATTTGAAGTCGTGGAATATTTCCTTTTCCTTTTTCTTTTTTTACTTTCTATTTTCTTGATTATTCACTGGAATAAATAGACAGGAATTGAGAGGGAAGGGAGGTAGAGAGAGTTTGAGACACAGAGAGAGACAACTGCAGCACTTCCGCACCACTTGTAAAGATTTCCCCTGGCAGGTGCGAACCCGGGTGTTGAAGCCCAGTCCTCCTGCATTGTAACATGAGTGCTTAACTGGGTGTGGCACACCTGGTACCCTTGATGGGACACTTTTTTTTAGCAATGAAAAGAAATTCTCGTGGCAAGGTAATAAATAAATGAAGAAGTAAATAAAAGTGCATTTACATTATCTCAGTGGAAACACACAGGGACATATACGTCTCTGTTACCTGTATTACTTCTTCATGTATGGATTGATTGCCTCAAGAGGTTATTGCCACAGCTGAGTGCCTACACCACGAATAATCCACAGCTCCTGCACTCCATTTGTTCCCCTTTCGCTGCCCTTGTTGCTTGGTCACTGTGGTGGTTATTGTTTTTGTTGTTGTTGTTGTTGTTACTGACCTTGCATCTGACAGACACAAAAGGAGAGAGCAGAGGAAATACAGGGTGGGAGAGAAAGATAGAGCTCCTAAAGACCTGCTTCACCCCCTGTAAAGCGACTCCCCTGCAGGTGGCAGTCTGGGGGCCAGACCCCAAATCCTTCCACCTGTCCCCTCTATTCGTGATCGCCACAAGCCCTTAACCCTCTGACATACCGCCAAACCTCCCTGGATTTACTTTTGAAGGCAGTATCACCTGCCTCGTTTTGAATCCTCATTATCCTGAGGGTCAGTCCTGGAGACAGTGTCATGACACGACACATGGAGATCTCTGTTATCAGAGAGCACCTGGAACAGCAGCTGGGGCTCTAGTGCCCGGGCAGGAGCAATTCCCCATCCACCTTCCACGGAGTCCACCTGCCTGCATTTTGGTCCTTTTCCCTCCAAAAAAGATTTTTCCCTTTTTTAACTTTGAAACAGGCAGGAGACAGGTTACCCAGGCAGGGGAAAATAAATAAAAAGCCTTTTTTTTTTTTTTTTTACCGAAGTGAATGACCATCTTCTGGGAATATAGGTTTTGAACCTGAAAACTCTGTCTGTCTGTCTCTTAGTCCGCAGAAAGAGCCACTAGCCCAGCCAGATCTCACACTCAGATGGGGTGTTTTTGCCAGTCAAAGGTCTGCACAGCACACTAGGGATTGGGCGGCCTGAGACCCAAATGTTACATTGTAGATGGACTGTTTGCAGTTCTTGCTCCCCAGGACATTGGACTGTCTCAACTCCCTCCCCTACAGCATGAAAAAAAGACTCTTTCCAACCTTGGAGCAACTGGAGTGGGGGCGAGGGGGGCTGTTTGCATGTCTGCACTGCTCATGCCCAGGTGTCTGTGGGGGTCCGTGGCAGAGGCTGTAAGGTGCTAGGGGGCAGAAGGAGACTGTTTGAGAGGCAGGCTGCAGGCAGGGGAACCAGGAGTGTGTGCAGGTCTGTGTGTGTGGGTGTGGTGGCAGGGGGTTAGGGCAGGTCCCCGTGCTGGATGGTGAGATGGCAGCTGGGCTGGCCCTGGGCCCTCAGGGCTGAAGGGCAGAAGCAGGGTGGCAGTAAAGTAGCGCAGGGAGGAACACCGTAGATGTTAGTTGGGAGCTGCGGGACAGAGGGTAAGGGGAAAGGGGGCATCCTTGAGGAGGGGTCAGGACTAGAGAGTGGGGGCAGCTGGAGGCATGGAAGGTCCCAGGAATCAGGGACTGACAGGAACAGATTCCTACACCCCCCCACTGGATAGAAGCTGCAGAAGCCAGAGCAGCAGCCCTGGATTGCCTAGGCCAAGGGTCCTGAGTGAGTCCCGCTGAGGATGAGGAAGAGGAGGAGGGGGTGTAGGAGGAGGAGGAGGAAGAGGAGGAGGAAGAGGAGAAAGAGGAGGAGGAAGAAGAGGAGGAGGAGGAGGAGGAGGAGGAGGAGGGGCAGGAGGGCAGCTGTCAGTAGGCAACGGGATTAATAGAGGCCTCCATTACGGAGGCATGTGTCCAGGCAGGCACCCACCAACCCTCAGGGGCAGCTCAGGGCACCCAGGGACTTGGTGTGGGTATCTCTGGGGCGGGGACTGTCAGTCAGTCAGCAAGACTGTGTGTCAGTGCACATGGTGGGACAGGGGCCTGGCGGACCTTGGTCCCCCGCCCTGGACTGTCAAATGCCAGCCCCATGCCCAGACACACACCAATCCGCCCAGAGCCCCTTGGCCCGGCCGACCAGCACCTGCTTTGGCCTGGGGCTCTGTCTCTGGTGGCTGGCCACCACCCCTCAAGTCAAGTTCAGCATGGGGTCATGGCTGCTGGTCAACTGGATGGGCGGGGTCCCCGTGGCCTAGCAACCACAGGAGCCCTCTGTGATGTCCTAGCCCCTGGCAATCTGTGCTGGCCACACTGGCACTGGGCAGCCCAACTGCCCTGCCACTAGGTCAGGCAACAGCGCCCAGACGCCTGGGCCCTGGCACAGAGGGACGGAAGGATGGCAAGACAGTGCTGACCGACGAGGGACCTCAGGGCTGGCTGCCAAGAGAAGACAGGTGGAGGTGCGCCCTGGATCCAGGGAGCCCAGGCCAGAGCTGCCTGCATGCCTGCCGGCCTTCCTGGATGTCTGTATGCTGCCTTTGTCCAGGTAGGTTTCTCAGGTCCCCTCCAATCCTGTCCTCTCCTGTCCTCTCCTGTCCTCACCATCCTGTCCCCTCTCCTTTCCTCCGCACTTTGCTTCTCTCCTGTGTATGTCCTCTCTTCCAGGTGTCCTGCTCACCAGCTCCAGCACTTGTGATGGTTCTCCAGTGACAGCTGTTCGCAACCCCTTCCACCCCCTGCCTGCCCCTAATGTGACCCAGCTCACAGGGTCTCCGGCTCACCCGACCCAAACCCACACGCCCCAACACATTCCCTGGTTCAGCCCCTCTGCCCTATTCAGCCAAACTGGGCCTTTGCAACCTACCTATGCATCGTTGTTTCTCCTCACCATTCAAGGAGAGATCTCCTTTTGTACTTAGCTTGGTTGACTGGTGGATGGATGGATGGATGGATGGATGTATGGATGAATGGATGGATAGATGTATGGGTGGATGGATGGATGGATGGAAAGGTCAATGGATCGGTTTTCTAGAGGCAGAGTACCATATAGGGGTACTGGAGTCCGCTGGTGTGAGATCCTTAGTCAATGTCAAATGTAAAACATTAATTCATCAATAACAAAAATGAATAAGCACCTAAATAAATAAATAAATAAATAAATATAAAAACTGGGTTAAAAAATACATGGTGTCTTTGCCTTTCTGCATATGGAATGCTGTGAGGATCTTAACAAGGAAAGCATTGTCCTGAGTAGCCCATTTGAAGTCGTGGAATATTTCCTTTTCCTTTTTCTTTTTTTACTTTCTATTTTCTTGATTATTCACTGGAATAAATAGACAGGAATTGAGAGGGAAGGGAGGTAGAGAGAGTTTGAGACACAGAGAGAGACAACTGCAGCACTTCCGCACCACTTGTAAAGATTTCCCCTGGCAGGTGCGAACCCGGGTGTTGAAGCCCAGTCCTCCTGCATTGTAACATGAGTGCTTAACTGGGTGTGGCACACCTGGTACCCTTGATGGGACACTTTTTTTTAGCAATGAAAAGAAATTCTCGTGGCAAGGTAATAAATAAATGAAGAAGTAAATAAAAGTGCATTTACATTATCTCAGTGGAAACACACAGGGACATATACGTCTCTGTTACCTGTATTACTTCTTCATGTATGGATTGATTGCCTCAAGAGGTTATTGCCACAGCTGAGTGCCTACACCACGAATAATCCACAGCTCCTGCACTCCATTTGTTCCCCTTTCGCTGCCCTTGTTGCTTGGTCACTGTGGTGGTTATTGTTTTTGTTGTTGTTGTTGTTGTTACTGACCTTGCATCTGACAGACACAAAAGGAGAGAGCAGAGGAAATACAGGGTGGGAGAGAAAGATAGAGCTCCTAAAGACCTGCTTCACCCCCTGTAAAGCGACTCCCCTGCAGGTGGCAGTCTGGGGGCCAGACCCCAAATCCTTCCACCTGTCCCCTCTATTCGTGATCGCCACAAGCCCTTAACCCTCTGACATACCGCCAAACCTCCCTGGATTTACTTTTGAAGGCAGTATCACCTGCCTCGTTTTGAATCCTCATTATCCTGAGGGTCAGTCCTGGAGACAGTGTCATGACACGACACATGGAGATCTCTGTTATCAGAGAGCACCTGGAACAGCAGCTGGGGCTCTAGTGCCCGGGCAGGAGCAACTCCCCATCCACCTTCCACGGAGTCCACCTGCCTGCATTTTGGTCCTTTTCCCTCCAAAAAAGATTTTTCCCTTTTTTAACTTTGAAACAGGCAGGAGACAGGTTACCCAGGCAGGGGAAAAAAAATAAAAAGCCTTTTTTTTTTTTTTTTTTTTTTTTTTTTTTTTTTTTTTTTTTTACCGAAGTGAATGACCATCTTCTGGGAAGTATAGGTTTTGAACCTGAAAACTCTGTCTGTCTGTCTCTTAGTCCGCAGAAAGAGCCACTAGCCCAGCCAGATCTCACACTCAGATGGGGTGTTTTTGCCAGTCAAAGGTCTGCACAGCACACTAGGGATTGGGCGGCCTGAGACCCAAATGTTACATTGTAGATGGACTGTTTGCAGTTCTTGCTCCCCAGGACATTGGACTGTCTCAACTCCCTCCCCTACAGCATGAAAAAAAGACTCTTTCCAACCTTGGAGCAACTGGAGTGGGGGCGAGGGGGGCTGTTTGCATGTCTGCACTGCTCATGCCCAGGTGTCTGTGGGGGTCCGTGGCAGAGGCTGTAAGGTGCTAGGGGGCAGAAGGAGACTGTTTGAGAGGCAGGCTGCAGGCAGGGGAACCAGGAGTGTGTGCAGGTCTGTGTGTGTGGGTGTGGTGGCAGGGGGTTAGGGCAGGTCCCCGTGCTGGATGGTGAGATGGCAGCTGGGCTGGCCCTGGGCCCTCAGGGCTGAAGGGCAGAAGCAGGGTGGCAGTAAAGTAGCGCAGGGAGGAACACCGTAGATGTTAGTTGGGAGCTGCGGGACAGAGGGTAAGGGGAAAGGGGGCATCCTTGAGGAGGGGTCAGGACTAGACAGTGGGGGCAGTTGGAGGCATGGAAGGTCCCAGGAATCAGGGACTGACAGGAACAGATTCCTACACCCCTCCACTGGATAGAAGCTGCAGAAGCCAGAGCAGCAGCCCTGGATTGCCTAGGCCAAGGGTCCTGAGTGAGTCCCGCTGAGGATGAGGAAGAGGAGGAGGGGGTGTAGGAGGAGGAGGAGGAAGAGGAGGAGGAAGAGGAGAAAGAGGAGGAGGAAGAAGAGGAGGAGGAGGAGGAGGAGGAGGAGGGGCAGGAGGGCAGCTGTCAGTAGGCAACGGGATTAATAGAGGCCTCCATTACAGAGGCATGTGTCCAGGCAGGCACCCACCAACCCTCAGGGGCAGCTCAGGGCACCCAGGGACTTGGTGTGGGTATCTCTGGGGCGGGGACTGTCAGTCAGTCAGCAAGACTGTGTGTCAGTGCACATGGTGGGACAGGGGCGTGGCGGACCTTGGTCCCCCGCCCTGGACTGTCAAATGCCAGCCCCATGCCCAGACACACACCAATCCGCCCAGAGCCCCTTGGCCCGGCCGACCAGCACCTGCTTTGGCCTGGGGCTCTGTCTCTGGTGGCTGGCCACCACCCCTCAAGTCAAGTTCAGCATGGGGTCATGGCTGCTGGTCAACTGGATGGGCGGGGTCCCCGTGGCCTAGCAACCACAGGAGCCCTCTGTGATGTCCTAGCCCCTGGCAATCTGTGCTGGCCACACTGGCACTGGGCAGCCCAACTGCCCTGCCACTAGGTCAGGCAACAGCGCCCAGACGCCTGGGCCCTGGCACAGAGGGACGGAAGGATGGCAAGACAGTGCTGACCGACGAGGGACCTCAGGGCTGGCTGCCAAGAGAAGACAGGTGGAGGTGTGCCCTGGATCCAGGGAGCCCAGGCCAGAGCTACCTGCATGCCTGCCGGCCTTCCTGGATGTCTGTATGCTGCCTTTGTCCAGGTAGGTTTCTCAGGTCCCCTCCAATCCTGTCCTCTCCTGTCCTCTCCTGTCCTCACCATCCTGTCCCCTCTCCTTTCCTCCGCACTTTGCTTCTCTCCTGTGTATGTCCTCTCTTCCAGGTGTCCTGCTCACCAGCTCCAGCACTTGTGATGGTTCTCCAGTGACAGCTGTTCGCAACCCCTTCCACCCCCTGCCTGCCCCTAATGTGACCCAGCTCACAGGGTCTCCGGCTCACCCCACCCAAACCCACACGCCCCAACACATTCCCTGGTTCAGCCCCTCTGCCCTATTCAGCCAAACTGGGCCTTTGCAACCTACCTATGCATCGTTGTTTCTCCTCACCATTCAAGGAGAGATCTCCTTTTGTACTTAGCTTGGTTGACTGGTGGATGGATGGATGGATGGATGTATGGATGAATGGATGGATAGATGTATGGGTGGATGGATGGATGGATGGAAAGGTCAATGGATCGGTTTTCTAGAGGCAGAGTACCATATAGGGGTACTGGAGTCCGCTGGTGTCAGATCCTTAGTCAATGTCAAATGTAAAACATTAATTCATCAATAACAAATATGAATAAGCACCTAAATAAATAAATAAATAAATATAAAAACTGGGTTAAAAAATACATGGTGTCTTTGCCTTTCTGCATATGGAATGCTGTGAGGATCTTAACAAGGAAAGCATTGTCCTGAGTAGCCCATTTGAAGTAGTGGAATATTTCCTTTTCCTTTTTCTTTTTTTACTTTCTATTTTCTTGATTATTCACTGGAATAAATAGACAGGAATTGAGAGGGAAGGGAGGTAGAGAGAGTTTGAGACACAGAGAGAGACAACTGCAGCACTTCTGCACCACTTGTAAAGATTTCCCCTGGCAGGTGCGAACCCGGGTGTTGAAGCCCAGTCCTCCTGCATTGTAACATGAGTGCTTAACTGGGTGTGGCACACCTGGTACCCTTCATGGGACACTTTTTTTTAGCAATGAAAAGAAATTCTCGTGGCAAGGTAATACATAAATGAAGAAGTAAATAAAAGTGCATTTACATTATCTCAGTGGAAACACACAGGGACATATACGTCTCTGTTACGTGTATTACTTCTTCATGTTTGGATTGATTTCCTCAAGAGGTTATTGCCACAGCTGAGTGCCTACACCACGAATAATCCACAGCTCCTGCACTCCATTTGTTCCCCTTTCGCTGCCCTTGTTGCTTGGTCACTGTGGTGGTTATTGTTTTTGTTGTTGTTGTTGTTGTTACTGACCTTGCATCTGACAGACACAAAAGGAGAGAGCAGAGGAAATACAGGGTGGGAGAGAAAGATAGAGCTCCTAAAGACCTGCTTCACCCCCTGTAAAGCGACTCCCCTGCAGGTGGCAGTCTGGGGGCCAGACCCCAAATCCTTCCACCTGTCCCCTCTATTCGTGATCGCCACAAGCCCTTAACACTCTGACATACCGCCAAACCTCCCTGGATTTACTTTTGAAGGCAGTATCACCTGCCTCGTTTTGAATCCTCATTATCCTGAGGGTCAGTCCTGGAGACAGTGTCATGACACGACACATGGAGATCTCTGTTATCAGAGAGCACCTGGAACAGCAGCTGGGGCTCTAGTGCCCGGGCAGGAGCAACTCCCCATCCACCTTCCACGGAGTCCACCTGCCTGCATTTTGGTCCTTTTCCCTCAAAAAAGATTTTTCCCTTTTTTAACTTTGAAACAGGCAGGAGACAGGTTACCCAGGCAGGGGAAAAAAAATAAAAAGCCTTTTTTTTTTTTTTTTTTTTTTTTTTACCGAAGTGAATGACCATCTTCTGGGAAGTATAGGTTTTGAACCTGAAAACTCTGTCTGTCTGTCTCTTAGTCCGCAGAAAGAGCCACTAGCCCAGCCAGATCTCACACTCAGATGGGGTGTTTTTGCCAGTCAAAGGTCTGCACAGCACACTAGGGATTGGGCGGCCTGAGACCCAAATGTTACATTGTAGATGGACTGTTTGCAGTTCTTGCTCCCCAGGACATTGGACTGTCTCAACTCCCTCCCCTACAGCATGAAAAAAAGACTCTTTCCAACCTTGGAGCAACTGGAGTGGGGGCGAGGGGGGCTGTTTGCATGTCTGCACTGCTCATGCCCAGGTGTCTGTGGGGGTCCGTGGCAGAGGCTGTAAGGTGCTAGGGGGCAGAAGGAGACTGTTTGAGAGGCAGGCTGCAGGCAGGGGAACCAGGAGTGTGTGCAGGTCTGTGTGTGTGGGTGTGGTGGCAGGGGGTTAGGGCAGGTCCCCGTGCTGGATGGTGAGATGGCAGCTGGGCTGGCCCTGGGCCCTCAGGGCTGAAGGGCAGAAGCAGGGTGGCAGTAAAGTAGCGCAGGGAGGAACACCGTAGATGTTAGTTGGGAGCTGCGGGACAGAGGGTAAGGGGAAAGGGGGCATCCTTGAGGAGGGGTCAGGACTAGAGAGTGGGGGCAGCTGGAGGCATGGAAGGTCCCAGGAATCAGGGACTGACAGGAACAGATTCCTACACCCCCCCACTGGATAGAAGCTGCAGAAGCCAGAGCAGCAGCCCTGGATTGCCTAGGCCAAGGGTCCTGAGTGAGTCCCGCTGAGGATGAGGAAGAGGAGGAGGGGGTGTAGGAGGAGGAGGAGGAAGAGGAGGAGGAAGAGGAGAAAGAGGAGGAGGAAGAAGAGGAGGAGGAGGAGGAGGAGGAGGAGGAGGAGGGGCAGGAGGGCAGCTGTCAGTAGGCAACGGGATTAATAGAGGCCTCCATTACGGAGGCATGTGTCCAGGCAGGCACCCACCAACCCTCAGGGGCAGTTCAGGGCACCCAGGGACTTGGTGTGGGTATCTCTGGGGCGGGGACTGTCAGTCAGTCAGCAAGACTGTGTGTCAGTGCACATGGTGGGACAGGGGCCTGGCGGACCTTGGTCCCCCGCCCTGGACTGTCAAATGCCAGCCCCATGCCCAGACACACACCAATCCGCCCATAGCCCCTTGGCCCAGCCGACCAGCACCTGCTTTGTCCTGGGGCTCTGTCTCTGGTGGCTGGCCACCACCCCTCAAGTCAAGTTCAGCATGGGGTCATGGCTGCTGTTCAACTGGATGGGCGGGGTCCCCGTGGCCTAGCAACCACAGGAGCCCTCTGTGATGTCCTAGCCCCTGGCAATCTGTGCTGGCCACACTGGCACTGGGCAGCCCAACTGCCCTGCCACTAGGTCAGGCAACAGCGCCCAGACGCCTGGGCCCTGGCACAGAGGGACGGAAGGATGGCAAGACAGTGCTGACCGACGAGGGACCTCAGGGCTGGCTGCCAAGAGAAGACAGGTGGAGGTGCGCCCTGGATCCAGGGAGCCCAGGCCAGAGCTGCCTGCATGCCTGCCGGCCTTCCTGGATGTCTGTATGCTGCCTTTGTCCAGGTAGGTTTCTCAGGTCCCCTCCAATCCTGTCCTCTCCTGTCCTCTCCTGTCCTCACCATCCTGTCCCCTCTCCTTTCCTCCGCACTTTGCTTCTCTCCTGTGTATGTCCTCTCTTCCAGGTGTCCTGCTCACCAGCTCCAGCACTTGTGATGGTTCTCCAGTGACAGCTGTTCGCAACCCCTTCCACCCCCTGCCTGCCCCTAATGTGACCCAGCTCACAGGGTCTCCGGCTCACCCGACCCAAACCCAGACGCCCCAACACATTCCCTGGTTCAGCCCCTCTGCCCTATTCAGCCAAACTGGGCCTTTGCAACCTACTTATGCATCGTTGTTTCTCCTCACCATTCAAGGAGAGATCTCCTTTTGTACTTAGCTTGGTTGACTGGTGGATGGATGGATGGATGGATGGATGGATGGATGAATGGATGGATAGATGTATGGGTGGATGGATGGATGGATGGAAAGGTCAATGGATCGGTTTTCTAGAGGCAGAGTACCATATAGGGGTACTGGAGTCCGCTGGTGTGAGATCCTTAGTCAATGTCAAATGTAAAACATTAATTCATCAATAACAAAAATGAATAAGCACCTAAATAAATAAATAAATAAATAAATATAAAAACTGGGTTAAAAAATACATGGTGTCTTTGCCTTTCTGCATATGGAATGCTGTGAGGATCTTAACAAGGAAAGCATTGTCCTGAGTAGCCCATTTGAAGTCGTGGAATATTTCCTTTTCCTTTTTCTTTTTTTACTTTCTATTTTCTTGATTATTCACTGGAATAAATAGACAGGAATTGAGAGGGAAGGGAGGTAGAGAGAGTTTGAGACACAGAGAGAGACAACTGCAGCACTTCCGCACCACTTGTAAAGATTTCCCCTGGCAGGTGCGAACCCGGGTGTTGAAGCCCAGTCCTCCTGCATTGTAACATGAGTGCTTAACTGGGTGTGGCACACCTGGTACCCTTGATGGGACACTTTTTTTTAGCAATGAAAAGAAATTCTCGTGGCAAGGTAATAAATAAATGAAGAAGTAAATAAAAGTGCATTTACATTATCTCAGTGGAAACACACAGGGACATATACGTCTCTGTTACCTGTATTACTTCTTCATGTATGGATTGATTGCCTCAAGAGGTTATTGCCACAGCTGAGTGCCTACACCACGAATAATCCACAGCTCCTGCACTCCATTTGTTCCCCTTTCGCTGCCCTTGTTGCTTGGTCACTGTGGTGGTTATTGTTTTTGTTGTTGTTGTTGTTGTTACTGACCTTGCATCTGACAGACACAAAAGGAGAGAGCAGAGGAAATACAGGGTGGGAGAGAAAGATAGAGCTCCTAAAGACCTGCTTCACCCCCTGTAAAGCGACTCCCCTGCAGGTGGCAGTCTGGGGGCCAGACCCCAAATCCTTCCACCTGTCCCCTCTATTCGTGATCGCCACAAGCCCTTAACCCTCTGACATACCGCCAAACCTCCCTGGATTTACTTTTGAAGGCAGTATCACCTGCCTCGTTTTGAATCCTCATTATCCTGAGGGTCAGTCCTGGAGACAGTGTCATGACACGACACATGGAGATCTCTGTTATCAGAGAGCACCTGGAACAGCAGCTGGGGCTCTAGTGCCCGGGCAGGAGCAACTCCCCATCCACCTTCCACGGAGTCCACCTGCCTGCATTTTGGTCCTTTTCCCTCCAAAAAAGATTTTTCCCTTTTTTAACTTTGAAACAGGCAGGAGACAGGTTACCCAGGCAGGGGAAAAAAAATAAAAAGCCTTTTTTTTTTTTTTTTTACCGAAGTGAATGACCATCTTCTGGGAAGTATAGGTTTTGAACCTGAAAACTCTGTCTGTCTGTCTCTTAGTCCGCAGAAAGAGTCACTAGCCCAGCCAGATCTCACACTCAGATGGGGTGTTTTTGCCAGTCAAAGGTCTGCACAGCACACTAGGGATTGGGCGGCCTGAGACCCAAATGTTACATTGTAGATGGACTGTTTGCAGTTCTTGCTCCCCAGGACATTGGACTGTCTCAACTCCCTCCCCTACAGCATGAAAAAAAGACTCTTTCCAACCTTGGAGCAACTGGAGTGGGGGCGAGGGGGGCTGTTTGCATGTCTGCACTGCTCATGCCCAGGTGTCTGTGGGGGTCCGTGGCAGAGGCTGTAAGGTGCTAGGGGGCAGAAGGAGACTATTTGAGAGGCAGGCTGCAGGCAGGGGAACCAGGAGTGTGTGCAGGTCTGTGTGTGTGGGTGTGGTGGCAGGGGGTTAGGGCAGGTCCCCGTGCTGGATGGTGAGATGGCAGCTGGGCTGGCCCTGGGCCCTCAGGGCTGAAGGGCAGAAGCAGGGTGGCAGTAAAGTAGCGCAGGGAGGAACACCGTAGATGTTAGTTGGGAGCTGCGGGACAGAGGGTAAGGGGAAAGGGGGCATCCTTGAGGAGGGGTCAGGACTAGAGAGTGGGGGCAGCTGGAGGCATGGAAGGTCCCAGGAATCAGGGACTGACAGGAACAGATTCCTACACCCCCCCACTGGATAGAAGCTGCAGAAGCCAGAGCAGCAGCCCTGGATTGCCTAGGCCAAGGGTCCTGAGTGAGTCCCGCTGAGGATGAGGAAGAGGAGGAGGGGGTGTAGGAGGAGGAGGAGGAAGAGGAGGAGGAAGAGGAGAAAGAGGAGGAGGAAGAAGAGGAGGAGGAGGAGGAGGAGGAGGAGGAGGGGCAGGAGGGCAGCTGTCAGTAGGCAACGGGATTAATAGAGGCCTCCATTACGGAGGCATGTGTCCAGGCAGGCACCCACCAACCCTCAGGGGCAGCTCAGGGCACCCAGGGACTTGGTGTGGGTATCTCTGGGGCGGGGACTGTCAGTCAGTCAGCAAGACTGTGTGTCAGTGCACATGGTGGGACAGGGGCCTGGCGGACCTTGGTCCCCCGCCCTGGACTGTCAAATGCCAGCCCCATGCCCAGACACACACCAATCCGCCCAGAGCCCCTTGGCCCGGCCGACCAGCACCTGCTTTGGCCTGGGGCTCTGTCTCTGGTGGCTGGCCACCACCCCTCAAGTCAAGTTCAGCATGGGGTCATGGCTGCTGGTCAACTGGATGGGCGGGGTCCCCGTGGCCTAGCAACCACAGGAGCCCTCTGTGATGTCCTAGCCCATGGCAATCTGTGCTGGCCACACTGGCACTGGGCAGCCCAACTGCCCTGACACTAGGTCAGGCAACAGCGCCCAGACGCCTGGGCCCTGGCACAGAGGGACGGAAGGATGGCAAGACAGTGCTGACCGACGAGGGACCTCAGGGCTGGCTGCCAAGAGAAGACAGGTGGAGGTGCGCCCTGGATCCAGGGAGCCCAGGCCAGAGCTGCCTGCATGCCTGCCGGCCTTCCTGGATGTCTGTATGCTGCCTTTGTCCAGGTAGGTTTCTCAGGTCCCCTCCAATCCTGTCCTCTCCTGTCCTCTCCTGTCCTCACCATCCTGTCCCCTCTCCTTTCCTCCGCACTTTGCTTCTCTCCTGTGTATGTCCTCTCTTCCAGGTGTCCTGCTCACCAGCTCCAGCACTTGTGATGGTTCTCCAGTGACAGCTGTTCGCAACCCCTTCCACCCCCTGCCTGCCCCTAATGTGACCCAGCTCACAGGGTCTCCGGCTCACCCGACCCAAACCCAGACGCCCCAACACATTCCCTGGTTCAGCCCCTCTGCCCTATTCAGCCAAACTGGGCCTTTGCAACCTACTTATGCATCGTTGTTTCTCCTCACCATTCAAGGAGAGATCTCCTTTTGTACTTAGCTTGGTTGACTGGTGGATGGATGGATGGATGGATGGATGGATGGATGAATGGATGGATAGATGTATGGGTGGATGGATGGATGGATGGAAAGGTCAATGGATCGGTTTTCTAGAGGCAGAGTACCATATAGGGGTACTGGAGTCCGCTGGTGTCAGATCCTTAGTCAATGTCAAATGTAAAACATTAATTCATCAATAACAAAAATGAATAAGCAACTAAATAAATAAATAAATAAATAAATATAAAAACTGGGTTAAAAAATACATGGTGTCTTTGCCTTTCTGCATATGGAATGCTGTGAGGATCTTAACAAGGAAAGCATTGTCCTGAGTAGCCCATTTGAAGTCGTGGAATATTTCCTTTTCCTTTTTCTTTTTTTACTTTCTATTTTCTTGATTATTCACTGGAATAAATAGACAGGAATTGAGAGGGAAGGGAGGTAGAGAGAGTTTGAGACACAGAGAGAGACAACTGCAGCACTTCCGCACCACTTGTAAAGATTTCCCCTGGCAGGTGCGAACCCGGGTGTTGAAGCCCAGTCCTCCTGCATTGTAACATGAGTGCTTAACTGGGTGTGGCACACCTGGTACCCTTGATGGGACACTTTTTTTTTAGCAATGAAAAGAAATTCTCGTGGCAAGGTAATAAATAAATGAAGAAGTAAATAAAAGTGCATTTACATTATCTCAGTGGAAACACACAGGGACATATACGTCTCTGTTACCTGTATTACTTCTTCATGTATGGATTGATTGCCTCAAGAGGTTATTGCCACAGCTGAGTGCCTACACCACGAATAATCCACAGCTCCTGCACTCCATTTGTTCCCCTTTCGCTGCCCTTGTTGCTTGGTCACTGTGGTGGTTATTGTTTTTGTTGTTGTTGTTGTTGTTACTGACCTTGCATCTGACAGACACAAAAGGAGAGAGCAGAGGAAATACAGGGTGGGAGAGAAAGATAGAGCTCCTAAAGACCTGCTTCACCCCCTGTAAAGCGACTCCCCTGCAGGTGGCAGTCTGGGGGCCAGACCCCAAATCCTTCCACCTGTCCCCTCTATTCGTGATCGCCACAAGCCCTTAACCCTCTGACATACCGCCAAACCTCCCTGGATTTACTTTTGAAGGCAGTATCACCTGCCTCGTTTTGAATCCTCATTATCCTGAGGGTCAGTCCTGGAGACAGTGTCATGACACGACACATGGAGATCTCTGTTATCAGAGAGCACCTGGAACAGCAGCTGGGGCTCTAGTGCCCGGGCAGGAGCAACTCCCCATCCACCTTCCACGGAGTCCACCTGCCTGCATTTTGGTCCTTTTCCCTCCAAAAAAGATTTTTCCCTTTTTTAACTTTGAAACAGGCAGGAGACAGGTTACCCAGGCAGGGGAAAAAAAATAAAAAGCCTTTTTTTTTTTTTTTTTACCGAAGTGAATGACCATCTTCTGGGAAGTATAGGTTTTGAACCTGAAAACTCTGTCTGTCTGTCTCTTAGTCCGCAGAAAGAGCCACTAGCCCAGCCAGATCTCACACTCAGATGGGGTGTTTTTGCCAGTCAAAGGTCTGCACAGCACACTAGGGATTGGGCGGCCTGAGACCCAAATGTTACATTGTAGATGGACTGTTTGCAGTTCTTGCTCCCCAGGACATTGGACTGTCTCAACTCCCTCCCCTACAGCATGAAAAAAAGACTCTTTCCAACCTTGGAGCAACTGGAGTGGGGGCGAGGGGGGCTGTTTGCATGTCTGCACTGCTCATGCCCAGGTGTCTGTGGGGGTCCGTGGCAGAGGCTGTAAGGTGCTAGGGGGCAGAAGGAGACTGTTTGAGAGGCAGGCTGCAGGCAGGGGAACCAGGAGTGTGTGCAGCTCTGTGTGTGTGGGTGTGGTGGCAGGGGGTTAGGGCAGGTCCCCATGCTGGATGGTGAGATGGCAGCTGGGCTGGCCCTGGGCCCTCAGGGCTGAAGGGCAGAAGCAGGGTGGCAGTAAAGTAGCGCAGGGAGGAACACCGTAGATGTTAGTTGGGAGCTGCGGGACAGAGGGTAAGGGGAAAGGGGGCATCCTTGAGGAGGGGTCAGGACTAGAGAGTGGGGGCAGCTGGAGGCATGGAAGGTCCCAGGAATCAGGGACTGACAGGAACAGATTCCTACACCCCCCCACTGGATAGAAGCTGCAGAAGCCAGAGCAGCAGCCCTGGATTGCCTAGGCCAAGGGTCCTGAGTGAGTCCCGCTGAGGATGAGGAAGAGGAGGAGGGGGTGTAGGAGGAGGAGGAGGAAGAGGAGGAGGAAGAGGAGAAAGAGGAGGAGGAAGAAGAGGAGGAGGAGGAGGAGGAGGAGGAGGAGGGGCAGGAGGGCAGCTGTCAGTAGGCAACGGGATTAATAGAGGCCTCCATTACGGAGGCATGTGTCCAGGCAGGCACCCACCAACCCTCAGGGGCAGCTCAGGGCACCCAGGGACTTGGTGTGGGTATCTCTGGGGCGGGGACTGTCAGTCAGTCAGCAAGACTGTGTGTCAGTGCACATGGTGGGACAGGGGCCTGGCGGACCTTGGTCCCCCGCCCTGGACTGTCAAATGCCAGCCCCATGCCCAGACACACACCAATCCGCCCAGAGCCCCTTGGCCCGGCCGACCAGCACCTGCTTTGGCCTGGGGCTCTGTCTCTGGTGGCTGGCCACCACCCCTCAAGTCAAGTTCAGCATGGGGTCATGGCTGCTGGTCAACTGGATGGGCGGGGTCCCCGTGGCCTAGCAACCACAGGAGCCCTCTGTGATGTCCTAGCCCATGGCAATCTGTGCTGGCCACACTGGCACTGGGCAGCCCAACTGCCCTGACACTAGGTCAGGCAACAGCGCCCAGACGCCTGGGCCCTGGCACAGAGGGACGGAAGGATGGCAAGACAGTGCTGACCGACGAGGGACCTCAGGGCTGGCTGCCAAGAGAAGACAGGTGGAGGTGCGCCCTGGATACAGGGAGCCCAGGCCAGAGCTGCCTGCATGCCTGCCGGCCTTCCTGGATGTCTGTATGCTGCCTTTGTCCAGGTAGGTTTCTCAGGTCCCCTCCAATCCTGTCCTCTCCTGTCCTCTCCTGTCCTCACCATCCTGTCCCCTCTCCTTTCCTCCGCACTTTGCTTCTCTCCTGTGTATGTCCTCTCTTCCAGGTGTCCTGCTCACCAGCTCCAGCACTTGTGATGGTTCTCCAGTGACAGCTGTTCGCAACCCCTTCCACCCCCTGCCTGCCCCTAATGTGACCCAGCTCACAGGGTCTCCGGCTCACCCGACCCAAACCCAGACGCCCCAACACATTCCCTGGTTCAGCCCCTCTGCCCTATTCAGCCAAACTGGGCCTTTGCAACCTACCTATGCATCGTTGTTTCTCCTCACCATTCAAGGAGAGATCTCCTTTTGTACTTAGCTTGGTTGACTGGTGGATGGATGGATGGATGGATGTATGGATGAATGGATGGATAGATGTATGGGTGGATGGATGGATGGATGGAAAGGTCAATGGATCGGTTTTCTAGAGGCAGAGTACCATATAGGGGTACTGGAGTCCGCTGGTGTCAGATCCTTAGTCAATGTCAAATGTAAAACATTAATTCATCAATAACAAATATGAATAAGCACCTAAATAAATAAATAAATAAATATAAAAACTGGGTTAAAAAATACATGGTGTCTTTGCCTTTCTGCATATGGAATGCTGTGAGGATCTTAACAAGGAAAGCATTGTCCTGAGTAGCCCATTTGAAGTCGTGGAATATTTCCTTTTCCTTTTTCTTTTTTTACTTTCTATTTTCTTGATTATTCACTGGAATAAATAGACAGGAATTGAGAGGGAAGGGAGGTAGAGAGAGTTTGAGACACAGAGAGAGACAACTGCAGCACTTCCGCACCACTTGTAAAGATTTCCCCTGGCAGGTGCGAACCCGGGTGTTGAAGCCCAGTCCTCCTGCATTGTAACATGAGTGCTTAACTGGGTGTGGCACACCTGGTACCCTTGATGGGACACTTTTTTTTAGCAATGAAAAGAAATTCTCGTGGCAAGGTAATAAATAAATGAAGAAGTAAATAAAAGTGCATTTACATTATCTCAGTGGAAACACACAGGGACATATACGTCTCTGTTACCTGTATTACTTCTTCATGTATGGATTGATTGCCTCAAGAGGTTATTGCCACAGCTGAGTGCCTACACCACGAATAATCCACAGCTCCTGCACTCCATTTGTTCCCCTTTCGCTGCCCTTGTTGCTTGGTCACTGTGGTGGTTATTGTTTTTGTTGTTGTTGTTGTTGTTACTGACCTTGCATCTGACAGACACAAAAGGAGAGAGCAGAGGAAATACAGGGTGGGAGAGAAAGATAGAGCTCCTAAAGACCTGCTTCACCCCCTGTAAAGCGACTCCCCTGCAGGTGGCAGTCTGGGGGCCAGACCCCAAATCCTTCCACCTGTCCCCTCTATTCGTGATCGCCACAAGCCCTTAACCCTCTGACATACCGCCAAACCTCCCTGGATTTACTTTTGAAGGCAGTATCACCTGCCTCGTTTTGAATCCTCATTATCCTGAGGGTCAGTCCTGGAGACAGTGTCATGACACGACACATGGAGATCTCTGTTATCAGAGAGCACCTGGAACAGCAGCTGGGGCTCTAGTGCCCGGGCAGGAGCAACTCCCCATCCACCTTCCACGGAGTCCACCTGCCTGCATTTTGGTCCTTTTCCCTCCAAAAAAGATTTTTCCCTTTTTTAACTTTGAAACAGGCAGGAGACAGGTTACCCAGGCAGGGGAAAAAAAATAAAAAGCCTTTTTTTTTTTTTTTTTACCGAAGTGAATGACCATCTTCTGGGAAGTATAGGTTTTGAACCTGAAAACTCTGTCTGTCTGTCTCTTAGTCCGCAGAAAGAGTCACTAGCCCAGCCAGATCTCACACTCAGATGGGGTGTTTTTGCCAGTCAAAGGTCTGCACAGCACACTAGGGATTGGGCGGCCTGAGACCCAAATGTTACATTGTAGATGGACTGTTTGCAGTTCTTGCTCCCCAGGACATTGGACTGTCTCAACTCCCTCCCCTACAGCATGAAAAAAAGACTCTTTCCAACCTTGGAGCAACTGGAGTGGGGGCGAGGGGGGCTGTTTGCATGTCTGCACTGCTCATGCCCAGGTGTCTGTGGGGGTCCGTGGCAGAGGCTGTAAGGTGCTAGGGGGCAGAAGGAGACTATTTGAGAGGCAGGCTGCAGGCAGGGGAACCAGGAGTGTGTGCAGGTCTGTGTGTGTGGGTGTGGTGGCAGGGGGTTAGGGCAGGTCCCCGTGCTGGATGGTGAGATGGCAGCTGGGCTGGCCCTGGGCCCTCAGGGCTGAAGGGCAGAAGCAGGGTGGCAGTAAAGTAGCGCAGGGAGGAACACCGTAGATGTTAGTTGGGAGCTGCGGGACAGAGGGTAAGGGGAAAGGGGGCATCCTTGAGGAGGGGTCAGGACTAGAGAGTGGGGGCAGCTGGAGGCATGGAAGGTCCCAGGAATCAGGGACTGACAGGAACAGATTCCTACACCCCCCCACTGGATAGAAGCTGCAGAAGCCAGAGCAGCAGCCCTGGATTGCCTAGGCCAAGGGTCCTGAGTGAGTCCCGCTGAGGATGAGGAAGAGGAGGAGGGGGTGTAGGAGGAGGAGGAGGAAGAGGAGGAGGAAGAGGAGAAAGAGGAGGAGGAAGAAGAGGAGGAGGAGGAGGAGGAGGAGGAGGAGGGGCAGGAGGGCAGCTGTCAGTAGGCAACGGGATTAATAGAGGCCTCCATTACGGAGGCATGTGTCCAGGCAGGCACCCACCAACCCTCAGGGGCAGCTCAGGGCACCCAGGGACTTGGTGTGGGTATCTCTGGGGCGGGGACTGTCAGTCAGTCAGCAAGACTGTGTGTCAGTGCACATGGTGGGACAGGGGCCTGGCGGACCTTGGTCCCCCGCCCTGGACTGTCAAATGCCAGCCCCATGCCCAGACACACACCAATCCGCCCAGAGCCCCTTGGCCCGGCCGACCAGCACCTGCTTTGGCCTGGGGCTCTGTCTCTGGTGGCTGGCCACCACCCCTCAAGTCAAGTTCAGCATGGGGTCATGGCTGCTGGTCAACTGGATGGGCGGGGTCCCCGTGGCCTAGCAACCACAGGAGCCCTCTGTGATGTCCTAGCCCCTGGCAATCTGTGCTGGCCACACTGGCACTGGGCAGCCCAACTGCCCTGACACTAGGTCAGGCAACAGCGCCCAGACGCCTGGGCCCTGGCACAGAGGGACGGAAGGATGGCAAGACAGTGCTGACCGACGAGGGACCTCAGGGCTGGCTGCCAAGAGAAGACAGGTGGAGGTGCGCCCTGGATCCAGGGAGCCCAGGCCAGAGCTGCCTGCATGCCTGCCGGCCTTCCTGGATGTCTGTATGCTGCCTTTGTCCAGGTAGGTTTCTCAGGTCCCCTCCAATCCTGTCCTCTCCTGTCCTCTCCTGTCCTCACCATCCTGTCCCCTCTCCTTTCCTCCGCACTTTGCTTCTCTCCTGTGTATGTCCTCTCTTCCAGGTGTCCTGCTCACCAGCTCCAGCACTTGTGATGGTTCTCCAGTGACAGCTGTTCGCAACCCCTTCCACCCCCTGCCTGCCCCTAATGTGACCCAGCTCACAGGGTCTCCGGCTCACCCGACCCAAACCCAGACGCCCCAACACATTCCCTGGTTCAGCCCCTCTGCCCTATTCAGCCAAACTGGGCCTTTGCAACCTACTTATGCATCGTTGTTTCTCCTCACCATTCAAGGAGAGATCTCCTTTTGTACTTAGCTTGGTTGACTGGTGGATGGATGGATGGATGGATGGATGGATGGATGAATGGATGGATAGATGTATGGGTGGATGGATGGATGGATGGAAAGGTCAATGGATCGGTTTTCTAGAGGCAGAGTACCATATAGGGGTACTGGAGTCCGCTGGTGTCAGATCCTTAGTCAATGTCAAATGTAAAACATTAATTCATCAATAACAAAAATGAATAAGCAACTAAATAAATAAATAAATAAATAAATATAAAAACTGGGTTAAAAAATACATGGTGTCTTTGCCTTTCTGCATATGGAATGCTGTGAGGATCTTAACAAGGAAAGCATTGTCCTGAGTAGCCCATTTGAAGTCGTGGAATATTTCCTTTTCCTTTTTCTTTTTTTACTTTCTATTTTCTTGATTATTCACTGGAATAAATAGACAGGAATTGAGAGGGAAGGGAGGTAGAGAGAGTTTGAGACACAGAGAGAGACAACTGCAGCACTTCCGCACCACTTGTAAAGATTTCCCCTGGCAGGTGCGAACCCGGGTGTTGAAGCCCAGTCCTCCTGCATTGTAACATGAGTGCTTAACTGGGTGTGGCACACCTGGTACCCTTGATGGGACACTTTTTTTTTAGCAATGAAAAGAAATTCTCGTGGCAAGGTAATAAATAAATGAAGAAGTAAATAAAAGTGCATTTACATTATCTCAGTGGAAACACACAGGGACATATACGTCTCTGTTACCTGTATTACTTCTTCATGTATGGATTGATTGCCTCAAGAGGTTATTGCCACAGCTGAGTGCCTACACCACGAATAATCCACAGCTCCTGCACTCCATTTGTTCCCCTTTCGCTGCCCTTGTTGCTTGGTCACTGTGGTGGTTATTGTTTTTGTTGTTGTTGTTGTTGTTACTGACCTTGCATCTGACAGACACAAAAGGAGAGAGCAGAGGAAATACAGGGTGGGAGAGAAAGATAGAGCTCCTAAAGACCTGCTTCACCCCCTGTAAAGCGACTCCCCTGCAGGTGGCAGTCTGGGGGCCAGACCCCAAATCCTTCCACCTGTCCCCTCTATTCGTGATCGCCACAAGCCCTTAACCCTCTGACATACCGCCAAACCTCCCTGGATTTACTTTTGAAGGCAGTATCACCTGCCTCGTTTTGAATCCTCATTATCCTGAGGGTCAGTCCTGGAGACAGTGTCATGACACGACACATGGAGATCTCTGTTATCAGAGAGCACCTGGAACAGCAGCTGGGGCTCTAGTGCCCGGGCAGGAGCAACTCCCCATCCACCTTCCACGGAGTCCACCTGCCTGCATTTTGGTCCTTTTCCCTCCAAAAAAGATTTTTCCCTTTTTTAACTTTGAAACAGGCAGGAGACAGGTTACCCAGGCAGGGGAAAAAAAATAAAAAGCCTTTTTTTTTTTTTTTTTACCGAAGTGAATGACCATCTTCTGGGAAGTATAGGTTTTGAACCTGAAAACTCTGTCTGTCTGTCTCTTAGTCCGCAGAAAGAGCCACTAGCCCAGCCAGATCTCACACTCAGATGGGGTGTTTTTGCCAGTCAAAGGTCTGCACAGCACACTAGGGATTGGGCGGCCTGAGACCCAAATGTTACATTGTAGATGGACTGTTTGCAGTTCTTGCTCCCCAGGACATTGGACTGTCTCAACTCCCTCCCCTACAGCATGAAAAAAAGACTCTTTCCAACCTTGGAGCAACTGGAGTGGGGGCGAGGGGGGCTGTTTGCATGTCTGCACTGCTCATGCCCAGGTGTCTGTGGGGGTCCGTGGCAGAGGCTGTAAGGTGCTAGGGGGCAGAAGGAGACTGTTTGAGAGGCAGGCTGCAGGCAGGGGAACCAGGAGTGTGTGCAGCTCTGTGTGTGTGGGTGTGGTGGCAGGGGGTTAGGGCAGGTCCCCATGCTGGATGGTGAGATGGCAGCTGGGCTGGCCCTGGGCCCTCAGGGCTGAAGGGCAGAAGCAGGGTGGCAGTAAAGTAGCGCAGGGAGGAACACCGTAGATGTTAGTTGGGAGCTGCGGGACAGAGGGTAAGGGGAAAGGGGGCATCCTTGAGGAGGGGTCAGGACTAGAGAGTGGGGGCAGCTGGAGGCATGGAAGGTCCCAGGAATCAGGGACTGACAGGAACAGATTCCTACACCCCCCCACTGGATAGAAGCTGCAGAAGCCAGAGCAGCAGCCCTGGATTGCCTAGGCCAAGGGTCCTGAGTGAGTCCCGCTGAGGATGAGGAAGAGGAGGAGGGGGTGTAGGAGGAGGAGGAGGAAGAGGAGGAGGAAGAGGAGAAAGAGGAGGAGGAAGAAGAGGAGGAGGAGGAGGAGGAGGAGGAGGAGGGGCAGGAGGGCAGCTGTCAGTAGGCAACGGGATTAATAGAGGCCTCCATTACGGAGGCATGTGTCCAGGCAGGCACCCACCAACCCTCAGGGGCAGCTCAGGGCACCCAGGGACTTGGTGTGGGTATCTCTGGGGCGGGGACTGTCAGTCAGTCAGCAAGACTGTGTGTCAGTGCACATGGTGGGACAGGGGCCTGGCGGACCTTGGTCCCCCGCCCTGGACTGTCAAATGCCAGCCCCATGCCCAGACACACACCAATCCGCCCAGAGCCCCTTGGCCCGGCCGACCAGCACCTGCTTTGGCCTGGGGCTCTGTCTCTGGTGGCTGGCCACCACCCCTCAAGTCAAGTTCAGCATGGGGTCATGGCTGCTGGTCAACTGGATGGGCGGGGTCCCCGTGGCCTAGCAACCACAGGAGCCCTCTGTGATGTCCTAGCCCATGGCAATCTGTGCTGGCCACACTGGCACTGGGCAGCCCAACTGCCCTGACACTAGGTCAGGCAACAGCGCCCAGACGCCTGGGCCCTGGCACAGAGGGACGGAAGGATGGCAAGACAGTGCTGACCGACGAGGGACCTCAGGGCTGGCTGCCAAGAGAAGACAGGTGGAGGTGCGCCCTGGATACAGGGAGCCCAGGCCAGAGCTGCCTGCATGCCTGCCGGCCTTCCTGGATGTCTGTATGCTGCCTTTGTCCAGGTAGGTTTCTCAGGTCCCCTCCAATCCTGTCCTCTCCTGTCCTCTCCTGTCCTCACCATCCTGTCCCCTCTCCTTTCCTCCGCACTTTGCTTCTCTCCTGTGTATGTCCTCTCTTCCAGGTGTCCTGCTCACCAGCTCCAGCACTTGTGATGGTTCTCCAGTGACAGCTGTTCGCAACCCCTTCCACCCCCTGCCTGCCCCTAATGTGACCCAGCTCACAGGGTCTCCGGCTCACCCGACCCAAACCCAGACGCCCCAACACATTCCCTGGTTCAGCCCCTCTGCCCTATTCAGCCAAACTGGGCCTTTGCAACCTACCTATGCATCGTTGTTTCTCCTCACCATTCAAGGAGAGATCTCCTTTTGTACTTAGCTTGGTTGACTGGTGGATGGATGGATGGATGGATGTATGGATGAATGGATGGATAGATGTATGGGTGGATGGATGGATGGATGGAAAGGTCAATGGATCGGTTTTCTAGAGGCAGAGTACCATATAGGGGTACTGGAGTCCGCTGGTGTCAGATCCTTAGTCAATGTCAAATGTAAAACATTAATTCATCAATAACAAATATGAATAAGCACCTAAATAAATAAATAAATAAATATAAAAACTGGGTTAAAAAATACATGGTGTCTTTGCCTTTCTGCATATGGAATGCTGTGAGGATCTTAACAAGGAAAGCATTGTCCTGAGTAGCCCATTTGAAGTCGTGGAATATTTCCTTTTCCTTTTTCTTTTTTTACTTTCTATTTTCTTGATTATTCACTGGAATAAATAGACAGGAATTGAGAGGGAAGGGAGGTAGAGAGAGTTTGAGACACAGAGAGAGACAACTGCAGCACTTCCGCACCACTTGTAAAGATTTCCCCTGGCAGGTGCGAACCCGGGTGTTGAAGCCCAGTCCTCCTGCATTGTAACATGAGTGCTTAACTGGGTGTGGCACACCTGGTACCCTTGATGGGACACTTTTTTTTAGCAATGAAAAGAAATTCTCGTGGCAAGGTAATAAATAAATGAAGAAGTAAATAAAAGTGCATTTACATTATCTCAGTGGAAACACACAGGGACATATACGTCTCTGTTACCTGTATTACTTCTTCATGTATGGATTGATTGCCTCAAGAGGTTATTGCCACAGCTGAGTGCCTACACCACGAATAATCCACAGCTCCTGCACTCCATTTGTTCCCCTTTCGCTGCCCTTGTTGCTTGGTCACTGTGGTGGTTATTGTTTTTGTTGTTGTTGTTGTTGTTACTGACCTTGCATCTGACAGACACAAAAGGAGAGAGCAGAGGAAATACAGGGTGGGAGAGAAAGATAGAGCTCCTAAAGACCTGCTTCACCCCCTGTAAAGCGACTCCCCTGCAGGTGGCAGTCTGGGGGCCAGACCCCAAATCCTTCCACCTGTCCCCTCTATTCGTGATCGCCACAAGCCCTTAACCCTCTGACATACCGCCAAACCTCCCTGGATTTACTTTTGAAGGCAGTATCACCTGCCTCGTTTTGAATCCTCATTATCCTGAGGGTCAGTCCTGGAGACAGTGTCATGACAGGACACATGGAGATCTCTGTTATCAGAGAGCACCTGGAACAGCAGCTGGGGCTCTAGTGCCCGGGCAGGAGCAACTCCCCATCCACCTTCCACGGAGTCCACCTGCCTGCATTTTGGTCCTTTTCCCTCCAAAAAAGATTTTTCCCTTTTTTAACTTTGAAACAGGCAGGAGACAGGTTACCCAGGCAGGGGAAAAAAAATAAAAAGCCTTTTTTTTTTTTTTTTTTTTTTTTTTTTTTTTTTTTTTTTTTTTTTTTACCGAAGTGAATGACCATCTTCTGGGAAGTATAGGTTTTGAACCTGAAAACTCTGTCTGTCTGTCTCTTAGTCCGCAGAAAGAGCCACTAGCCCAGCCAGATCTCACACTCAGATGGGGTGTTTTTGCCAGTCAAAGGTCTGCACAGCACACTAGGGATTGGGCGGCCTGAGACCCAAATGTTACATTGTAGATGGACTGTTTGCAGTTCTTGCTCCCCAGGACATTGGACTGTCTCAACTCCCTCCCCTACAGCATGAAAAAAAGACTCTTTCCAACCTTGGAGCAACTGGAGTGGGGGCGAGGGGGGCTGTTTGCATGTCTGCACTGCTCATGCCCAGGTGTCTGTGGGGGTCCGTGGCAGAGGCTGTAAGGTGCTAGGGGGCAGAAGGAGACTGTTTGAGAGGCAGGCTGCAGGCAGGGGAACCAGGAGTGTGTGCAGGTCTGTGTGTGTGGGTGTGGTGGCAGGGGGTTAGGGCAGGTCCCCGTGCTGGATGGTGAGATGGCAGCTGGGCTGGCCCTGGGCCCTCAGGGCTGAAGGGCAGAAGCAGGGTGGCAGTAAAGTAGCGCAGGGAGGAACACCGTAGATGTTAGTTGGGAGCTGCGGGACAGAGGGTAAGGGGAAAGGGGGCATCCTTGAGGAGGGGTCAGGACTAGAGAGTGGGGGCAGCTGGAGGCATGGAAGGTCCCAGGAATCAGGGACTGACAGGAACAGATTCCTACACCCCCCCACTGGATAGAAGCTGCAGAAGCCAGAGCAGCAGCCCTGGATTGCCTAGGCCAAGGGCCCTGAGTGAGTCCCGCTGAGGATGAGGAAGAGGAGGAGGGGGTGTAGGAGGAGGAGGAGGAAGAGGAGGAGGAAGAGGAGAAAGAGGAGGAGGAAGAAGAGGAGGAGGAGGAGGAGGAGGAGGAGGAGGAGGAGGAGGAGGGGCAGGAGGGCAGCTGTCAGTAGGCAACGGGATTAATAGAGGCCTCCATTACTGAGGCATGTGTCCAGGCAGGCACCCACCAACCCTCAGGGGCAGCTCAGGGCACCCAGGGACTTGGTGTGGGTATCTCTGGGGCGGGGACTGTCAGTCAGTCAGCAAGACTGTGTGTCAGTGCACATGGTGGGACAGGGGCCTGGCGGACCTTGGTCCCCCGCCCTGGACTGTCAGATGCCAGCCCCATGCCCAGACACACACCAATCCGCCCATAGCCCCTTGGCCCGGCCGACCAGCACCTGCTTTGGCCTGGGGCTCTGTCTCTGGTGGCTGGCCACCCCCCCTCAAGTCAAGTTCAGCATGGGGTCATGGCTGCTGGTCAACTGGATGGGCGGGGTCCCCGTGGCCTAGCAACCACAGGAGCCCTCTGTGATGTCCTAGCCCCTGGCAATCTGTGCTGGCCAAACTGGCACTGGGCAGCCCAACTGCCCTGCCACTAGGTCAGGCAACAGCGCCCAGACGCCTGGGCCCTGGCACAGAGGGACGGAAGGATGGCAAGACAGTGCTGACCGACGAGGGACCTCAGGGCTGGCTGCCAAGAGAAGACAGGTGGAGGTGCGCCCTGGATCCAGCGAGCCCAGGCCAGAGCTGCCTGCATGCCTGCCGGCCTTCCTGGATATCTGTATGCTGCCTTTGTCCAGGTAGGTTTCTCAGGTCCCCTCCAATCCTGTCCTCTCCTGTCCTCTCCTGTCCTCACCATCCTGTCCCCTCTCCTTTCCTCCGCACTTTGCTTCTCTCCTGTGTCTGTCCTCTCTTCCAGGTGTCTTGCTCACCAGCTCCAGCACTTGTGATGGTTCTCCAGTGACAGCTGTTCGCAACCCCTTCCACCCCCTGCCTGCCCCTAATGTGACCCAGCTCACAGGGTCTCCGGCTCACCCCACCCAAAGCCACACGCCCCAACACATTCCTTGGTTCAGCCCCTCTGCCCTATTCAGCCAAACTGGGCCTTTGCAACCTACCTATGCATCGTTGTTTCTCCTCACCATTCAAGGAGAGATCTCCTTTTGTACTTAGCTTGGTTGACTGGTGGATGGATGGATGGATGGATGGATGTATGGATGAATGGATGGATAGATGTATGGGTGGATGGATGGATGGATGGAAAGGTCAATGGATCGGTTTTCTAGAGGCAGAGTACCATATAGGGGTACTGGAGTCCGCTGGTGTCAGATCCTTAGTCAATGTCAAATGTAAAACATTAATTCATCAATAACAAAAATGAATAAGCACCTAAATAAATAAATAAATATAAAAACTGGGTTAAAAAATACATGGTGTCTTTGCCTTTCTGCATATGGAATGCTGTGAGGATCTTAACAAGGAAAGCATTGTCCTGAGTAGCCCATTTGAAGTCGTGGAATATTTCCTTTTCCTTTTTCTTTTTTTACTTTCTATTTTCTTGATTATTCACTGGAATAAATAGACAGGAATTGAGAGGGAAGGGAGGTAGAGAGAGTTTGAGACACAGAGAGAGACAACTGCAGCACTTCCGCACCACTTGTAAAGATTTCCCCTGGCAGGTGCGAACCAGGGTGTTGAAGCCCAGTCCTCCTGCATTGTAACATGAGTGCTTAACTGGGTGTGGCACACCTGGTACCCTTGATGGGACACTTTTTTTTAGCAATGAAAAGAAATTCTCGTGGCAAGGTAATAAATAAATGAAGAAGTAAATAAAAGTGCATTTACATTATCTCAGTGGAAACACACAGGGACATATACGTCTCTGTTACCTGTATTACTTCTTCATGTATGGATTGATTGCCTCAAGAGGTTATTGCCACAGCTGAGTGCCTACACCACGAATAATTCACAGCTCCTGCACTCCATTTGTTCCCCTTTCGCTGGCCTTGTTGCTTGGTCACTGTGGTGGTTATTGTTTTTGTTGTTGTTGTTGTTGTTACTGACCTTGCATCTGACAGACACAAAAGGAGAGAGCAGAGGAAATACAGGGTGGGAGAGAAAGATAGAGCTCCTAAAGACCTGCTTCACCCCCTGTAAAGCGACTCCCCTGCAGGTGGCAGTCTGGGGGCCAGACCCCAAATCCTTCCACCTGTCCCCTCTATTCGTGATCGCCACAAGCCCTTAACCCTCTGACATACCGCCAAACCTCCCTGGATTTACTTTTGAAGGCAGTATCACCTGCCTCGTTTTGAATCCTCATTATCCTGAGGGTCAGTCCTGGAGACAGTGTCATGACAGGACACATGGAGATCTCTGTTATCAGAGAGCACCTGGAACAGCAGCTGGGGCTCTAGTGCCCGGGCAGGAGCAACTCCCCATCCACCTTCCACGGAGTCCACCTGCCTGCATTTTGGTCCTTTTCCCTCCAAAAAAGATTTTTCCCTTTTTTAACTTTGAAACAGGCAGGAGACAGGTTACCCAGGCAGGGGAAAAAAAATAAAAAGCCTTTTTTTTTTTTTTTTTTTTTTTTTTTTACCGAAGTGAATGACCATCTTCTGGGAAGTATAGGTTTTGAACCTGAAAACTCTGTCTGTCTGTCTCTTAGTCCGCAGAAAGAGCCACTAGCCCAGCCAGATCTCACACTCAGATGGGGTGTTTTTGCCAGTCAAAGGTCTGCACAGCACACTAGGGATTGGGCGGCCTGAGACCCAAATGTTACATTGTAGATGGACTGTTTGCAGTTCTTGCTCCCCAGGACATTGGACTGTCTCAACTCCCTCCCCTACAGCATGAAAAAAGACTCTTTCCAACCTTGGAGCAACTGGAGTGGGGGCGAGGGGGCTGTTTGCATGTCTGCACTGCTCATGCCCAGGTGTCTGTGGGGGTCCGTGGCAGAGGCTGTAAGGTGCTAGGGGGCAGAAGGAGACTGTTTGAGAGGCAGGCTGCAGGCAGGGGAACCAGGAGTGTGTGCAGGTCTGTGTGTGTGGGTGTGGTGGCAGGGGGTTAGGGCAGGTCCCCGTGCTGGATGGTGAGATGGCAGCTGGGCTGGCCCTGGGCCCTCAGGGCTGAAGGGCAGAAGCAGGGTGGCAGTAAAGTAGCACAGGGAGGAACACCGTAGATGTTAGTTGGGAGCTGCGGGACAGAGGGTAAGGGGAAAGGGGGCATCCTTGAGGAGGGGTCAGGACTAGAGAGTGGGGGCAGCTGGAGGCATGGAAGGTCCCAGGAATCAGGGACTGACAGGAACAGATTCCTACACCCCCCCACTGGATAGAAGCTGCAGAAGCCAGAGCAGCAGCCCTGGATTGCCTAGGCCAAGGGTCCTGAGTGAGTCCCGCTGAGGATGAGGAAGAGGAGGAGGGGGTGTAGGAGGAGGAGGAGGAAGAGGAGGAGGAAGAGGAGAAAGAGGAGGAGGAAGAAGAGGAGGAGGAGGAGGAGGAGGAGGAGGGGCAGGAGGGCAGCTGTCAGTAGGCAACGGGATTAATAGAGGCCTCCATTACGGAGGCATGTGTCCAGGCAGGCACCCACCAACCCTCAGGGGCAGCTCAGGGCACCCAGGGACTTGGTGTGGGTATCTCTGGGGCGGGGACTGTCAGTCAGTCAGCAAGACTGTGTGTCAGTGCACATGGTGGGACAGGGGCCTGGCGGACCTTGGTCCCCCGCCCTGGACTGTCAAATGCCAGCCCCATGCCCAGACACACACCAATCCGCCCAGAGCCCCTTGGCCTGGCCGACCAGCACCTGCTTTGGCCTGGGGCTCTGTCTCTGGTGGCTGGCCACCACCCCTCAAGTCAAGTTCAGCATGGGGTCATGGCTGCTGGTCAACTGGATGGGCGGGGTCCCCGTGGCCTAGCAACCACAGGAGCCCTCTGTGATGTCCTAGCCCCTGGCAATCTGTGCTGGCCACACTGGCACTGGGCAGCCCAACTGCCCTGCCACTAGGTCAGGCAACAGCGCCCAGACGCCTGGGCCCTGGCACAGAGGGACGGAAGGATGGCAAGACAGTGCTGACCGACGAGGGACCTCAGGGCTGGCTGCCAAGAGAAGACAGGTGGAGGTGCGCCCTGGATCCAGCGAGCCCAGGCCAGAGCTGCCTGCATGCCTGCCGGCCTTCCTGGATGTCTGTATGCTGCCTTTGTCCAGGTAGGTTTCTCAGGTCCCCTCCAATCCTGTCCTCTCCTGTCCTCTCCTGTCCTCACCATCCTGTCCCCTCTCCTTTCCTCCGCACTTTGCTTCTCTCCTGTGTCTGTCCTCTCTTCCAGGTGTCCTGCTCACCAGCTCCAGCACTTGTGATGGTTCTCCAGTGACAGCTGTTCGCAACCCCTTCCACCCCCTGCCTGCCCCTAATGTGACCCAGCTCACAGGGTCTCCGGCTCACCCCACCCAAACCCACACGCCCCAACACATTCCCTGGTTCAGCCCCTCTGCCCTATTCAGACAAACTGGGCCTTTGCAACCTACCTATGCATCGTTGTTTCTCCTCACCATTCAAGGAGAGATCTCCTTTTGTACTTAGCTTGGTTGACTGGTGGATGGATGGATGGATGGATGGATGTATGGATGAATGGATGGATAGATGTATGGGTGGATGGATGGATGGATGGAAAGGTCAATGGATCGGTATTCTAGAGGCAGAGTACCATATAGGGGTACTGGAGTCCGCTGGTGTCAGATCCTTAGTCAATGTCAAATGTAAAACATTAATTCATCAATAACAAAAATGAATAAGCACCTAAATAAATAAATAAATATAAAAACTGGGTTAAAAAATACATGGTGTCTTTGCCTTTCTGCATATGGAATGCTGTGAGGATCTTAACAAGGAAAGCAATGTCCTGAGTAGCCCATTTGAAGTCGTGGAATATTTCCTTTTCCTTTTTCTTTTTTTACTTTCTATTTTCTTGATTATTCACTGGAATAAATAGACAGGAATTGAGAGGGAAGGGAGGTAGAGAGAGTTTGAGACACAGAGAGAGACAACTGCAGCACTTCCGCACCACTTGTAAAGATTTCCCCTGGCAGGTGCGAACCCGGGTGTTGAAGCCCAGTCCTCCTGCATTGTAACATGAGTGCTTAACTGGGTGTGGCACACCTGGTACCCTTGATGGGACACTTTTTTTTAGCAATGAAAAGAAATTCTCGTGGCAAGGTAATAAATAAATGAAGAAGTAAATAAAAGTGCATTTACATTATCTCAGTGGAAACACACAGGGACATATATGTCTCTGTTACCTGTATTACTTCTTCATGTATGGATTGATTGCCTCAAGAGGTTATTGCCACAGCTGAGTGCCTACACCACGAATAATCCACAGCTCCTGCACTCCATTTGTTCCCCTTTCGCTGCCCTTGTTGCTTGGTCACTGTGGTGGTTATTGTTTTTGTTGTTGTTGTTGTTGTTACTGACCTTGCATCTGACAGACACAAAAGGAGAGAGCAGAGGAAATACAGGGTGGGAGAGAAAGATAGAGCTCCTAAAGACCTGCTTCACCCCCTGTAAAGCGATTCCCCTGCAGGTGGCAGTCTGGGGGCTAGACCCCAAATCCTTCCACCTGTCCCCTCTATTTCTGATCGCCACAAGCCCTTAACCCTCTGACATACCGCCAAACCTCCCTGGATTTACTTTTGAAGGCAGTATCACCTGCCTCGTTTTGAATCCTCATTATCCTGAGGGTCAGTCCTGGAGACAGTGTCATGACACGACACATGGAGATCTCTGTTATCAGAGAGCACCTGGAACAGCAGCTGGGGCTCTAGTGCCCGGGCAGGAGCAACTCCCCATCCACCTTCCACGGAGTCCACCTGCCTGCATTTTGGTCCTTTTCCCTCCAAAAAAGATTTTTCCCTTTTTTAACTTTGAAACAGGCAGGAGACAGGTTACCCAGGCAGGGGAAAAAAAATAAAAAGCCTTTTTTTTTTTTTTTTTTTTTTTTACCGAAGTGAATGACCATCTTCTGGGAAGTATAGGTTTTGAACCTGAAAACTCTGTCTGTCTATCTCTTAGTCCACAGAAAGAGCCACTAGCCCAGCCAGATCTCACACTCAGATGGGGTGTTTTTGCCAGTCAAAGGTCTGCACAGCACACTAGGGATTGGGCGGCCTGAGACCCAAATGTTACATTGTAGATGGACTGTTTGCAGTTCTTGCTCCCCAGGACATTGGACTGTCTCAACTCCCTCCCCTACAGCATGAAAAAAAGACTCTTTCCAACCTTGGAGCAACTGGAGTGGGGGCGAGGGGGGCTGTTTGCATGTCTGCACTGCTCATGCCCAGGTGTCTGTGGGGGTCCGTGGCAGAGGCTGTAAGGTGCTAGGGGGCAGAAGGAGACTGTTTGAGAGGCAGGCTGCAGGCAGGGGAACCAGGAGTGTGTGCAGGTCTGTGTGTGTGGGTGTGGTGGCAGGGGGTTAGGGCAGGTCCCCGTGCTGGATGGTGAGATGGCAGCTGGGCTGGCCCTGGGCCCTCAGGGCTGAAGGGCAGAAGCAGGGTGGCAGTAAAGTAGCGCAGGGAGGAACACCGTAGATGTTAGTTGGGAGCTGCGGGACAGAGGGTAAGGGGAAAGGGGGCATCCTTGAGGAGGGGTCAGGACTAGAGAGTGGGGGCAGCTGGAGGCATGGAAGGTCCCAGGAATCAGGGACTGACAGGAACAGATTCCTACACCCCCCCACTGGATAGAAGCTGCAGAAGCCAGAGCAGCAGCCCTGGATTGCCTAGGCCAAGGGCCCTGAGTGAGTCCCGCTGAGGATGAGGAAGAGGAGGAGGGGGTGTAGGAGGAGGAGGAGGAAGAGGAGGAGGAAGAGGAGAAAGAGGAGGAGGAAGAAGAGGAGGAGGAGGAGGAGGAGGAGGAGGAGGGGCAGGAGGGCAGCTGTCAGTAGGCAACGGGATTAATAGAGGCCTCCATTACGGAGGCATGTGTCCAGGCAGGCACCCACCAACACTCAGGGGCAGCTCAGGGCACCCAGGGACTTGGTGTGGGTATCTCTGGGGCGGTGACTGTCAGTCAGTCAGCAAGACTGTGTGTCAGTGCACATGGTGGGACCGGGGCCTGGCGGAACTTGGTCCCCCGCCCTGGACTGTCAGATGCCAGCCCCATGCCCAGACACACACCAGTCCGCCCAGAGCCCCTTGGCCTGGCCGACCAGCACCTGCTTTGGCCTGGGGCTCTGTCTCTGGTGGCTGGCCACCACCCCTCAAGTCAAGTTCAGCATGGTGTCTTGGCTGCTGGTCAACTGGATGGGCGGGGTCCCCGTGGCCTAGCAACCACAGGAGCCCTCTGTGATGTCCTAGCCCCTGGCAATCTGTGCTGGCCACACTGGCACTGGGCAGCCCAACTGCCCTGCCACTAGGTCAGGCAACAGCGCCCAGACGCCTGGGCCCTGGCACAGAGGGACGGAAGGATGGCAAGACAGTGCTGACCGACGAGGGACCTCAGGGCTGGCTGCCAAGAGAAGACAGGTGGAGGTGCGCCCTGGATCCAGCGAGCCCAGGCCAGAGCTGCCTGCATGCCTGCCGGCCTTCCTGGATGTCTGTATGCTGCCTTTGTCCAGGTAGGTTTCTCAGGTCCCCTCCAATCCTGTCCTCTCCTGTCCTCTCCTGTCCTCACCATCCTGTCCCCTCTCCTTTCCTCCGCACTTTGCTTCTCTCCTGTGTCTGTCCTCTCTTCCAGGTGTCCTGCTCACCAGCTCCAGCACTTGTGATGGTTCTCCAGTGACAGCTGTTCGCAACCCCTTCCACCCCCTGCCTGCCCCTAATGTGACCCAGCTCACAGGGTCTCCGGCTCACCCCACCCAAACCCACACGCCCCAACACATTCCCTGGTTCAGCCCCTCTGCCCTATTCAGCCAAACTGGGCCTTTGCAACCTACCTATGCATCGTTGTTTCTCCTCACCATTCAAGGAGAGATCTCCTTTTGTACTTAGCTTGGTTGACTGGTGGATGGATGGATGGATGGATGGATGTATGGATGAATGGATGGATAGATGTATGGGTGGATGGATGGATGGATGGAAAGGTCAATGGATCGGTTTTCTAGAGGCAGAGTACCATATAGGGGTACTGGAGTCCGCTGGTGTCAGATCCTTAGTCAATGTCAAATGTAAAACATTAATTCATCAATAACAAAAATGAATAAGCACCTAAATAAATAAATAAATATAAAAACTGGGTTAAAAAATACAAGGTGTCTTTGCCTTTCTGCATATGGAATGCTGTGAGGATCTTAACAAGGAAAGCATTGTCCTGAGTAGCCCATTTGAAGTCGTGGAATATTTCCTTTTCCTTTTTCTTTTTTTACTTTCTATTTTCTTGATTATTCACTGGAATAAATAGACAGGAATTGAGAGGGAAGGGAGGTAGAGAGAGTTTGAGACACAGAGAGAGACAACTGCAGCACTTCCGCACCACTTGTAAAGATTTCCCCTGGCAGGTGCGAACCCGGGTGTTGAAGCCCAGTCCTCCTGCATTGTAACATGAGTGCTTAACTGGGTGTGGCACACCTGGTACCCTTGATGGGACACTTTTTTTTAGCAATGAAAAGAAATTCTCGTGGCAAGGTAATAAATAAATGAAGAAGTAAATAAAAGTGCATTTACATTATCTCAGTGGAAACACACAGGGACATATACGTCTCTGTTACCTGTATTACTTCTTCATGTATGGATTGATTGCCTCAAGAGGTTATTGCCACAGCTGAGTGCCTACACCACGAATAATCCACAGTTCCTGCACTCCATTTGTTCCCCTTTCGCTGCCCTTGTTGCTTGGTCACTGTGGTGGTTATTGTTTTTGTTGTTGTTGTTGTTGTTACTGACCTTGCATCTGACAGACACAAAAGGAGAGAGCAGAGGAAATACAGGGTGGGAGAGAAAGATAGAGCTCCTAAAGACCTGCTTCACCCCCTGTAAAGCGATTCCCCTGCAGGTGGCAGTCTGGGGGCAAGACCCCAAATCCTTCCACCTGTCCCCTCTATTCGTGATCGCCACAAGCCCTTAACCCTCTGACATACCGCCAAACCTCCCTGGATTTACTTTTGAAGGCAGTATCACCTGCCTCGTTTTGAATCCTCATTATCCTGAGGGTCAGTCCTGGAGACAGTGTCATGACACGACACATGGAGATCTCTGTTATCAGAGAGCACCTGGAACAGCAGCTGGGGCTCTAGTGCCCGGGCAGGAGCAACTCCCCATCCACCTTGCACGGAGTCCACCTGCCTGCATTTTGGTCCTTTTCCCTCCAAAAAAGATTTTTCCCTTTTTTAACTTTGAAACAGGCAGGAGACAGGTTACCCAGGCAGGGGAAAAAAAATAAAAAGCCTTTTTTTTTTTTTTTTTTAACGAAGTGAATGACCATCTTCTGGGAAGTATAGGTTTTGAACCTGAAAACTCTGTCTGTCTGTCTCTTAGTCCGCAGAAAGAGCCACTAGCCCAGCCAGATCTCACACTCAGATGGGGTGTTTTTGCCAGTCAAAGGTCTGCACAGCACACTAGGGATTGGGCGGCCTGAGACCCAAATGTTACATTGTAGATGGACTGTTTGCAGTTCTTGCTCCCCAGGACATTGGACTGTCTCAACTCCCTCCCCTACAGCATGAAAAAAAGACTCTTTCCAACCTTGGAGCAACTGGAGTGGGGGCGAGGGGGGCTGTTTGCATGTCTGCACTGCTCATGCCCAGGTGTCTGTGGGGGTCCGTGGCAGAGGCTGTAAGGTGCTAGGGGGCAGAAGGAGACTGTTTGAGAGGCAGGCTGCAGGCAGGGGAACCAGGAGTGTGTGCAGGTCTGTGTGTGTGGGTGTGGTGGCAGGGGGTTAGGGCAGGTCCCCGTGCTGGATGGTGACATGGCAGCTGGGCTGGCCCTGGGCCCTCAGGGCTGAAGGGCAGAAGCAGGGTGGCAGTAAAGTAGCGCAGGGAGGAACACCGTAGATGTTAGTTGGGAGCTGCGGGACAGAGGGTAAGGGGAAAGGGGGCATCCTTGAGGAGGGGTCAGGACTAGAGAGTGGGGGCAGCTGGAGGCATGGAAGGTCCCAGGAATCAGGGACTGACAGGAACAGATTCCTACACCCCCCCACTGGATAGAAGCTGCAGAAGCCAGAGCAGCAGCCCTGGATTGCCTAGGCCAAGGGCCCTGAGTGAGTCCCGCTGAGGATGAGGAAGAGGAGGAGGGGGTGTAGGAGGAGGAGGAGGAAGAGGAGGAGGAAGAGGAGAAAGAGGAGGAGGAAGAAGAGGAGGAGGAGGAGGAGGAGGAGGGGCAGGAGGGCAGCTGTCAGTAGGCAACGGGATTAATAGAGGCCTCCATTACGGAGGCATGTGTCCAGGCAGGCACCCACCAACCCTCAGGGGCAGCTCAGGGCACCCAGGGACTTGGTGTGGGTATCTCTGGGGCGGGGACTGTCAGTCAGTCAGCAAGACTGTGTGTCAGTGCACATGGTGGGACAGGGGCCTGGCGGACCTTGGTCCCCCGCCCTGGACTGTCAGATGCCAGCCCCATGCCCAGACACACACCAATCCGCCCAGAGCCCCTTGGCCCGGCCGACCAGCACCTGCTTTGGCCTGGGGCTCTGTCTCTGGTGGCTGGCCACCACCCCTCAAGTCAAGTTCAGCATGGGGTCTTGGCTGCTGGTCAACTGGATGGGCGGGGTCCCCGTGGCCTAGCAACCACAGGAGCCCTCTGTGATGTCCTAGCCCCTGGCAATCTGTGCTGGCCACACTGGCACTGGGCAGCCCAACTGCCCTGCCACTAGGTCAGGCAACAGCGCCCAGACGCCTGGGCCCTGGCACAGAGGGACGGAAGGATGGCAAGACAGTGCTGACCGACGAGGGACCTCAGGGCTGGCTGCCAAGAGAAGACAGGTGGAGGTGCGCCCTGGATACAGCGAGCCCAGGCCAGAGCTGCCTGCATGCCTGCCGGCCTTCCTGGATGTCTGTATGCTGCCTTTGTCCAGGTAGGTTTCTCAGGTCCCCTCCAATCCTGTCCTCTCCTGTCCTCTCCTGTCCTCACCATCCTGTCCCCTCTCCTTTCCTCCGCACTTTGCTTCTCTCCTGTGTCTGTCCTCTCTTCCAGGTGTCCTGCTCACCAGCTCCAGCACTTGTGATGGTTCTCCAGTGACAGCTGTTCGCAACCCCTTCCACCCCCTGCCTGCCCCTAATGTGACCCAGCTCACAGGGTCTCCGGCTCACCCCACCCAAACCCACACGCCCCAACACATTCCCTGGTTCAGCCCCTCTGCCCTATTCAGCCAAACTGGGCCTTTGCAACCTACCTATGCATCGTTGTTTCTCCTCACCATTCAAGGAGAGATCTCCTTTTGTACTTAGCTTGGTTGACTGGTGGATGGATGGATGGATGTATGTATGGATGAATGGATGGATAGATGTATGGGTGGATGGATGGATGGATGGAAAGGTCAATGGATCGGTTTTCTAGAGGCAGAGTACCATATAGGGGTACTGGAGTCCGCTGGTGTCAGATCCTTAGTCAATGTCAAATGTAAAACATTAATTCATCAATAACAAAAATGAATAAGCACCTAAATAAATAAATAAATAAATAAATAAATAAATATAAAAACTGGGTTAAAAAATACATGGTGTCTTTGCCTTTCTGCATATGGAATGCTGTGAGGATCTTAACAAGGAAAGCATTGTCCTGAGTAGCCCATTTGAAGTCGTGGAATATTTCCTTTTCCTTTTTCTTTTTTTACTTTCTATTTTCTTGATTATTCACTGGAATAAATAGACAGGAATTGAGAGGGAAGGGAGGTAGAGAGAGTTTGAGACACAGAGAGAGACAACTGCAGCACTTCCGCACCACTTGTAAAGATTTCCCCTGGCAGGTGCGAACCCGGGTGTTGAAGCCCAGTCCTCCTGCATTGTAACATGAGTGCTTAACTGGGTGTGGCACACCTGGTACCCTTGATGGGACACTTTTTTTTAGCAATGAAAAGAAATTCTCGTGGCAAGGTAATAAATAAATGAAGAAGTAAATAAAAGTGCATTTACATTATCTCAGTGGAAACACACAGGGACATATACGTCTCTGTTACCTGTATTACTTCTTCATGTATGGATTGATTGCCTCAAGAGGTTATTGCCACAGCTGAGTGCCTACACCACGAATAATCCACAGCTCCTGCACTCCATTTGTTCCCCTTTCGCTGCCCTTGTTGCTTGGTCACTGTGGTGGTTATTGTTTTTGTTGTTGTTGTTGTTGTTACTGACCTTGCATCTGACAGACACAAAAGGAGAGAGCAGAGGAAATACAGGGTGGGAGAGAAAGATAGAGCTCCTAAAGACCTGCTTCACCCGCTGTAAAGCGACTCCCCTGCAGGTGGCAGTCTGGGGGCCAGACCCCAAATCCTTCCACCTGTCCCCTCTATTCGTGATCGCCACAAGCCCTTAACGCTCTGACATACCGCCAAACCTCCCTGGATTTACTTTTGAAGGCAGTATCACCTGCCTCGTTTTGAATCCTCATTATCCTGAGGGTCAGTCCTGGAGACAGTGTCATGACACGACACATGGAGATCTCTGTTATCAGAGAGCACCTGGAACAGCAGCTGGGGCTCTAGTGCCCGGGCAGGAGCAACTCCCCATCCACCTTCCACGGAGTCCACCTGCCTGCATTTTGGTCCTTTTCCCTCCAAAAAAGATTTTTCCCTTTTTTAACTTTGAAACAGGCAGGAGACAGGTTACCCAGGCAGGGGAAAAAAATAAAAAGCCTTTTTTTTTTTTTTTTTTTTTTCACCGAAGTGAAGGACCATCTTCTGGGAAGTATAGGTTTTGAACCTGAAAACTCTGTCTGTCTGTCTCTTAGTCCACAGAAAGAGCCACTAGCCCAGCCAGATCTCACGCTCAGATGGGGTGTTTTTGCCAGTCAAAGGTCTGCACAGCACACTAGGGATTGGGCGGCCTGAGACCCAAATGTTACATTGTAGATGGACAGTTTGCAGTTCTTGCTCCCCAGGACATTGGACTGTCTCAACTCCCTCCCCTACAGCATGAAAAAAAGACTCTTTCCAACCTTGGAGCAACTGGAGTGGGGGCGAGGGGAGCTGTTTGCATGTCTGCACTGCTCATGCCCAGGTGTCTGTGGGGGTCCGTGGCAGAGGCTGTAAGGTGCTAGGGGGCAGAAGGAGACTGAGAGGCAGGCTGCAGGCAGGGGAACCAGGAGTGTGTGCAGGTCTGTGTGTGTGGGTGTGGTGGCAGGGGGTTAGGGCAGGTCCCCGTGCTGGATGGTGAGATGGCAGCTGGGCTGGCCCTGGGCCCTCAGGGCTGAAGGGCGGAAGCAGGGTGGCAGTAAAGTAGCGCAGGGAGGAACACCGTAGATGTTAGTTGGGAGCTGAGGGACAGAGGGTAAGGGGAAAGGGGGCATCCTTGAGGAGGGGTCAGGACTAGAGAGTGGGGGCAGCTGGAGGCATGGAAGGTCCCAGGAATCAGGGACTGACAGGAACAGATTCCTACACCCCCCCACTGGATAGAAGCTGCAGAAGCCAGAGCAGCAGCCCTGGATTGCCTAGGCCAAGGGCCCTGAGTGAGTCCCGCTGAGGATGAGGAAGAGGAGGAGGGGGTGTAGGAGGAGGAGGAGGAAGAGGAGGAGGAAGAGGAGAAAGAGGAGGAGGAAGAAGAGGAGGAGGAGGAGGAGGAGGAGGAGGAGGAGGAGGAGGGGCAGGAGGGCAGCTGTCTGTAGGCAACGGGATTAATAGAGGCCTCCATTAAGGAGGCATGTGTCCAGGCAGGCACCCACCAACCCTCAGGGGCAGCTCAGGGCACCCAGGGACTTGGTGTGGGTATCTCTGGGGCGGGGACTGTCAGTCAGTCAGCAAGACTGTGTGTCAGTGCACATGGTGGGACAGGGGCCTGGCGGACCTTGGTCCCCCGCCCTGGACTGTCAGATGCCAGCCCCATGCCCAGACACACACCAATCCGCCCATAGCCCCTTGGCCCGGCCGACCAGCACCTGCTTTGGCCTGGGGCTCTGTCTCTGGTGGCTGGCCACCACCCCTCAAGTCAAGTTCAGCATGGGGTCATGGCTGCTGGTCAACTGGATGGGCGGGGTCCCCGTGGCCTAGCAACCACAGGAGCCCTCTGTGATGTCCTAGCCCCTGGCAATCTGTGCTGGCCACACTGGCACTGGGCAGCCCAACTGCCCTGCCACTAGGTCAGGCAACAGCGCCCAGACGCCTGGGCCCTGGCACAGAGGGACGGAAGGATGGCAAGACAGTGCTGACCGACGAGGGACCTCAGGGCTGGCTGCCAAGAGAAGACAGGTGGAGGTGCGCCCTGGATACAGCGAGCCCAGGCCAGAGCTGCCTGCATGCCTGCCGGCCTTCCTGAATGTCTGTATGCTGCCTTTGTCCAGGTAGGTTTCTCAGGTCCCCTCCAATCCTGTCCTCTCCTGTCCTCTCCTGTCCTCACCATCCTGTCCCCTCTCCTTTCCTCCGCACTTTGCTTCTCTCCTGTGTCTGTGCTCTCTTCCAGGTGTCCTGCTCACCAGCTCCAGCACTTGTGATGGTTCTCCAGTGACAGCTGTTCGCAACCCCTTCCACCCCCTGCCTGCCCCTAAAGTGACCCAGCTCACAGGGTCTCCGGCTCACCCCACCCAAACCCACACGCCCCAACACATTCCCTGGTTCAGCCCCTCTGCCCTATTCAGCCAAACTGGGCCTTTGCAACCTACCTATGCATCGTTGTTTCTCCTCACCATTCAAGGAGAGATCTCCTTTTGTACTTAGCTTGGTTGACTGGTGGATGGATGGATGGATGGATGGATGTATGGATGAATGGATGGATAGATGTATGGGTGGATGGATGGATGGATGGAAAGGTCAATGGATCGGTTTTCTAGAGGCAGAGTACCATATAGGGGTACTGGAGTCCGCTGGTGTCAGATCCTTAGTCAATGTCAAATGTAAAACATTAATTCATCAATAACAAAAATGAATAAGCACCTAAATAAATAAATAAATATAAAAACTGGGTTAAAAAATACATGGTGTCTTTGCCTTTCTGCATATGGAATGCTGTGTGGATCTTAACAAGGAAAGCATTGTCCTGAGTAGCCCATTTGAAGTCGTGGAATATTTCCTTTTCCTTTTTCTTTTTTACTTTCTATTTTCTTGATTATTCACTGGAATAAATTGACAGGAATTGAGAGGGAAGGGAGGTAGAGAGAGTTTGAGACACAGAGAGAGACAACTGCAGCACTTCCGCACCACTTGTAAAGATTTCCCCTGGCAGGTGCGAACCCGGGTGTTGAAGCCCAGTCCTCCTGCATTGTAACATGAGTGCTTAACTGGGTGTGGCACACCTGGTACCCTTGATGGGACACTTTTTTTTAGCAATGAAAAGAAATTCTCGTGGCAAGGTAATAAATAAATGAAGAAGTAAATAAAAGTGCATTTACATGATCTCAGTGGAAACACACAGGGACATATACGTCTCTGTTACCTGTATTACTTCTTCATGTATGGATTGATTGCCTCAAGAGGTTATTGCCACAGCTGAGTGCCTACACCACGAATAATCCACAGCTCCTGCACTCCATTTGTTCCCCTTTCGCTGCCCTTGTTGCTTGGTCACTGTGGTGGTTATTGTTTTTGTTGTTGTTGTTGTTGTTACTGACCTTGCATCTGACAGACACAAAAGGAGAGAGCAGAGGAAATACAGGGTGGGAGAGAAAGATAGAGCTCCTAAAGACCTGCTTCACCCCCTGTAAAGCGACTCCCCTGCAGGTGGCAGTCTGGGGGCCAGACCCCAAATCCTTCCACCTGTCCCCTCTATTCGTGATCGCCACTAGCCCTTAACCCTCTGACATACCGCCAAACCTCCCTGGATTTACTTTTGAAGGCAGTATCACCTGCCTCGTTTTGAATCCTCATTATCCTGAGGGTCAGTCCTGGAGACAGTGTCATGACACGACACATGGAGATCTCTGTTATCAGAGAGCACCTGGAACAGCAGCTGGGGCTCTAGTGCCCGGGCAGGAGCAACTCCCCATCCACCTTCCACGGAGTCCACCTGCCTGCATTTTGGTCCTTTTCCCTCCAAAAAAGATTTTTCCCTTTTTTAACTTTGAAACAGGCAGGAGACAGGTTACCCAGGCAGGGGAAAAAAATAAAAAGCCTTTTTTTTTTTTTTTTTTTTTTTTTTTTTTTTTTACCAATGTGAATGACCATCTTCTGGGAAGTATAGGTTTTGAACCTGAAAACTCTGTCTGTCTGTCTCTTAGTCCGCAGAAAGAGCCACTAGCCCAGCCAGATCTCACACTCAGATGGGGTGTTTTTGCCAGTCAAAGGTCTGCACAGCACACTAGGGATTGGGCGGCCTGAGACCCAAATGTTACATTGTAGATGGACTGTTTGCAGTTCTTGCTCCCCAGGACATTGGACTGTCTCAACTCCCTCCCCTACAGCATGAAAAAAAGACTCTTTCCAACCTTGGAGCAACTGGAGTGGGGGCGAGGGGGGCTGTTTGCATGTCTGCACTGCTCATGCCCAGGTGTCTGTGGGGGTCCGTGGCAGAGGCTGTAAGTTGCTAGGGGGCAGAAGGAGACTGTTTGAGAGGCAGGCTGCAGGCAGGGGAACCAGGAGTGTGTGCAGGTCTGTGTGTGTGGGTGTGGTGGCAGGGGGTTAGGGCAGGTCCCCGTGCTGGATGTTGAGATGGCAGCTGGGCTGGCCCTGGGCCCTCAGGGCTGAAGGGCAGAAGCAGGGTGGCAGTAAAGTAGCGCAGGGAGGAACACCGTAGATGTTAGTTGGGAGCTGCGGGACAGAGGGTAAGGGGAAAGGGGGCATCCTTGAGGAGGGGTCAGGACTAGAGAGTGGGGGCCGCTGGAGGCATGGAAGGTCCCAGGAATCAGGGACTGACAGGAACAGATTCCTACACCCCCCCACTGGATAGAAGCTGCAGAAGCCAGAGCAGCAGCCCTGGATTGCCTAGGCCAAGGGCCCTGAGTGAGTCCCGCTGAGGATGAGGAAGAGGAGGAGGGGGTGTAGGAGGAGGAGGAGGAAGAGGAGGAGGAAGAGGAGAAAGAGGAGGAGGAAGAAGAGGAGGAGGAGGAGGAGGAGGAGGAGGGGCAGGAGGGCAGCTGTCAGTAGGCAACGGGATTAATAGAGGCCTCCATTACGGAGGCATGTGTCCAGGCAGGCACCCACCAACCCTCAGGGGCAGCTCAGGGCACCCAGGGACTTGGTGTGGGTATCTCTGGGGCGGGGACTGTCAGTCAGTCAGCAAGACTGTGTGTCAGTGCACATGGTGGGACAGGGGCCTGGCGGACCTTGGTCCCACGCCCTGGACTGTCAAATACCAGCCCCATGCCCAGACACACACCAATCCGCCCAGAGCCCCTTGGCCCGGCCGACCAGCACCTGCTTTGGCCTGGGGCTCTGTCTCTGGTGGCTGGCCACCACCCCTCAAGTCAAGTTCAGCATGGGGTCATGGCTGCTGGTCAACTGGATGGGCGGGGTCCCCGTGGCCTAGAACCACAGGAGCCCTCTGTGATGTCCTAGCCCCTGGCAATCTGTGCTGGCCACACTGGCACTGGGCAGCCCAACTGCCCTGACACTAGGTCAGGCAACAGCGCCCAGACGCCTGGGCCCTGGCACAGAGGGACGGAAGGATGGCAAGACAGTGCTGACCGACGAGGGACCTCAGGGCTGGCTGCCAAGAGAAGACAGGTGGAGGTGCGCCCTGGATCCAGGGAGCCCAGGCCAGAGCTGCCTGCATGCCTGCCGGCCTTCCTGGATGTCTGTATGCTGCCTTTGTCCAGGTAGGTTTCTCAGGTCCCCTCCAATCCTGTCCTCTCCTGTCCTCTCCTGTCCTCACCATCCTGTCCCCTCTCCTTTCCTCCGCACTTTGCTTCTCTCCTGTGTCTGTCCTCTCTTCCAGGTGTCCTGCTCACCAGCTCCAGCACTTGTGATGGTTCTCCAGTGACAGCTGTTCGCAACCCCTTCCACCCCCTGCCTGCCCCTAATGTGACCCAGCTCACAGGGTCTCCGGCTCACCCCACCCAAACCCACACGCCCCAACACATTCCCTGGTTCAGCCCCTCTGCCCTATTCAGCCAAACTGGGCCTTTGCAACCTACCTATGCATCGTTGTTTCTCCTCACCATTCAAGGAGAGATCTCCTTTTGTACTTAGCTTGGTTGACTGGTGGATGGATGGATGGATGGATGGATGGATGTATGGATGAATGGATGGATAGATGTATGGGTGGATGGATGGATGGATGGAAAGGTCAATGGATCGGTTTTCTAGAGGCAGAGTACCATATAGGGGTACTGGAGTCCGCTGGTCTCAGATCCTTAGTCAATGTCAAATGTAAAACATTAATTCATCAATAACAAAAATGAATAAGCACCTAAATAAATAAATAAATAAATATAAAAACTGGGTTAAAAAATACATGGTGTCTTTGCCTTTCTGCATATGGAATGCTGTGAGGATCTTAACAAGGAAAGCATTGTCCTGAGTAGCCCATTTGAAGTCGTGGAATATTTCCTTTTCCTTTTTCTTTTTTTACTTTCTATTTTCTTGATTATTCACTGGAATAAATAGACAGGAATTGAGAGGGAAGGGAGGTAGAGAGAGTTTGAGACACAGAGAGAGACAACTGCAGCACTTCCGCACCACTTGTAAAGATTTCCCCTTGCAGGTGCGAACCCGGGTGTTGAAGCCCAGTCCTCCTGCATTGTAACATGAGTGCTTAACTGGGTGTGGCACACCTGGTACCCTTGATGGGACACTTTTTTTTAGCAATGAAAAGAAATTCTCGTGGCAAGGTAATAAATAAATGAAGAAGTAAATAAAAGTGCATTTACATTATCTCAGTGGAAACACACAGGGACATATACGTCTCTGTTACCTGTATTACTTCTTCATGTATGGATTGATTGCCTCAAGAGGTTATTGCCACAGCTGAGTGCCTACACCACGAATAATCCACAGCTCCTGCACTCCATTTGTTCCCCTTTCGCTGCCCTTGTTGCTTGGTCACTGTGGTGGTTATTGTTTTTGTTGTTGTTGTTGTTGTTACAGACCTTGCATCTGACAGACACAAAAGGAGAGAGCAGAGGAAATACAGGGTGGGAGAGAAAGATAGAGCTCCTAAAGACCTGCTTCACCCCCTGTAAAGCGATTCCCCTGCAGGTGGCAGTCTGGGGGCTAGACCCCAAATCCTTCCACCTGTCCCCTCTATTCGTGATCTCCACAAGCCCTTAACCCTCTGACATACCGCCAAACCTCCCTGGATTTACTTTTGAAGGCAGTATCACCTGCCTCGTTTTGAATCCTCATTATCCTGAGGGTCAGTCCTGGAGACAGTGTCATGACACGACACATGGAGATCTCTGTTATCAGAGAGCACCTGGAACAGCAGCTGGGGCTCTAGTGCCCGGGCAGGAGCAACTCCCCATCCACCTTCCACGGAGTCCACCTGCCTGCATTTTGGTCCTTTTCCCTCCAAAAAAGATTTTTCCCTTTTTTAACTTTGAAACAGGCAGGAGACAGGTTACCCAGGCAGGGGAAAAAAAATAAAAAGCCTTTTTTTTTTTTTTTTTTTTTTTTTTTTTTTACCGAAGTGAATGACCATCTTCTGGGAAGTATAGGTTTTGAACCTGAAAACTCTGTCTGTCTGTCTCTTAGTCCACAGAAAGAGCCACTAGCCCAGCCAGATCTCACACTCAGATGGGGTGTTTTTGCCAGTCAAAGGTCTGCACAGCACACTAGGGATTGGGCGGCCTGAGACCCAAATGTTACATGGTAGATGGACTGTTTGCAGTTCTTGCTCCCCAGGACATTGGACTGTCTCAACTGCCTCCCCTACAGCATGAAAAAAAGACTCTTGACAACCTTGGAGCAAATGGAGTGGGGGTGAGAGGAGCTGATTGCATGTCTGTGCTGCTGATGCCCAGGTGTCGGTGGGGGGCCGTGGCACAGCCTGTAAGGGGGCTAGGGGGCAGAAGGAGACTGTTTGAGAGGCAGGCTACAGGCAGGGGAGCCCGTGAGTGTGTGCAGGGCTGTGTGTGTGGGTGTGGTGGCAGGGGTTAGGGCAGGTCCCCCTCTGGATGGTGAGATGGCAGCTGGGCTGGCCCTGGGCCCTCAGGGCTGAAGGGCAGAAGCAGGGTGGCAGTAAAGTAGCAGAGGGAAGCACACAGTAGATGTTAGTTGGGGAGCTGGGGGACAGAGGGCAAGGGGAAAGGGGGCATCCTTGAGGAGGGGTCTGGACTAGAGAGTGGGGGGAGCTGGAGGCATGGAAGGTCCCAGGAATCAGGGACTGACAGGAACAGATTCCTGCACCCACCCACTGGATAGAAGCTGCAGCAGCCAGAGCAGCAGCCCTGGCTTGCCTAGGCCAAGGGCCCTGATTGAGTCCCTCTGAGGATGAGGACGAAGAGGACGAGGTGGAGGAGGAGGAGGAGGAGGAGGAGAAGGAGGAGGAGGAGGAGGAGGAGGAGGAGGAAGAGGAGGAGGAAGAAGAGGAGGAGGAGGAGGAGGAGGGCCAGGAGGGCAGCTGTCAGTAGGCAACGGGATTAATAGAGGCCTCCATTACGGAGGCATGTGTCCAGGCAGGCACCTACCAACCCTCAGGGGCAGCTCAGGGCACCCAGGGACCTGGTGTGGGTATCTCTGGGGCGGGAACTGTCAGTCAGTCAGCAAGACTGTGTGTCAGTGCACATGGTGGGACAGGGGCCTGGCGGACCTTGGTCCCCAGCCCTGGGCTGTCAGATGCCAGCCCCATGCCCAGACACACACCAATCTGCCCATAGCCCCTTGGCCGGGCCGACCAGCACCTGCTTTGCCCTGGGGCTCTGGCTCTGGTGGCTGGCCACCACCCCTCAGGTCAAGTTCAGCGTGGGGGTCATGGCTGCTGGTCAACTGGATGGGCAGGGTCCCCGTAGCCTAGCAACCACAGGAGCCCTCTGTGATGTCCTAGCCCCTGGCAATCTGTGCTGGCCACACTGGCACTGGGTAGCCCAACTGCCCTGCCACTAGGTCAGGCAACAGCGCCCAGACGCCTGGGCCCTGGCACAGAGGGACGGAAGGATGGGAAGACAGTGCTGACCGAAGAGGGACCTCAGGGCTCGCAGCCAAGAGAAGACAGGTGGAGGTGTGCCCGGGATCCAGGGAGCCCAGGCCAGAGCTGCCTGCATGCCTGCCTGCCTTCCTGGATGTCTGTATCCTGCCTTTGTCTAGGTAGGTTTCTCAGGTCCCCTCCACTCCTGTCCTCTCCTGTCCTCACCATCCTCTCCCCTCTCCTCTCCTCTGCACTTTGCTTCTCTCCTTTGTCTGTCCTCTCTTCCATGTGCCCTGCTCACCAGCTCCAGCACTTGTGATGGTTCTACAGGGACAGCTGTTCGCATCCCCTTCCACCCCCTGCCTGCCCCTAATGTGACCCAGCTCACAGGGTCTCCGGCTCACTCCACCCAAACCCACACGCCCCAACACATCCCCTGGTTCAGCCTCTCTGCCCTATTCAGCCAAACTGGCCCCTTTGCAACCTACCTGTGCATCGTTGATTCTCTTCACCATTCAAGGAGAGATCTCCTTTTGTACTTAGCTTGGTTGACTGCTGGATGGATGGATGGATGGATGGATGGATGGGTGGATGGATGGATGGACAGGTCAATGGATCGGTTTTGTAGAGGGAGAGTACCATCTAGGGGTACTGGAGACCCCTGGTGTCAGATCCTTAGTCAATGTCAAATGTAAAACATTAATTCATCAATAACAAAAATGGGTAAGCACCTAAATAAATAAATAAATAAATAAATATAAAATCTGTGTTAAAAAATACATGGTGTCTTTGCCTTTCTGCATATGGAATGCTGTGAGGATCTTAAGAAGGAAAGCATTTTCCTGAGTAGCCCTATTGAAGTCGTGGAATGTTTTCTTTTCCTTTTTCTTTTTTTACTTTCTATTTTCTTGATTATTCACTGGAATAAATAGACAGGAATTGAGAGGGAAGGGAGGGAGAGAGAGTTTGAGACACAGAGAGAAACACCTGCAGCACTTCTGCACCACTTGTAAAGATTTCCCCTGGCAGGTGGGGACCAGGGTGTTGAAGCCCAGTCCTCCTGCATTGTAACATGAGTGCTTAACTGGGTGTGGCACCACCTGGTACCCTTGATGGGGCACTTTTTTTTAGCAATGAAAAGAAATTCTCGTGGCAAGGTAATAAATAAATGAAGAAGTAATTAAAAGTGCATTTACATTAACTCAGTGGAAACACACAGGGACATATACGTCTCTGTTACCTGTATTCCTTCTTCATTTATGGATTGATTGCCTCAAGGGGTTATTGCCACAGCTGAGTGCCTGCGCCACGAATAATCCACAGCTCCTGCACTCCATTTGTTCCCAATTCGCTGCCCTTGTTGCTTGGTCACTGTGGTGGTTATTGTTGTTGTTGTTGTTGTTGTTACTGACCTTGCATCTGACAGACACAAAAGGAGAGAGCAGAGGAAATACAGGGTGGGAGAGAAAGATAGAACTCCTAAAGACCTGCTTCACCCCCTGTAAAGCGACTCCCCGGCAGGTGGCGGTCTGGGGGCCAGACCCCAGATCCTTCCACCTGACCCCTTTTCGTGAGCGCCACAAGCCCTTAACCCTCTGACATACCGCCAAACCTCCCTGGATTTGCTTTTGAAGGCAATATGACCTGCCTCGTATTGAATCCTCATTATCCTGAGGGTCAGTCCTGGAGACAGTGTCATGACAGGACACACGGAGATCTCTGGTATCAGAGAGCACCTGGAACAGCAGCTGGGGCTCTAGTGCCAGGGCAGGAGCAACTCCTCATCCACCCTCCACGGAGTCCACCTGCCTGCATTTTGATCCTTTTCCCTCCAAAAAAGATTTTTCCCTTTTTTCACTTTGAAACAGGCAGCAGACAGGTTACCCAGGCAGGGTGAAAAAAATAAAAAGCCTTTTTTTTTTTTTTTTTTTTTAAACCGAAGTGAATGACCATCTTCTGGAAAGTATAGGTTTTGAACCTGAAAACTCTGTCTGCCTGTCTCTTAGTCCACAGAAAGAGCCACTAGCCCAGCCAGATCTCACGCTCAGATGGGGTGTTTTTGCCAGTCAAAGGTCTGCACAGCACACTAGGGATTGGGCGGCAGGAGACCCAAATGTTACATTGTAGATGGACTGTTTGCAGTTCTTGCTCCCCAGGACATTGGACTGTCTCAACTGCCTCCCCTACAGCATGAAAAAAAGACTCTTGACAACCTTGGAGCAAATGGAGTGGGGGTGAGAGGAGCTGATTGCATGTCTGTGCTGCTGATGCCCAGGTGTCGGTGGGGGGCCGTGGCACAGGCTGTAAGGGGGCTAGGGGGCAGAAGGAGACTGTTTGAGAGGCAGGCTACGGGCAGGGGAGCCCGTGAGTGTGTGCAGGGCTGTGTGTGTGGGTGTGGTGGCAGGGGTTAGGGCAGGTCCCCCTCTGGATGGTGAGATGGCAGCTGGGCTGTCCCTGGGCCCTCAGGGCTGAAGGGCAGAAGCAGGGTGGCAGTAAAGTAGCAGAGGGAAGCACACAGTAGATGTTAGTTGGGGAGCTGGGGGACAGAGGGCAAGGGGAAAGGGGGCATCCTTGAGGAGGGGTCTGGACTAGAGAGTGGGGGGAGCTGGAGGCATGGAAGGTCCCAGGAATCAGGGACTGACAGGAACAGATTCCTGCACCCACCCACTGGATAGAAGCTGCAGCAACCAGAGCAGCAGCCCTGGCTTGCCTAGGCCAAGGGCCCTGATTGAGTCCCTCTGAGGATGAGGAAGAAGAGGACGAGGTGGAGGAGGAGGAGGAGGAGGAGGAGAAGGAGGAGGAGGAGGAGGAGGAGGAGGAGGAGGAAGAAGAGGAGGAGGAGGAGGAGGAGGAGGGGCAGGAGGGCAGCTGTCAGTAGGCAACGGGATTAATAGAGGCCTCCATTACGGAGGCATGTGTCCAGGCAGGCACCCACCAACCCTCAGGGGCAGCTCAGGGCACCCAGGGACCTGGTGTGGGTATCTCTGGGGCGGGAACTGTCAGTCAGTCAGCAAGACTGTGTGTCAGTGCACATGGTGGGACAGGGGCCTGGCGGACCTTGGTCCCCAGCCCTGGGCTGTCAGATGCCAGCCCCATGCCCAGACACACACCAATCTGCCCATAGCCCCTTGGCCGGGCCGACCAGCACCTGCTTTGCCCTGGGGCTCTGGCTCTGGTGGCTGGCCACCACCCCTCAGGTCAAGTTCAGCGTGGGGGTCATGGCTGCTGGTCAACTGGATGGGCAGGGTCCCCGTAGCCTAGCAACCACAGGAGCCCTCTGTGATGTCCTAGCCCCTGGCAATCTGTGCTGGCCACACTGGCACTGGGCAGCCCAACTGCCCTGCCACTAGGTCAGGCAACAGCGCCCAGACGCCTGGGCCCTGGCACAGAGGGACGGAAGGATGGGAAGACAGTGCTGACCGAAGAGGGACCTCAGCGCTGGCAGCCAAGAGAAGACAGGTGGAGGTGTGCCCGGGATCCAGGGAGCCCAGGCCAGAGCTGCCTGCATGCCTGCCTGCCTTCCTGGATGTCTGTATGCTGCCTTTGTCTAGGTAGGTTTCTCAGGTCCCCTCCACTCCTGTCCTCTCCTGTCCTCTCCTGTCCTCACCATCCTCTCCCCTCTCCTCTCCTCTGCACTTTGCTTCTCTCCTTTGTCTGTCCTCTCTTCCATGTGCCCTGCTCACCAGCTCCAGCACTTGTGATGGTTCTACAGGGACAGCTGTTCGCATCCCCTTCCACCCCCTGCCTGCCCCTAATGTGACCCAGCTCACAGGGTCTCCGGCTCACTCCACCCAAACCCACACGCCCCAACACATCCCCTGGTTCAGCCTCTCTGCCCTATTCAGCCAAACTGGCCCCTTTGCAACCTACCTGTGCATCGTTGATTCTCTTCACCATTCAAGGAGAGATCTCCTTTTGTACTTAGCTTGGTTGACTGCTGGATGGATGGATGGATGGATGGATGTGTGGATGGATGGATGGACAGGTCAATGGATCGGTTTTGTAGAGGGAGAGTACCATCTAGGGGTACTGGAGACCCCTGGTGTCAGATCCTTAGTCAATGTCAAATGTAAAACATTAATTCATCAATAACAAAAATGGGTAAGCACCTAAATAAATAAATAAATAAATAAATATAAAATCTGTGTTAAAAAATACATGGTGTCTTTGCCTTTCTGCATATGGAATGCTGTGAGGATCTTAAGAAGGAAAGCATTTTCCTGAGTAGCCCTATTGAAGTCGTGGAATGTTTTCTTTTCCTTTTTCTTTTTTTACTTTCTATTTTCTTGATTATTCACTGGAATAAATAGACAGGAATTGAGAGGGAAGGGAGGGAGAGAGAGTTTGAGACACAGAGAGAAACACCTGCAGCACTTCTGCACCACTTGTAAAGATTTCCCCTGGCAGGTGGGGACCAGGGTGTTGAAGCCCAGTCCTCCTGCATTGTAACATGAGTGCTTAACTGGGTGTGGCACCACCTGGTACCCTTGATGGGGCACTTTTTTTTAGCAATGAAAAGAAATTCTCGTGGCAAGGTAATAAATAAATGAAGAAGTAATTAAAAGTGCATTTACATTAACTCAGTGGAAACACACAGGGACATATACGTCTCTGTTACCTGTATTCCTTCTTCATTTATGGATTGATTGCCTCAAGGGGTTATTGCCACAGCTGAGTGCCTGCGCCACGAATAATCCACAGCTCCTGCACTCCATTTGTTCCCAATTCGCTGCCCTTGTTGCTTGGTCACTGTGGTGGTTATTGTTGTTGTTGTTGTTGTTGTTACTGACCTTGCATCTGACAGACACAAAAGGAGAGAGCAGAGGAAATACAGGGTGGGAGAGAAAGATAGAACTCCTAAAGACCTGCTTCACCCCCTGTAAAGCGACTCCCCGGCAGGTGGCGGTCTGGGGGCCAGACCCCAGATCCTTCCACCTGACCCCTTTTCGTGAGCGCCACAAGCCCTTAACCCTCTGACATACCGCCAAACCTCCCTGGATTTGCTTTTGAAGGCAATATGACCTGCCTCGTATTGAATCCTCATTATCCTGAGGGTCAGTCCTGGAGACAGTGTCATGACAGGACACACGGAGATCTCTGGTATCAGAGAGCACCTGGAACAGCAGCTGGGGCTCTAGTGCCAGGGCAGGAGCAACTCCTCATCCACCCTCCACGGAGTCCACCTGCCTGCATTTTGATCCTTTTCCCTCCAAAAAAGATTTTTCCCTTTTTTCACTTTGAAACAGGCAGCAGACAGGTTACCCAGGCAGGGTGAAAAAAATAAAAAGCCTTTTTTTTTTTTTTTTTTTAAACCGAAGTGAATGACCATCTTCTGGAAAGTATAGGTTTTGAACCTGAAAACTCTGTCTGCCTGTCTCTTAGTCCACAGAAAGAGCCACTAGCCCAGCCAGATCTCACGCTCAGATGGGGTGTTTTTGCCAGTCAAAGGTCTGCACAGCACACTAGGGATTGGGCGGCAGGAGACCCAAATGTTACATTGTAGATGGACTGTTTGCAGTTCTTGCTCCCCAGGACATTGGACTGTCTCAACTGCCTCCCCTACAGCATGAAAAAAAGACTCTTGACAACCTTGGAGCAAATGGAGTGGGGGTGAGAGGAGCTGATTGCATGTCTGTGCTGCTGATGCCCAGGTGTCGGTGGGGGGCCGTGGCACAGGCTGTAAGGGGGCTAGGGGGCAGAAGGAGACTGTTTGAGAGGCAGGCTACGGGCAGGGGAGCCCGTGAGTGTGTGCAGGGCTGTGTGTGTGGGTGTGGTGGCAGGGGTTAGGGCAGGTCCCCCTCTGGATGGTGAGATGGCAGCTGGGCTGTCCCTGGGCCCTCAGGGCTGAAGGGCAGAAGCAGGGTGGCAGTAAAGTAGCAGAGGGAAGCACACAGTAGATGTTAGTTGGGGAGCTGGGGGACAGAGGGCAAGGGGAAAGGGGGCATCCTTGAGGAGGGGTCTGGACTAGAGAGTGGGGGGAGCTGGAGGCATGGAAGGTCCCAGGAATCAGGGACTGACAGGAACAGATTCCTGCACCCACCCACTGGATAGAAGCTGCAGCAACCAGAGCAGCAGCCCTGGCTTGCCTAGGCCAAGGGCCCTGATTGAGTCCCTCTGAGGATGAGGAAGAAGAGGACGAGGTGGAGGAGGAGGAGGAGGAGGAGGAGAAGGAGGAGGAGGAGGAGGAGGAGGAGGAGGAGGAAGAAGAGGAGGAGGAGGAGGAGGAGGAGGGGCAGGAGGGCAGCTGTCAGTAGGCAACGGGATTAATAGAGGCCTCCATTACGGAGGCATGTGTCCAGGCAGGCACCCACCAACCCTCAGGGGCAGCTCAGGGCACCCAGGGACCTGGTGTGGGTATCTCTGGGGCGGGAACTGTCAGTCAGTCAGCAAGACTGTGTGTCAGTGCACATGGTGGGACAGGGGCCTGGCGGACCTTGGTCCCCAGCCCTGGGCTGTCAGATGCCAGCCCCATGCCCAGACACACACCAATCTGCCCATAGCCCCTTGGCCGGGCCGACCAGCACCTGCTTTGCCCTGGGGCTCTGGCTCTGGTGGCTGGCCACCACCCCTCAGGTCAAGTTCAGCGTGGGGGTCATGGCTGCTGGTCAACTGGATGGGCAGGGTCCCCGTAGCCTAGCAACCACAGGAGCCCTCTGTGATGTCCTAGCCCCTGGCAATCTGTGCTGGCCACACTGGCACTGGGTAGCCCAACTGCCCTGCCACTAGGTCAGGCAACAGCGCCCAGACGCCTGGGCCCTGGCACAGAGGGACGGAAGGATGGGAAGACAGTGCTGACCGAAGAGGGACCTCAGCGCTGGCAGCCAAGAGAAGACAGGTGGAGGTGTGCCCGGGATCCAGGGAGCCCAGGCCAGAGCTGCCTGCATGCCTGCCTGCCTTCCTGGATGTCTGTATGCTGCCTTTGTCTAGGTAGGTTTCTCAGGTCCCCTCCACTCCTGTCCTCTCCTGTCCTCTCCTGTCCTCACCATCCTCTCCCCTCTCCTCTCCTCTGCACTTTGCTTCTCTCCTTTGTCTGTCCTCTCTTCCATGTGCCCTGCTCACCAGCTCCAGCACTTGTGATGGTTCTACAGGGACAGCTGTTCGCATCCCCTTCCACCCCCTGCCTGCCCCTAATGTGACCCAGCTCACAGGGTCTCCGGCTCACTCCACCCAAACCCACACGCCCCAACACATCCCCTGGTTCAGCCTCTCTGCCCTATTCAGCCAAACTGGCCCCTTTGCAACCTACCTGTGCATCGTTGATTCTCTTCACCATTCAAGGAGAGATCTCCTTTTGTACTTAGCTTGGTTGACTGCTGGATGGATGGATGGATGGATGGATGGATGGATGGATGGATGGATGGGGGGATGGATGGATGGACAGGTCAATGGATCGGTTTTGTAGAGGGAGAGTACCATCTAGGGGTACTGGAGACCCCTGGTGTCAGATCCTTAGTCAATGTCAAATGTAAAACATTAATTCATCAATAACAAAAATGGGTAAGCACCTAAATAAATAAATAAATAAATAAATATAAAATCTGTGTTAAAAAATACATGGTGTCTTTGCCTTTCTGCATATGGAATGCTGTGAGGATCTTAAGAAGGAAAGCATTTTCCTGAGTAGCCCTATTGAAGTCGTGGAATGTTTTCTTTTCCTTTTTCTTTTTTTACTTTCTATTTTCTTGATTATTCACTGGAATAAATAGACAGGAATTGAGAGGGAAGGGAGGGAGAGAGAGTTTGAGACACAGAGAGAAACACCTGCAGCACTTCTGCACCACTTGTAAAGATTTCCCCTGGCAGGTGGGGACCAGGGTGTTGAAGCCCAGTCCTCCTGCATTGTAACATGAGTGCTTAACTGGGTGTGGCACCACCTGGTACCCTTGATGGGGCACTTTTTTTTAGCAATGAAAAGAAATTCTCGTGGCAAGGTAATAAATAAATGAAGAAGTAATTAAAAGTGCATTTACATTAACTCAGTGGAAACACACAGGGACATATACGTCTCTGTTACCTGTATTCCTTCTTCATTTATGGATTGATTGCCTCAAGGGGTTATTGCCACAGCTGAGTGCCTGCGCCACGAATAATCCACAGCTCCTGCACTCCATTTGTTCCCAATTCGCTGCCCTTGTTGCTTGGTCACTGTGGTGGTTATTGTTGTTGTTGTTGTTGTTGTTACTGACCTTGCATCTGACAGACACAAAAGGAGAGAGCAGAGGAAATACAGGGTGGGAGAGAAAGATAGAACTCCTAAAGACCTGCTTCACCCCCTGTAAAGCGACTCCCCGGCAGGTGGCGGTCTGGGGGCCAGACCCCAGATCCTTCCACCTGACCCCTTTTCGTGAGCGCCACAAGCCCTTAACCCTCTGACATACCGCCAAACCTCCCTGGATTTGCTTTTGAAGGCAATATGACCTGCCTCGTATTGAATCCTCATTATCCTGAGGGTCAGTCCTGGAGACAGTGTCATGACAGGACACACGGAGATCTCTGGTATCAGAGAGCACCTGGAACAGCAGCTGGGGCTCTAGTGCCAGGGCAGGAGCAACTCCTCATCCACCCTCCACGGAGTCCACCTGCCTGCATTTTGATCCTTTTCCCTCCAAAAAAGATTTTTCCCTTTTTTCACTTTGAAACAGGCAGCAGACAGGTTACCCAGGCAGGGTGAAAAAAATAAAAAGCCTTTTTTTTTTTTTTTTTTTAAACCGAAGTGAATGACCATCTTCTGGAAAGTATAGGTTTTGAACCTGAAAACTCTGTCTGCCTGTCTCTTAGTCCACAGAAAGAGCCACTAGCCCAGCCAGATCTCACGCTCAGATGGGGTGTTTTTGCCAGTCAAAGGTCTGCACAGCACACTAGGGATTGGGCGGCAGGAGACCCAAATGTTACATTGTAGATGGACTGTTTGCAGTTCTTGCTCCCCAGGACATTGGACTGTCTCAACTGCCTCCCCTACAGCATGAAAAAAAGACTCTTGACAACCTTGGAGCAAATGGAGTGGGGGTGAGAGGAGCTGATTGCATGTCTGTGCTGCTGATGCCCAGGTGTCGGTGGGGGGCCGTGGCACAGGCTGTAAGGGGGCTAGGGGGCAGAAGGAGACTGTTTGAGAGGCAGGCTACGGGCAGGGGAGCCCGTGAGTGTGTGCAGGGCTGTGTGTGTGGGTGTGGTGGCAGGGGTTAGGGCAGGTCCCCCTCTGGATGGTGAGATGGCAGCTGGGCTGTCCCTGGGCCCTCAGGGCTGAAGGGCAGAAGCAGGGTGGCAGTAAAGTAGCAGAGGGAAGCACACAGTAGATGTTAGTTGGGGAGCTGGGGGACAGAGGGCAAGGGGAAAGGGGGCATCCTTGAGGAGGGGTCTGGACTAGAGAGTGGGGGGAGCTGGAGGCATGGAAGGTCCCAGGAATCAGGGACTGACAGGAACAGATTCCTGCACCCACCCACTGGATAGAAGCTGCAGCAACCAGAGCAGCAGCCCTGGCTTGCCTAGGCCAAGGGCCCTGATTGAGTCCCTCTGAGGATGAGGAAGAAGAGGACGAGGTGGAGGAGGAGGAGGAGGAGGAGGAGAAGGAGGAGGAGGAGGAGGAGGAGGAGGAGGAAGAAGAGGAGGAGGAGGAGGAGGAAGAGGGGCAGGAGGGCAGCTGTCAGTAGGCAACGGGATTAATAGAGGCCTCCATTACGGAGGCATGTGTCCAGGCAGGCACCCACCAACCCTCAGGGGCAGCTCAGGGCACCCAGGGACCTGGTGTGGGTATCTCTGGGGCGGGAACTGTCAGTCAGTCAGCAAGACTGTGTGTCAGTGCACATGGTGGGACAGGGGCCTGGCGGACCTTGGTCCCCAGCCCTGGGCTGTCAGATGCCAGCCCCATGCCCAGACACACACCAATCTGCCCATAGCCCCTTGGCCGGGCCGACCAGCACCTGCTTTGCCCTGGGGCTCTGGCTCTGGTGGCTGGCCACCACCCCTCAGGTCAAGTTCAGCGTGGGGGTCATGGCTGCTGGTCAACTGGATGGGCAGGGTCCCCGTAGCCTAGCAACCACAGGAGCCCTCTGTGATGTCCTAGCCCCTGGCAATCTGTGCTGGCCACACTGGCACTGGGCAGCCTAACTGCCCTGCCACTAGGTCAGGCAACAGCGCCCAGACGCCTGGGCCCTGGCACAGAGGGACGGAAGGATGGGAAGACAGTGCTGACCGAAGAGGGACCTCAGCGCTGGCAGCCAAGAGAAGACAGGTGGAGGTGTGCCCGGGATCCAGGGAGCCCAGGCCAGAGCTGCCTGCATGCCTGCCTGCCTTCCTGGATGTCTGTATGCTGCCTTTGTCTAGGTAGGTTTCTCAGGTCCCCTCCACTCCTGTCCTCTCCTGTCCTCTCCTGTCCTCACCATCCTCTCCCCTCTCCTCTCCTCTGCACTTTGCTTCTCTCCTTTGTCTGTCCTCTCTTCCATGTGCCCTGCTCACCAGCTCCAGCACTTGTGATGGTTCTACAGGGACAGCTGTTCGCATCCCCTTCCACCCCCTGCCTGCCCCTAATGTGACCCAGCTCACAGGGTCTCCGGCTCACTCCACCCAAACCCACACGCCCCAACACATCCCCTGGTTCAGCCTCTCTGCCCTATTCAGCCAAACTGGCCCCTTTGCAACCTACCTGTGCATCGTTGATTCTCTTCACCATTCAAGGAGAGATCTCCTTTTGTACTTAGCTTGGTTGACTGCTGGATGGATGGATGGATGGATGGATGGATGTGTGGATGGATGGATGGACAGGTCAATGGATCGGTTTTGTAGAGGGAGAGTACCATCTAGGGGTACTGGAGACCCCTGGTGTCAGATCCTTAGTCAATGTCAAATGTAAAACATTAATTCATCAATAACAAAAATGGGTAAGCACCTAAATAAATAAATAAATAAATAAATAAATATAAAATCTGTGTTAAAAAATACATGGTGTCTTTGCCTTTCTGCATATGGAATGCTGTGAGGATCTTAAGAAGGAAAGCATTTTCCTGAGTAGCCCTATTGAAGTCGTGGAATGTTTTCTTTTCCTTTTTCTTTTTTTACTTTCTATTTTCTTGATTATTCACTGGAATAAATAGACAGGAATTGAGAGGGAAGGGAGGGAGAGAGAGTTTGAGACACAGAGAGAAACACCTGCAGCACTTCTGCACCACTTGTAAAGATTTCCCCTGGCAGGTGGGGACCAGGGTGTTGAAGCCCAGTCCTCCTGCATTGTAACATGAGTGCTTAACTGGGTGTGGCACCACCTGGTACCCTTGATGGGGCACTTTTTTTTAGCAATGAAAAGAAATTCTCGTGGCAAGGTAATAAATAAATGAAGAAGTAATTAAAAGTGCATTTACATTAACTCAGTGGAAACACACAGGGACATATACGTCTCTGTTACCTGTATTCCTTCTTCATTTATGGATTGATTGCCTCAAGGGGTTATTGCCACAGCTGAGTGCCTGCGCCACGAATAATCCACAGCTCCTGCACTCCATTTGTTCCCAATTCGCTGCCCTTGTTGCTTGGTCACTGTGGTGGTTATTGTTGTTGTTGTTGTTGTTGTTACTGACCTTGCATCTGACAGACACAAAAGGAGAGAGCAGAGGAAATACAGGGTGGGAGAGAAAGATAGAACTCCTAAAGACCTGCTTCACCCCCTGTAAAGCGACTCCCCGGCAGGTGGCGGTCTGGGGGCCAGACCCCAGATCCTTCCACCTGACCCCTTTTCGTGAGCGCCACAAGCCCTTAACCCTCTGACATACCGCCAAACCTCCCTGGATTTGCTTTTGAAGGCAATATGACCTGCCTCGTATTGAATCCTCATTATCCTGAGGGTCAGTCCTGGAGACAGTGTCATGACAGGACACACGGAGATCTCTGGTATCAGAGAGCACCTGGAACAGCAGCTGGGGCTCTAGTGCCAGGGCAGGAGCAACTCCTCATCCACCCTCCACGGAGTCCACCTGCCTGCATTTTGATCCTTTTCCCTCCAAAAAAGATTTTTCCCTTTTTTCACTTTGAAACAGGCAGCAGACAGGTTACCCAGGCAGGGTGAAAAAAATAAAAAGCCTTTTTTTTTTTTTTTTTTTAAACCGAAGTGAATGACCATCTTCTGGAAAGTATAGGTTTTGAACCTGAAAACTCTGTCTGCCTGTCTCTTAGTCCACAGAAAGAGCCACTAGCCCAGCCAGATCTCACGCTCAGATGGGGTGTTTTTGCCAGTCAAAGGTCTGCACAGCACACTAGGGATTGGGCGGCAGGAGACCCAAATGTTACATTGTAGATGGACTGTTTGCAGTTCTTGCTCCCCAGGACATTGGACTGTCTCAACTGCCTCCCCTACAGCATGAAAAAAAGACTCTTGACAACCTTGGAGCAAATGGAGTGGGGGTGAGAGGAGCTGATTGCATGTCTGTGCTGCTGATGCCCAGGTGTCGGTGGGGGGCCGTGGCACAGGCTGTAAGGGGGCTAGGGGGCAGAAGGAGACTGTTTGAGAGGCAGGCTACGGGCAGGGGAGCCCGTGAGTGTGTGCAGGGCTGTGTGTGTGGGTGTGGTGGCAGGGGTTAGGGCAGGTCCCCCTCTGGATGGTGAGATGGCAGCTGGGCTGTCCCTGGGCCCTCAGGGCTGAAGGGCAGAAGCAGGGTGGCAGTAAAGTAGCAGAGGGAAGCACACAGTAGATGTTAGTTGGGGAGCTGGGGGACAGAGGGCAAGGGGAAAGGGGGCATCCTTGAGGAGGGGTCTGGACTAGAGAGTGGGGGGAGCTGGAGGCATGGAAGGTCCCAGGAATCAGGGACTGACAGGAACAGATTCCTGCACCCACCCACTGGATAGAAGCTGCAGCAACCAGAGCAGCAGCCCTGGCTTGCCTAGGCCAAGGGCCCTGATTGAGTCCCTCTGAGGATGCGGAAGAAGAGGACGAGGTGGAGGAGGAGGAGGAGGAGGAGGAGAAGGAGGAGGAGGAGGAGGAGGAGGAGGAGGAGGAGGAAGAAGAGGAGGAGGAGGAGGAGGAGGAGGGGCAGGAGGGCAGCTGTCAGTAGGCAACGGGATTAATAGAGGCCTCCATTACGGAGGCATGTGTCCAGGCAGGCACCCACCAACCCTCAGGGGCAGCTCAGGGCACCCAGGGACCTGGTGTGGGTATCTCTGGGGCGGGAACTGTCAGTCAGTCAGCAAGACTGTGTGTCAGTGCACATGGTGGGACAGGGGCCTGGCGGACCTTGGTCCCCAGCCCTGGGCTGTCAGATGCCAGCCCCATGCCCAGACACACACCAATCTGCCCATAGCCCCTTGGCCGGGCCGACCAGCACCTGCTTTGCCCTGGGGCTCTGGCTCTGGTGGCTGGTCACCACCCCTCAGGTCAAGTTCAGCGTGGGGGTCATGGCTGCTGGTCAACTGGATGGGCAGGGTCCCCGTAGCCTAGCAACCACAGGAGCCCTCTGTGATGTCCTAGCCCCTGGCAATCTGTGCTGGCCACACTGGCACTGGGCAGCCCAACTGCCCTGCCACTAGGTCAGGCAACAGCGCCCAGACGCCTGGGCCCTGGCACAGAGGGACGGAAGGATGGGAAGACAGTGCTGACCGAAGAGGGACCTCAGCGCTGGCAGCCAAGAGAAGACAGGTGGAGGTGTGCCCGGGATCCAGGGAGCCCAGGCCAGAGCTGCCTGCATGCCTGCCTGCCTTCCTGGATGTCTGTATGCTGCCTTTGTCTAGGTAGGTTTCTCAGGTCCCCTCCACTCCTGTCCTCTCCTGTCCTCTCCTGTCCTCACCATCCTCTCCCCTCTCCTCTCCTCTGCACTTTGCTTCTCTCCTTTGTCTGTCCTCTCTTCCATGTGCCCTGCTCACCAGCTCCAGCACTTGTGATGGTTCTACAGGGACAGCTGTTCGCATCCCCTTCCACCCCCTGCCTGCCCCTAATGTGACCCAGCTCACAGGGTCTCCGGCTCACTCCACCCAAACCCACACGCCCCAACACATCCCCTGGTTCAGCCTCTCTGCCCTATTCAGCCAAACTGGCCCCTTTGCAACCTACCTGTGCATCGTTGATTCTCTTCACCATTCAAGGAGAGATCTCCTTTTGTACTTAGCTTGGTTGACTGCTGGATGGATGGATGGATGGATGGATGGATGTGTGGATGGATGGATGGACAGGTCAATGGATCGGTTTTGTAGAGGGAGAGTACCATCTAGGGGTACTGGAGACCCCTGGTGTCAGATCCTTAGTCAATGTCAAATGTAAAACATTAATTCATCAATAACAAAAATGGGTAAGCACCTAAATAAATAAATAAATAAATAAATATAAAATCTGTGTTAAAAAATACATGGTGTCTTTGCCTTTCTGCATATGGAATGCTGTGAGGATCTTAAGAAGGAAAGCATTTTCCTGAGTAGCCCTATTGAAGTCGTGGAATGTTTTCTTTTCCTTTTTCTTTTTTTACTTTCTATTTTCTTGATTATTCACTGGAATAAATAGACAGGAATTGAGAGGGAAGGGAGGGAGAGAGAGTTTGAGACACAGAGAGAAACACCTGCAGCACTTCTGCACCACTTGTAAAGATTTCCCCTGGCAGGTGGGGACCAGGGTGTTGAAGCCCAGTCCTCCTGCATTGTAACATGAGTGCTTAACTGGGTGTGGCACCACCTGGTACCCTTGATGGGGCACTTTTTTTTAGCAATGAAAAGAAATTCTCGTGGCAAGGTAATAAATAAATGAAGAAGTAATTAAAAGTGCATTTACATTAACTCAGTGGAAACACACAGGGACATATACGTCTCTGTTACCTGTATTCCTTCTTCATTTATGGATTGATTGCCTCAAGGGGTTATTGCCACAGCTGAGTGCCTGCGCCACGAATAATCCACAGCTCCTGCACTCCATTTGTTCCCAATTCGCTGCCCTTGTTGCTTGGTCACTGTGGTGGTTATTGTTGTTGTTGTTGTTGTTGTTACTGACCTTGCATCTGACAGACACAAAAGGAGAGAGCAGAGGAAATACAGGGTGGGAGAGAAAGATAGAACTCCTAAAGACCTGCTTCACCCCCTGTAAAGCGACTCCCCGGCAGGTGGCGGTCTGGGGGCCAGACCCCAGATCCTTCCACCTGACCCCTTTTCGTGAGCGCCACAAGCCCTTAACCCTCTGACATACCGCCAAACCTCCCTGGATTTGCTTTTGAAGGCAATATGACCTGCCTCGTATTGAATCCTCATTATCCTGAGGGTCAGTCCTGGAGACAGTGTCATGACAGGACACACGGAGATCTCTGGTATCAGAGAGCACCTGGAACAGCAGCTGGGGCTCTAGTGCCAGGGCAGGAGCAACTCCTCATCCACCCTCCACGGAGTCCACCTGCCTGCATTTTGATCCTTTTCCCTCCAAAAAAGATTTTTCCCTTTTTTCACTTTGAAACAGGCAGCAGACAGGTTACCCAGGCAGGGTGAAAAAAATAAAAAGCCTTTTTTTTTTTTTTTTTTTTAAACCGAAGTGAATGACCATCTTCTGGAAAGTATAGGTTTTGAACCTGAAAACTCTGTCTGCCTGTCTCTTAGTCCACAGAAAGAGCCACTAGCCCAGCCAGATCTCACGCTCAGATGGGGTGTTTTTGCCAGTCAAAGGTCTGCACAGCACACTAGGGATTGGGCGGCAGGAGACCCAAATGTTACATTGTAGATGGACTGTTTGCAGTTCTTGCTCCCCAGGACATTGGACTGTCTCAACTGCCTCCCCTACAGCATGAAAAAAAGACTCTTGACAACCTTGGAGCAAATGGAGTGGGGGTGAGAGGAGCTGATTGCATGTCTGTGCTGCTGATGCCCAGGTGTCGGTGGGGGGCCGTGGCACAGGCTGTAAGGGGGCTAGGGGGCAGAAGGAGACTGTTTGAGAGGCAGGCTACGGGCAGGGGAGCCCGTGAGTGTGTGCAGGGCTGTGTGTGTGGGTGTGGTGGCAGGGGTTAGGGCAGGTCCCCCTCTGGATGGTGAGATGGCAGCTGGGCTGTCCCTGGGCCCTCAGGGCTGAAGGGCAGAAGCAGGGTGGCAGTAAAGTAGCAGAGGGAAGCACACAGTAGATGTTAGTTGGGGAGCTGGGGGACAGAGGGCAAGGGGAAAGGGGGCATCCTTGAGGAGGGGTCTGGACTAGAGAGTGGGGGGAGCTGGAGGCATGGAAGGTCCCAGGAATCAGGGACTGACAGGAACAGATTCCTGCACCCACCCACTGGATAGAAGCTGCAGCAACCAGAGCAGCAGCCCTGGCTTGCCTAGGCCAAGGGCCCTGATTGAGTCCCTCTGAGGATGAGGAAGAAGAGGACGAGGTGGAGGAGGAGGAGGAGGAGGAGGAGAAGGAGGAGGAGGAGGAGGAGGAGGAGGAGGAGGAGGAAGAAGAGGAGGAGGAGGAGGAGGAAGAGGGGCAGGAGGGCAGCTGTCAGTAGGCAACGGGATTAATAGAGGCCTCCATTACGGAGGCATGTGTCCAGGCAGGCACCCACCAACCCTCAGGGGCAGCTCAGGGCACCCAGGGACCTGGTGTGGGTATCTCCGGGGCGGGAACTGTCAGTCAGTCAGCAAGACTGTGTGTCAGTGCACATGGTGGGACAGGGGCCTGGCGGACCTTGGTCCCCAGCCCTGGGCTGTCAGATGCCAGCCCCATGCCCAGACACACACCAATCTGCCCATAGCCCCTTGGCCAGGCCGACCAGCACCTGCTTTGCCCTGGGGCTCTGGCTCTGGTGGCTGGCCACCACCCCTCAGGTCAAGTTCAGCGTGGGGGTCATGGCTGCTGGTCAACTGGATGGGCAGGGTCCCCGTAGCCTAGCAACCACAGGAGCCCTCTGTGATGTCCTAGCCCCTGGCAATCTGTGCTGGCCACACTGGCACTGGGCAGCCCAACTGCCCTGCCACTAGGTCAGGCAACAGCGCCCAGACGCCTGGGCCCTGGCACAGAGGGACGGAAGGATGGGAAGACAGTGCTGACCGAAGAGGGACCTCAGCGCTGGCAGCCAAGAGAAGACAGGTGGAGGTGTGCCCGGGATCCAGGGAGCCCAGGCCAGAGCTGCCTGCATGCCTGCCTGCCTTCCTGGATGTCTGTATGCTGCCTTTGTCTAGGTAGGTTTCTCAGGTCCCCTCCACTCCTGTCCTCTCCTGTCCTCACCATCCTCTCCCCTCTCCTCTCCTCTGCACTTTGCTTCTCTCCTTTGTCTGTCCTCTCTTCCATGTGCCCTGCTCACCAGCTCCAGCACTTGTGATGGTTCTACAGGGACAGCTGTTCGCATCCCCTTCCACCCCCTGCCTGCCCCTAATGTGACCCAGCTCACAGGGTCTCCGGCTCACTCCACCCAAACCCACACGCCCCAACACTTCCCCTGGTTCAGCCTCTCTGCCCTATTCAGCCAAACTGGCCCCTTTGCAACCTACCTGTGCATCGTTGATTCTCTTCACCATTCAAGGAGAGATCTCCTTTTGTACTTAGCTTGGTTGACTGCTGGATGGATGGATGGATGGATGGATGGATGGATGTGTGGATGGATGGATGGACAGGTCAATGGATCGGTTTTGTAGAGGGAGAGTACCATCTAGGGGTACTGGAGACCCCTGGTGTCAGATCCTTAGTCAATGTCAAATGTAAAACATTAATTCATCAATAACAAAAATGGGTAAGCACCTAAATAAATAAATAAATAAATAAATATAAAATCTGTGTTAAAAAATACATGGTGTCTTTGCCTTTCTGCATATGGAATGCTGTGAGGATCTTAAGAAGGAAAGCATTTTCCTGAGTAGCCCTATTGAAGTCGTGGAATGTTTTCTTTTCCTTTTTCTTTTTTTACTTTCTATTTTCTTGATTATTCACTGGAATAAATAGACAGGAATTGAGAGGGAAGGGAGGGAGAGAGAGTTTGAGACACAGAGAGAAACACCTGCAGCACTTCTGCACCACTTGTAAAGATTTCCCCTGGCAGGTGGGGACCAGGGTGTTGAAGCCCAGTCCTCCTGCATTGTAACATGAGTGCTTAACTGGGTGTGGCACCACCTGGTACCCTTGATGGGGCACTTTTTTTTAGCAATGAAAAGAAATTCTCGTGGCAAGGTAATAAATAAATGAAGAAGTAATTAAAAGTGCATTTACATTAACTCAGTGGAAACACACAGGGACATATACGTCTCTGTTACCTGTATTCCTTCTTCATTTATGGATTGATTGCCTCAAGGGGTTATTGCCACAGCTGAGTGCCTGCGCCACGAATAATCCACAGCTCCTGCACTCCATTTGTTCCCAATTCGCTGCCCTTGTTGCTTGGTCACTGTGGTGGTTATTGTTGTTGTTGTTGTTGTTGTTACTGACCTTGCATCTGACAGACACAAAAGGAGAGAGCAGAGGAAATACAGGGTGGGAGAGAAAGATAGAACTCCTAAAGACCTGCTTCACCCCCTGTAAAGCGACTCCCCGGCAGGTGGCGGTCTGGGGGCCAGACCCCAGATCCTTCCACCTGACCCCTTTTCGTGAGCGCCACAAGCCCTTAACCCTCTGACATACCGCCAAACCTCCCTGGATTTGCTTTTGAAGGCAATATGACCTGCCTCGTATTGAATCCTCATTATCCTGAGGGTCAGTCCTGGAGACAGTGTCATGACACGACACACGGAGATCTCTGGTATCAGAGAGCACCTGGAACAGCAGCTGGGGCTCTAGTGCCAGGGCAGGAGCAACTCCTCATCCACCCTCCACGGAGTCCACCTGCCTGCATTTTGATCCTTTTCCCTCCAAAAAAGATTTTTCCCTTTTTTCACTTTGAAACAGGCAGCAGACAGGTTACCCAGGCAGGGTGAAAAAAATAAAAAGCCTTTTTTTTTTTTTTTTTTTTAAACCGAAGTGAATGACCATCTTCTGGAAAGTATAGGTTTTGAACCTGAAAACTCTGTCTGCCTGTCTCTTAGTCCACAGAAAGAGCCACTAGCCCAGCCAGATCTCACGCTCAGATGGGGTGTTTTTGCCAGTCAAAGGTCTGCACAGCACACTAGGGATTGGGCGGCAGGAGACCCAAATGTTACATTGTAGATGGACTGTTTGCAGTTCTTGCTCCCCAGGACATTGGACTGTCTCAACTGCCTCCCCTACAGCATGAAAAAAAGACTCTTGACAACCTTGGAGCAAATGGAGTGGGGGTGAGAGGAGCTGATTGCATGTCTGTGCTGCTGATGCCCAGGTGTCGGTGGGGGGCCGTGGCACAGGCTGTAAGGGGGCTAGGGGGCAGAAGGAGACTGTTTGAGAGGCAGGCTACGGGCAGGGGAGCCCGTGAGTGTGTGCAGGGCTGTGTGTGTGGGTGTGGTGGCAGGGGTTAGGGCAGGTCCCCCTCTGGATGGTGAGATGGCAGCTGGGCTGTCCCTGGGCCCTCAGGGCTGAAGGGCAGAAGCAGGGTGGCAGTAAAGTAGCAGAGGGAAGCACACAGTAGATGTTAGTTGGGGAGCTGGGGGACAGAGGGCAAGGGGAAAGGGGGCATCCTTGAGGAGGGGTCTGGACTAGAGAGTGGGGGGAGCTGGAGGCATGGAAGGTCCCAGGAATCAGGGACTGACAGGAACAGATTCCTGCACCCACCCACTGGATAGAAGCTGCAGCAACCAGAGCAGCAGCCCTGGCTTGCCTAGGCCAAGGGCCCTGATTGAGTCCCTCTGAGGATGAGGAAGAAGAGGACGAGGTGGAGGAGGAGGAGGAGGAGGAGGAGAAGGAGGAGGAGGAGGAGGAGGAGGAGGAGGAGGAGGAAGAAGAGGAGGAGGAGGAGGAGGAAGAGGGGCAGGAGGGCAGCTGTCAGTAGGCAACGGGATTAATAGAGGCCTCCATTACAGAGGCATGTGTCCAGGCAGGCACCCACCAACCCTCAGGGGCAGCTCAGGGCACCCAGGGACCTGGTGTGGGTATCTCTGGGGCGGGAACTGTCAGTCAGTCAGCAAGACTGTGTGTCAGTGCACATGGTGGGACAGGGGCCTGGCGGACCTTGGTCCCCAGCCCTGGGCTGTCAGATGCCAGCCCCATGCCCAGACACACACCAATCTGCCCATAGCCCCTTGGCCAGGCCGACCAGCACCTGCTTTGCCCTGGGGCTCTGGCTCTGGTGGCTGGCCACCACCCCTCAGGTCAAGTTCAGCGTGGGGGTCATGGCTGCTGGTCAACTGGATGGGCAGGGTCCCCGTAGCCTAGCAACCACAGGAGCCCTCTGTGATGTCCTAGCCCCTGGCAATCTGTGCTGGCCACACTGGCACTGGGCAGCCCAACTGCCCTGCCACTAGGTCAGGCAACAGCGCCCAGACGCCTGGGCCCTGGCACAGAGGGACGGAAGGATGGGAAGACAGTGCTGACCGAAGAGGGACCTCAGCGCTGGCAGCCAAGAGAAGACAGGTGGAGGTGTGCCCGGGATCCAGGGAGCCCAGGCCAGAGCTGCCTGCATGCCTGCCTGCCTTCCTGGATGTCTGTATGCTGCCTTTGTCTAGGTAGGTTTCTCAGGTCCCCTCCACTCCTGTCCTCTCCTGTCCTCACCATCCTCTCCCCTCTCCTCTCCTCTGCACTTTGCTTCTCTCCTTTGTCTGTCCTCTCTTCCATGTGCCCTGCTCACCAGCTCCAGCACTTGTGATGGTTCTACAGGGACAGCTGTTCGCATCCCCTTCCACCCCCTGCCTGCCCCTAATGTGACCCAGCTCACAGGGTCTCCGGCTCACTCCACCCAAACCCACACGCCCCAACACTTCCCCTGGTTCAGCCTCTCTGCCCTATTCAGCCAAACTGGCCCCTTTGCAACCTACCTGTGCATCGTTGATTCTCTTCACCATTCAAGGAGAGATCTCCTTTTGTACTTAGCTTGGTTGACTGCTGGATGGATGGATGGATGGATGGATGGATGGATGTGTGGATGGATGGATGGACAGGTCAATGGATCGGTTTTGTAGAGGGAGAGTACCATCTAGGGGTACTGGAGACCCCTGGTGTCAGATCCTTAGTCAATGTCAAATGTAAAACATTAATTCATCAATAACAAAAATGGGTAAGCACCTAAATAAATAAATAAATAAATAAATATAAAATCTGTGTTAAAAAATACATGGTGTCTTTGCCTTTCTGCATATGGAATGCTGTGAGGATCTTAAGAAGGAAAGCATTTTCCTGAGTAGCCCTATTGAAGTCGTGGAATGTTTTCTTTTCCTTTTTCTTTTTTTACTTTCTATTTTCTTGATTATTCACTGGAATAAATAGACAGGAATTGAGAGGGAAGGGAGGGAGAGAGAGTTTGAGACACAGAGAGAAACACCTGCAGCACTTCTGCACCACTTGTAAAGATTTCCCCTGGCAGGTGGGGACCAGGGTGTTGAAGCCCAGTCCTCCTGCATTGTAACATGAGTGCTTAACTGGGTGTGGCACCACCTGGTACCCTTGATGGGGCACTTTTTTTTAGCAATGAAAAGAAATTCTCGTGGCAAGGTAATAAATAAATGAAGAAGTAATTAAAAGTGCATTTACATTAACTCAGTGGAAACACACAGGGACATATACGTCTCTGTTACCTGTATTCCTTCTTCATTTATGGATTGATTGCCTCAAGGGGTTATTGCCACAGCTGAGTGCCTGCGCCACGAATAATCCACAGCTCCTGCACTCCATTTGTTCCCAATTCGCTGCCCTTGTTGCTTGGTCACTGTGGTGGTTATTGTTGTTGTTGTTGTTGTTGTTACTGACCTTGCATCTGACAGACACAAAAGGAGAGAGCAGAGGAAATACAGGGTGGGAGAGAAAGATAGAACTCCTAAAGACCTGCTTCACCCCCTGTAAAGCGACTCCCCGGCAGGTGGCGGTCTGGGGGCCAGACCCCAGATCCTTCCACCTGACCCCTTTTCGTGAGCGCCACAAGCCCTTAACCCTCTGACATACCGCCAAACCTCCCTGGATTTGCTTTTGAAGGCAATATGACCTGCCTCGTATTGAATCCTCATTATCCTGAGGGTCAGTCCTGGAGACAGTGTCATGACACGACACACGGAGATCTCTGGTATCAGAGAGCACCTGGAACAGCAGCTGGGGCTCTAGTGCCAGGGCAGGAGCAACTCCTCATCCACCCTCCACGGAGTCCACCTGCCTGCATTTTGATCCTTTTCCCTCCAAAAAAGATTTTTCCCTTTTTTCACTTTGAAACAGGCAGCAGACAGGTTACCCAGGCAGGGTGAAAAAAATAAAAAGCCTTTTTTTTTTTTTTTTTTTTTAAACCGAAGTGAATGACCATCTTCTGGAAAGTATAGGTTTTGAACCTGAAAACTCTGTCTGCCTGTCTCTTAGTCCACAGAAAGAGCCACTAGCCCAGCCAGATCTCACGCTCAGATGGGGTGTTTTTGCCAGTCAAAGGTCTGCACAGCACACTAGTGATTGGGCGGCAGGAGACCCAAATGTTACATTGTAGATGGACTGTTTGCAGTTCTTGCTCCCCAGGACATTGGACTGTCTCAACTGCCTCCCCTACAGCATGAAAAAAAGACTCTTGACAACCTTGGAGCAAATGGAGTGGGGGTGAGAGGAGCTGATTGCATGTCTGTGCTGCTGATGCCCAGGTGTCGGTGGGGGGCCGTGGCACAGGCTGTAAGGGGGCTAGGGGGCAGAAGGAGATTGTTTGAGAGGCAGGCTACGGGCAGGGGAGCCCGTGAGTGTGTGCAGGGCTGTGTGTGTGGGTGTGGTGGCAGGGGTTAGGGCAGGTCCCCCTCTGGATGGTGAGATGGCAGCTGGGCTGTCCCTGGGCCCTCAGGGCTGAAGGGCAGAAGCAGGGTGGCAGTAAAGTAGCAGAGGGAAGCACACAGTAGATGTTAGTTGGGGAGCTGGGGGACAGAGGGCAAGGGGAAAGGGGGCATCCTTGAGGAGGGGTCTGGACTAGAGAGTGGGGGGAGCTGGAGGCATGGAAGGTCCCAGGAATCAGGGACTGACAGGAACAGATTCCTGCACCCACCCACTGGATAGAAGCTGCAGCAACCAGAGCAGCAGCCCTGGCTTGCCTAGGCCAAGGGCCCTGATTGAGTCCCTCTGAGGATGAGGAAGAAGAGGACGAGGTGGAGGAGGAGGAGGAGGAGGAGGAGAAGGAGGAGGAGGAGGAGGAGGAGGAGGAGGAGGAGGAAGAAGAGGAGGAGGAGGAGGAGGAGGAGGGGCAGGAGGGCAGCTGTCAGTAGGCAACGGGATTAATAGAGGCCTCCATTACGGAGGCATGTGTCCAGGCAGGCACCCACCAACCCTCAGGGGCAGCTCAGGGCACCCAGGGACCTGGTGTGGGTATCTCTGGGGCGGGAACTGTCAGTCAGTCAGCAAGACTGTGTGTCAGTGCACATGGTGGGACAGGGGCCTGGCGGACCTTGGTCCCCAGCCCTGGGCTGTCAGATGCCAGCCCCATGCCCAGACACACACCAATCTGCCCATAGCCCCTTGGCCGGGCCGACCAGCACCTGCTTTGCCCTGGGGCTCTGGCTCTGGTGGCTGGCCACCACCCCTCAGGTCAAGTTCAGCGTGGGGGTCATGGCTGCTGGTCAACTGGATGGGCAGGGTCCCCGTAGCCTAGCAACCACAGGAGCCCTCTGTGATGTCCTAGCCCCTGGCAATCTGTGCTGGCCACACTGGCACTGGGCAGCCCAACTGCCCTGCCACTAGGTCAGGCAACAGCGCCCAGACGCCTGGGCCCTGGCACAGAGGGACGGAAGGATGGGAAGACAGTGCTGACCGAAGAGGGACCTCAGGGCTGGCAGCCAAGAGAAGACAGGTGGAGGTGTGCCCGGGATCCAGGGAGCCCAGGCCAGAGCTGCCTGCATGCCTGCCTGCCTTCCTGGATGTCTGTATGCTGCCTTTGTCTAGGTAGGTTTCTCAGGTCCCCTCCACTCCTGTCCTCTCCTGTCCTCTCCTGTCCTCACCATCCTCTCCCCTCTCCTCTCCTCTGCACTTTGCTTCTCTCCTTTGTCTGTCCTCTCTTCCATGTGCCCTGCTCACCAGCTCCAGCACTTGTGATGGTTCTACAGGGACAGCTGTTCGCATCCCCTTCCACCCCCTGCCTGCCCCTAATGTGACCCAGCTCACAGGGTCTCCGGCTCACTCCACCCAAACCCACACGCCCCAACACATCCCCTGGTTCAGCCTCTCTGCCCTATTCAGCCAAACTGGCCCCTTTGCAACCTACCTGTGCATCGTTGATTCTCTTCACCATTCAAGGAGAGATCTCCTTTTGTACTTAGCTTGGTTGACTGCTGGATGGATGGATGGATGGATGGATGGATGTGTGGATGGATGGATGGACAGGTCAATGGATCGGTTTTGTAGAGGGAGAGTACCATCTAGGGGTACTGGAGACCCCTGGTGTCAGATCCTTAGTCAATGTCAAATGTAAAACATTAATTCATCAATAACAAAAATGGGTAAGCACCTAAATAAATAAATAAATAAATAAATATAAAATCTGTGTTAAAAAATACATGGTGTCTTTGCCTTTCTGCATATGGAATGCTGTGAGGATCTTAAGAAGGAAAGCATTTTCCTGAGTAGCCCTATTGAAGTCGTGGAATGTTTTCTTTTCCTTTTTCTTTTTTTACTTTCTATTTTCTTGATTATTCACTGGAATAAATAGACAGGAATTGAGAGGGAAGGGAGGGAGAGAGAGTTTGAGACACAGAGAGAAACACCTGCAGCACTTCTGCACCACTTGTAAAGATTTCCCCTGGCAGGTGGGGACCAGGGTGTTGAAGCCCAGTCCTCCTTCATTGTAACATGAGTGCTTAACTGGGTGTGGCACCACCTGGTACCCTTGATGGGGCACTTTTTTTTAGCAATGAAAAGAAATTCTCGTGGCAAGGTAATAAATAAATGAAGAAGTAATTAAAAGTGCATTTACATTAACTCAGTGGAAACACACAGGGACATATACGTCTCTGTTACCTGTATTACTTCTTCATTTATGGATTGATTGCCTCAAGGGGTTATTGCCACAGCTGAGTGCCTGCGCCACGAATAATCCACAGCTCCTGCACTCCATTTGTTCCCAATTCGCTGCCCTTGTTGCTTGGTCACTGTGGTGGTTATTGTTGTTGTTGTTGTTGTTGTTACTGACCTTGCATCTGACAGACACAAAAGGAGAGAGCAGAGGAAATACAGGGTGGGAGAGAAAGATAGAACTCCTAAAGACCTGCTTCACCCCCTGTAAAGCGACTCCCCGGCAGGTGGCGGTCTGGGGGCCAGACCCCAGATCCTTCCACCTGACCCCTTTTCGTGAGCGCCACAAGCCCTTAACCCTCTGACATACCGCCAAACCTCCCTGGATTTGCTTTTGAAGGCAATATGACCTGCCTCGTATTGAATCCTCATTATCCTGAGGGTCAGTCCTGGAGACAGTGTCATGACACGACACACGGAGATCTCTGGTATCAGAGAGCACCTGGAACAGCAGCTGGGGCTCTAGTGCCAGGGCAGGAGCAACTCCTCATCCACCCTCCACGGAGTCCACCTGCCTGCATTTTGATCCTTTTCCCTCCAAAAAAGATTTTTCCCTTTTTTCACTTTGAAACAGGCAGCAGACAGGTTACCCAGGCAGGGTGAAAAAAATAAAAAGCCTTTTTTTTTTTTTTTTTTTTAAACCGAAGTGAATGACCATCTTCTGGAAAGTATAGGTTTTGAACCTGAAAACTCTGTCTGCCTGTCTCTTAGTCCACAGAAAGAGCCACTAGCCCAGCCAGATCTCACGCTCAGATGGGGTGTTTTTGCCAGTCAAAGGTCTGCACAGCACACTAGGGATTGGGCGGCAGGAGACCCAAATGTTACATTGTAGATGGACTGTTTGCAGTTCTTGCTCCCCAGGACATTGGACTGTCTCAACTGCCTCCCCTACAGCATGAAAAAAAGACTCTTGACAACCTTGGAGCAAATGGAGTGGGGGTGAGAGGAGCTGATTGCATGTCTGTGCTGCTGATGCCCAGGTGTCGGTGGGGGGCCGTGGCACAGGCTGTAAGGGGGCTAGGGGGCAGAAGGAGACTGTTTGAGAGGCAGGCTACGGGCAGGGGAGCCCGTGAGTGTGTGCAGGGCTGTGTGTGTGGGTGTGGTGGCAGGGGTTAGGGCAGGTCCCCCTCTGGATGGTGAGATGGCAGCTGGGCTGTCCCTGGGCCCTCAGGGCTGAAGGGCAGAAGCAGGGTGGCAGTAAAGTAGCAGAGGGAAGCACACAGTAGATGTTAGTTGGGGAGCTGGGGGACAGAGGGCAAGGGGAAAGGGGGCATCCTTGAGGAGGGGTCTGGACTAGAGAGTGGGGGGAGCTGGAGGCATGGAAGGTCCCAGGAATCAGGGACTGACAGGAACAGATTCCTGCACCCACCCACTGGATAGAAGCTGCAGCAACCAGAGCAGCAGCCCTGGCTTGCCTAGGCCAAGGGCCCTGATTGAGTCCCTCTGAGGATGAGGAAGAAGAGGACGAGGTGGAGGAGGAGGAGGAGGAGGAGGAGGAGAAGGAGGAGGAGGAGGAGGAGGAGGAGGAGGAGGAAGAAGAGGAGGAGGAGGAGGAGGAGGATGGGCAGGAGGGCAGCTGTCAGTAGGCAACGGGATTAATAGAGGCCTCCATTACGGAGGCATGTGTCCAGGCAGGCACCCACCAACCCTCAGGGGCAGCTCAGGGCACCCAGGGACCTGGTGTGGGTATCTCTGGGGCGGGAACTGTCAGTCAGTCAGCAAGACTGTGTGTCAGTGCACATGGTGGGACAGGGGCCTGGCGGACCTTGGTCCCCAGCCCTGGGCTGTCAGATGCCAGCCCCATGCCCAGACACACACCAATCTGCCCATAGCCCCTTGGCCGGGCCGACCAGCACCTGCTTTGCCCTGGGGCTCTGGCTCTGGTGGCTGGCCACCACCCCTCAGGTCAAGTTCAGCGTGGGGGTCATGGCTGCTGGTCAACTGGATGGGCAGGGTCCCCGTAGCCTAGCAACCACAGGAGCCCTCTGTGATGTCCTAGCCCCTGGCAATCTGTGCTGGCCACACTGGCACTGGGTAGCCCAACTGCCCTGCCACTAGGTCAGGCAACAGCGCCCAGACGCCTGGGCCCTGGCACAGAGGGACGGAAGGATGGGAAGACAGTGCTGACCGAAGAGGGACCTCAGCGCTGGCAGCCAAGAGAAGACAGGTGGAGGTGTGCCCGGGATCCAGGGAGCCCAGGCCAGAGCTGCCTGCATGCCTGCCTGCCTTCCTGGATGTCTGTATGCTGCCTTTGTCTAGGTAGGTTTCTCAGGTCCCCTCCACTCCTGTCCTCTCCTGTCCTCTCCTGTCCTCACCATCCTCTCCCCTCTCCTCTCCTCTGCACTTTGCTTCTCTCCTTTGTCTGTCCTCTCTTCCATGTGCCCTGCTCACCAGCTCCAGCACTTGTGATGGTTCTACAGGGACAGCTGTTCGCATCCCCTTCCACCCCCTGCCTGCCCCTAATGTGACCCAGCTCACAGGGTCTCCGGCTCACTCCACCCAAACCCACACGCCCCAACACATCCCCTGGTTCAGCCTCTCTGCCCTATTCAGCCAAACTGGCCCCTTTGCAACCTACCTGTGCATCGTTGATTCTCTTCACCATTCAAGGAGAGATCTCCTTTTGTACTTAGCTTGGTTGACTGCTGGATGGATGGATGGATGGATGGGTGGATGGATGGATGGACAGGTCAATGGATCGGTTTTGTAGAGGGAGAGTACCATCTAGGGGTACTGGAGACCCCTGGTGTCAGATCCTTAGTCAATGTCAAATGTAAAACATTAATTCATCAATAACAAAAATGAGTAAGCACTTAAATAAATAAATAAATAAATAAATATAAAATCTGTGTTAAAAAATACATGGTGTCTTTGCCTTTCTGCATATGGAATGCTGTGAGGATCTTAAGAAGGAAAGCATTTTCCTGAGTAGCCCTATTGAAGTCGTGGAATATTTTCTTTTCCTTTTTCTTTTTTTACTTTCTATTTTCTTGATTATTCACTGGAATAAATAGACAGGAATTGAGAGGGAAGGGAGGGAGAGAGAGTTTGAGACACAGAGAGAAACACCTGCAGCACTTCTGCACCACTTGTAAAGATTTCCCCTGGCAGGTGGGGACCACGGTGTTGAAGCCCAGTCCTCCTGCATTGTAACATGAGTGCTTAACTGGGTGTGGCACCACCTGGTACCCTTGATGGGGCACTTTTTTTTAGCAATGAAAAGAAATTCTCGTGGCAAGGTAATACATAAATGAAGAAGTAATTAAAAGTGCATTTACATTAACTCAGTGGAAACACACAGGGACATATACGTCTCTGTTACCTGTATTACTTCTTCAATTTTGGATTGATTGCCTCAAGGGGTTATTGCCACAGCTGAGTGCCTGCGCCACGAATAATCCACAGCTCCTGCACTCCATTTGTTCCCCTTTCGCTGCCCTTGTTGCTTGGTCACTGTGGTGGTTATTGTTGTTGTTGTTGTTGTTGTTGTTACTGACCTTGCATCTGACAGACACAAAAGGAGAGAGCAGAGGAAATACAGGGTGGGAGAGAAAGATAGAACTCCTAAAGACCTGCTTCACCCCCTGTAAAGCGACTCCCCGGCAGGTGGCGGTCTGGGGGCCAGACCCCAGATCCTTCCACCTGTCCCCTTTTCGTGAGCGCCACAAGCCCTTAACCCTCTGACATACCTCCAAACCTCCCTGGATTTGCTTTTGAAGGCAATATGACCTGCCTCGTTTTGAGTCCTCATTATCCTGAGGGTCAGTCCTGGAGACAGTGTCATGACACGACACACGGAGATCTCTGGTATCAGAGAGCACCTGGAACAGCAGCTGGGGCTCTAGTGCCAGGGCAGGAGCAACTCCTCATCCACCCTCCACGGAGTCCACCTGCCTGCATTTTGGTCCTTTTCCCTCCAAAAAAGATTTTTCCCTTTTTTCACTTTGAAACAGGCAGCAGACAGGTTACCCAGGCAGGGCGAAAAAAATAAAAAGGCTTTTTTTTTTTTTTTTTTTTTTTTTAAACCGAAGTGAATGACCATCTTCTGGAAAGTATAGGTTTTGAACCTGAAAACTCTGTCTGTCTGTCTCTTAGTCCACAGAAAGAGCCACTAGCCCAGCCAGATCTCACGCTCAGATGGGGTGTTTTTGCCAGTCAAAGGTCTGCACAGCACACTAGGGATTGGGCGGCAGGAGACCCAAATGTTACATTGTAGATGGACTGTTTGCAGTTCTTGCTCCCCAGGACATTGGACTGTCTCAACTGCCTCCCCTACAGCATGAAAAAAAGACTCTTGACAACCTTGGAGCAAATGGAGTGGGGGTGAGGGGAGCTGATTGCATGTCTGTGCTGCTGATGCCCAGGTGTCTGTGGGGGGCCGTGGCACAGGCTGTAAGGGGGATAGGGGGCAGAAGGAGACTGTTTGAGAGGCAGGCTACAGGCAGGGGAGCCCGTGAGTGTGTGCAGGGCTGTGTGTGTGGGTGTGGTGGCAGGGGGTTAGGGCAGGTCCCCCTCTGGATGGTGAGATGGCAGCTGGGCTGGCCCTGGGCCCTCAGGGCTGAAGGGCAGAAGCAGGGTGGCAGTAAAGTAGCACAGGGAAGCACACAGTAGATGTTAGTTGGGGAGCTGGGGGACAGAGGGCAAGGGGAAAGGGGGCATCCTTGAGGAGGGGTCTGGACTAGAGAGTGGGGGGAGCTGGAGGCATGGAAGGTCCCAGGAATCAGGGACTGACAGGAACAGATTCCTGCACCCACCCACTGGATAGAAGCTGCAGCAGCCAGAGCAGCAGCCGTGGCTTGCCTAGGCCAAGGGCCCTGATTGAGTCCCTCTGAGGATGAGGAAGAAGAGGAGGAGGTGGAGGAGGAGGAGGAGGAGAAGGAGGAGGAGGAGGAGGAGGAGGAGGAGGAGAAGGAGGAGGAGGAGGAGGAGAAGGAGGAGGATGAGGTGGTGGAGGAAGAGGAGGAGGAAGAAGAGGAGGAGGAGGAGGAGGGGCAGGAGGGCAGCTGTCAGTAGGCAACGGGATTAATAGAGGCCTCCATTACGGAGGCATGTGTCCAGGCAGGCACCCACCAACCCTCAGGGGCAGCTCAGGGCACCCAGGGACCTGGTGTGGGTATCTCTGGGGCGGGAACTGTCAGTCAGTCAGCAAGACTGTGTGTCAGTGCACATGGTGGGACAGGGGCCTGGCGGACCTTGGTCCCCAGCCCTGGGCTGTCAGATGCCAGCCCCATGCCCAGACACACACCAATCTGCCCATAGCCCCTTGGCCCGGCCGACCAGCACCTGCTTTGGCCTGGGGCTCTGGCTCTGGTGGCTGGCCACCACCCCTCAGGTCAAGTTCAGCGTGGGGGTCATGGCTGCTGGTCAACTGGATGGGCAGGGTCCCCGTAGCCTAGCAACCACAGGAGCCCTCTGTGATGTCCTAGCCCCTGGCAATCTGTGCTGCCCACACTGGCACTGGGTAGCCCAACTGCCCTGCCACTAGGTCAGGCAACAGCGCCCAGACGCCAGGGCCCTGGCACAGAGGGACGGAAGGATGGGAAGACAGTGCTGACCGAAGAGGGACCTCAGGGCTGGCAGCCAAGAGAAGACAGGTGGAGGTGTGCCCGGGATCCAGGGAGCCCAGGCCAGAGCTGCCTGCATGCCTGCCTGCCTTCCTGGATGTCTGTATGCTGCCTTTGTCTAGGTAGGTTTCTCAGGTCCCCTCCACTCCTGTCCTCTCCTGTCCTCACCATCCTCTCCCCTCTCCTCTCCTCTGCACTTTGCTTCTCTCCTTTGTCTATCCTCTCTTCCAGGTGCCCTGCTCACCAGCTCCAGCACTTGTGATGGTTCTCCAGTGACAGCTGTTCGCATCCCCTTCCACCCCCTGCCTGCCCCTAATGTGACCCAGCTCACAGGGTCTCCGGCTCACTCCACCCAAACCCACACGCCCCAACACATCCCCTGGTTCAGCCTCTCTGCCCTATTCAGCCAAACTGGCCCCTTTGCAACCTACCTGTGCATCGTTGATTCTCTTCACCATTCAAGGAGAGATCTCCTTTTGTACTTAGCTTGGTTGACTGCTGGATGGATGGATGGATGGATGGATGGGTGGATGGATGGATGGACAGGTCAATGGATCGGTTTTGTAGAGGGAGAGTACCATCTAGGGGTACTGGATACCCCTGGTGTCAGATCCTTAGTCAATGTCAAATGTAAAACATTAATTCATCAATAACAAAAATGAGTAAGCACCTAAATAAATAAATAAATAAATATAAAATCTGTGTTAAAAAATACATGGTGTCTTTGCCTTTCTGCATATGGAATGCTGTGAGGATCTTAAGAAGGAAAGCATTTTCCTGAGTAGCCCTATTGAAGTCGTGGAATATTTTCCTTTCCTTTTTCTTTTTTTACTTTCTATTTTCTTGATTATTCACTGGAATAAATAGACAGGAATTGAGAGGGAAGGGAGGGAGAGAGAGTTTGAGACAAAGAGAGAAACACCTGCAGCACTTCTGCACCACTTGTAAAGATTTCCCCTGGCAGGTGGGGACCAGGGTGTTGAAGCCCAGTCCTCCTGCATTGTAACATGAGTGCTTAACTGGGTGTGGCACCACCTGGTACCCTTGATGGGGCACTTTTTTTTAGCAATGAAAAGAAATTCTCGTGGCAAGGTAATAAATAAATGAAGAAGTAATTAAAAGTGCATTTACATTAACTCAGTGGAAACACACAGGGACATATACGTCTCTGTTACCTGTATTACTTCTTCATTTATGGATTGATTGCCTCAAGGGGTTATTGCCACAGCTGAGTGCCTGCGCCACGAATAATCCACAGCTCCTGCACTCCATTTGTTCCCCTTTCGCTGCCCTTGTTGCTTGGTCACTGTGGTGGTTTTTGTTGTTGTTGTTGTTGTTGTTACTGACCTTGCATCTGACAGACACAAAAGGAGAGAGCAGAGGAAATACAGGGTGGGAGAGAAAGATAGAACTCCTAAAGACCTGCTTCACCCCCTGTAAAGCGACTCACCGGCAGGTGGCGGTCTGGGGGCCAGACCCCAGATCCTTCCACCTGTCCCCTTTTCGTGAGCGCCACAAGCCCTTAACCCTCTGACATACCGCCAAACCTCCCTGGATTTACTTTTGAAGGCAATATGACCTGCCTCACTTTGAATCCTCATTATCCTGAGGGTCAGTCCTGGAGACAGTGTCATGACACAACACACGGAGATCTCTGGTATCAGAGAGCACCTGGAACAGCAGCTGGGGCTCTAGTGCCAGGGCAGGAGCAACTCCTCATCCACACTCCACGGAGTCCACCTGCCTGCATTTTGGTCCTTTTCCCTCCAAAAAAGATTTTTCCCTTTTTTCACTTTGAAACAGGCAGCAGACAGGTTACCCAGGCAGGGCGAAAAAAATAAAAAGCCTTTTTTTTTTTTTTTTAAACCGAAGTGAATGACCATCTTCTGGAAAGTATAGGTTTTGAACCTGAAAACTCTGTCTGTCTGTCTCTTAGTCCACAGAAAGAGCCACTAGCCCAGCCAGATCTCACGCTCAGATGGGGTGTTTTTGCCAGTCAAAGGTCTGCACAGCACACTAGGGATTGGGCGGCAGGAGACCCAAATGTTACATTGCAGATGGACTGTTTGCAGTTCTTGCTCCCCAGGACATTGGACTGTCTCAACTGCCTCCCCTACAGCATGAAAAAAAGACTCTTGACAACCTTGGAGCAAATGGAGTGGGGGTGAGGGGAGCTGATTGCATGTCTGTGCTGCTGATGCCCAGGTGTCTGTGGGGGGCCGTGGCACAGGCTGTAAGGGGGCTAGGGGGCAGAAGGAGACTGTTTGAGAGGCAGGCTACAGGCAGGGGAGCCCGTGAGTGTGTGCAGGGCTGTGTGTGTGGGTGTGGTGGCAGGGGGTTAGGGCAGGTCCCCCTCTGGATGGTGAGATGGCAGCTGGGCTGGCCCTGGGCCCTCAGGGATGAAGGGCAGAAGCAGGGTGGCAGTAAAGTAGCAGAGGGAAGCACACAGTAGATGTTAGTTGGGGAGCTGGGGGACAGAGGGCAAGGGGAAAGGGGGCATCCTTGAGGAGGGGTCTGGACTAGAGAGTGGGGGGAGCTGGAGGCATGGAAGGTCCCAGGAATCAGGGACTGACAGGAACAGATTCCTGCACCCACCCACTGGATAGAAGCTGCAGCAGCCAGAGCAGCAGCCCTGGCTTGCCTAGGCCAAGGGCCCTGATTGAGTCCCTCTGAGGATGAGGAAGAAGAGGAGGAGGTGGAGGAGGAGGAGGAGGAGAAGGAGGAGGAGGAGGAGGAGAATTAGGAGGAGGAGGAGGAAGAGGAGGAGGAAGAAGAGGAGGAGGAGGAGGGGCAGGAGGGCCGCTGTCAGTAGGCAACGGGATTAATAGAGGCCTCCATTACGGAGGCATGTGTCCAGGCAGGCACCCACCAACCCTCAGGGGCAGCTCAGGGCACCCAGGGACCTGGTGTGGGTATCTCTGGGGCGGGAACTGTCAGTCAGTCAGTAAGACTGTGTGTCAGTGCACATGGTGGGACAGGGGCCTGGCGGACCTTGGTCCCCAGCCCTGGGCTGTCAGATGCCAGCCCCATGCCCAGACACACACCAATCTGCCCATAGCCCCTTGGCCCGGCCGACCAGCACCTGCTTTGCCCTGGGGCTCTGGCTCTGGTGACTGGCCACCACACCTCAGGTCAAGTTCAGCGTGGGGGTCATGGCTGCTGGTCAACTGGATGGGCAGGGTCCCCGTAGCCTAGCAACCACAGGAGCCCTCTGTGATGTCCTAGCCCCTGGCAATCTGTGCTGGCCACACTGGCACTGGGTAGCCCAACTGCCCTGCCACTAGGTCAGGCAACAGCGCCCAGACGCCTGGGCCCTGGCACAGAGGGACGGAAGGATGGGAAGACAGTGCTGACCGAAGAGGGACCTCAGGGCTGGCAGCCAAGAGAAGACAGGTGGAGGTGTGCCCGGGATCCAGGGAGCCCAGGCCAGAGCTGCCTGCATGCCTGCCTGCCTTCCTGGATGTCTGTATGCTGCCTTTGTCTAGGTAGGTTTCTCAGGTCCCCTCCACTCCTGTCCTCTCCTGTCCTCTCCTGTCCTCACCATCCTCTCCCCTCTCCTCTCCTCTGCACTTTGCTTCTCTCCTTTGTCTGTCCTCTCTTCCAGGTGCCCTGCTCACCAGCTCCAGCACTTGTGATGGTTCTCCAGTGACAGCTGTTCACATCCCCTTCCACCCCCTGCCTGCCCCTAATGTGACCCAGCTCACAGGGTCTCCGGCTCACTCCACCCAAACCCACACGCCCCAACACATCCCCTGGTTCAGCCTCTCTGCCCTATTCAGCCAAACTGGCCCCTTTGCAACCTACCTGTGCATCGTTGATTCTCTTCACCATTCAAGGAGAGATCTCCTTTTGTACTTAGCTTGGTTGACTGCTGGATGGATGGATGGATGGATGGGTGGATGGATGGATGGACAGGTCAATGGATCGGTTTTGTAGAGGGAGAGTAACATCTAGGGGTACTGGAGACTCCTGGTGTCAGATCCTTAGTCAATGTCAAATGTATAACATTAATTCATCAATAACAAAAATGAGTAAGCACCTAAATAAATAAATAAATAAATATAAAATCTGTGTTAAAAAATACATGGTGTCTTTGCCTTTCTGCATATGGAATGCTGTGAGGATCTTAAGAAGGAAAGCATTTTCCTGAGTAGCCCTATTGAAGTCGTGGAATATTTTCCTTTCCTTTTTCTTTTTTTACTTTCTATTTTCTTGATTATTCACTGGAATAAATAGACAGGAATTGAGAGGGAAGGGAGGGAGAGAGAGTTTGAGACACAGAGAGAAACACCTGCAGCACTTCTGCACCACTTGTAAAGATTTCCCCTGGCAGGAGGGGACCAGGGTGTTGAAGCCCAGTCCTCCTGCATTGTAACATGAGTGCTTAACTGGGTGTGGCACCACCTGGTACCCTTGATGGGGCACTTTTTTTTAGCAATGAAAAGAAATTCTCGTGGTAAGGTAATAAATAAATGAAGAAGTAATTAAAAGTGCATTTACATTAACTCAGTGGAAACACACAGGGACATATACGTCTCTGTTACCTGTATTACTTCTTCATTTATGGATTGATTGCCTCAAGGGGTTATTGCCACAGCTGAGTGCCTGCGCCACGAATAATCCACAGCTCCTGCACTCCATTTGTTCCCCTTTCGCTGCCCTTGTTGCTTGGTCACTGTAGTGGTTATTGTTGTTGTTGTTGTTGTTGTTGTTGTTGTTACTGACCTTGCATCTGACAGACAGAAAAGGAGAGAGCAGAGGAAATACAGGGTGGGAGAGAAAGATAGAACTCCTAAAGACCTGCTTCACCCCCTGTAAAGCGACTCACCGGCAGGTGGCGGTCTGGGGGCCAGACCCCAGATCCTTCCACCTGTCCCCTTTTCGAGAGCGCCACAAGCCCTTAACCCTCTGACATACCGCCAAACCTCCCTGGATTTACTTTTGAAGGCAATATGTCCTGCCTCGTTTTGAATCCTCATTATCCTGAGGGTCAGTCCTGGAGACAGTGTCATGACACGACACACGGAGATCTCTGGTATCAGAGAGCACCTGGAACAGCAGCTGGGGCTCTAGTGCCAGGGCAGGAGCAACTCCTCATCCACCCTCCACGGAGTCCACCTGCCTGCATTTTGGTCCTTTTCCCTCCAAAAAAGATTTTTCCCTTTTTTCACTTTGAAACAGGCAGCAGACAGGTTACCCAGGCAGGGCGAAAAAAATATAAAGCCTTTTTTTTTTTTTTTTTTTTAAACCGAAGTGAATGACCATCTTCTGGAAAGTATAGGTTTTGAACCTGAAAACTCAGTCTGTCTGTCTCTTAGTCCACAGAAAGAGCCACTAGCCCAGCCAGATCTCACGCTCAGATGGGGTGTTTTTGCCAGTCAAAGGTCTGCACAGCACACTAGGGATTGGGCGGCAGGAGACCCAAATGTTACATTGTAGATTGACTGTTTGCAGTTCTTGCTCCCCAGGAAATTGGACTGTCTCAACTGCCTCCCCTACAGCATGAAAAAAAGACTCTTGACAACCTTGGAGCAAATGGAGTGGGGGTGAGGGGAGCTGATTGCATGTCTGTGCTACTGATGCCCAGGTGTCTGTGGGGGGCCGTGGCACAGGCTGTAAGGGGGCTAGGGGGAAGAAGGAGACTGTTTGAGAGGCAGGCTACAGGCAGGGGAGCCCGTGAGTGTGTGCAGGGATGTGTGTGTGGGTGTGGTGGCAGGGGGTTAGGGCAGGTCCCCCTCTGGATGGTGAGATGGCAGCTGGGCTGGCCCTGGGCCCTCAGGGATGAAGGGCAGAAGCAGGGTGGCAGTAAAGTAGCACAGGGAAGCACACAGTAGATGTTAGTTGGGGAGCTGGGGGACAGAGGGCAAGGGGAAAGGGGGCATCCTTGAGGAGGGGTCTGGACTAGAGAGTGGGGGGAGCTGGAGGCATGGAAGGTCCCAGGAATCAGGGACTGACAGGAACAGATTCCTGCACCCACCCACTGGATAGAAGCTGCAGCAGCCAGAGCAGCAGCCCTGGCTTGCCTAGGCCAAGGGCCCTGATTGAGTCCCTCTGAGGATGAGGAAGAAGAGGAGGAGGTGGAGGAGGAGGAGGAGGAGAAGGAGGAGGAGGAGGAGGAAGAGGAGGAGGAAGAAGAGGAGGAGGAGGAGGAGGGGCAGGAGGGCAGCTGTCAGTAGGCAACGGGATTAATAGAGGCCTCCATTACGGAGGCATGTGTGCAGGCAGAGACCCACCAACCCTCAGGGGCAGCTCAGGGCACCCAGGGACCTGGTGTGGGTATCTCTGGGGCAGGAACTGTCAGTCAGTCAGCAAGACTGTGTGTCAGTGCACATGGTGGGACAGGGGCCTGGCGGACCTTGGTCCCCAGCCCTGGGCTGTCAGATGCCAGCCCCATGCCCAGACACACACCAATCTGCCCATAGACACTTGGCCTGGCAGACCAGCACCTGCTTTGCCCTGGGGCTCTGGCTCTGGTGGCTGGCCACCACCCCTCAGGTCAAGTTCAGCGTGGGGGTCATGGCTGCTGGTCAACTGGATGGGCAGGGTCCCCGTAGCCTAGCAACCACAGGAGCCCTCTGTGATGTCCTAGCCCCTGGCAATCTGTGCTGGCCACACTGGCACTGGGTAGCCCAACTGCCCTGCCACTAGGTCACGCAACAGCGCCCAGACGCCAGGGCCCTGGCACAGAGGGACGGAAGGATGGGAAGACAGTGCTGACCGAAGAGGGACCTCAGGGCTGGCAGCCAAGAGAAGACAGGTGGAGGTGTGCCCGGGATCCAGGGAGCCCAGGCCAGAGCTGCCTGCATGCCTGCCTGCCTTCCTGGATGTCTGTATGCTGCCTTTGTCTAGGTAGGTTTCTCAGGTCCCCTCCACTCCTGTCCTCTCCTGTCCTCTCCTGTCCTCACCATCCTCTCCCCTCTCCTCTCCTCTGCACTTTGCTTCTCTCCTTTGTCTGTCCTCTCTTCCAGGTGCCCTGCTCACCAGCTCCAGCACTTGTGATGGTTCTCCAGTGACAGCTGTTCGCATCCCCTTCCACCCCCTGCCTGCCCCTAATGTGACCCAGCTCACAGGGTCTCCGGCTCACTCCACCCAAACCCACACGCCCCAACACATCCCCTGGTTCAGCCTCTCTGCCCTATTCAGCCAAACTGGCCCCTTTGCAACCTACCTGTGCATCGTTGATTCTCTTCACCATTCAAGGAGAGATCTCCTTTTGTACTTAGCTTGGTTGACTGCTGGATGGATGGATGGATGGATGGATGGATGGATGGATGGATGGGTGGATGGATGGATGGACAGGTCAATGGATCGGTTTTGTAGAGGGAGAGTACCATCTAGGGGTACTGGAGACCCCTGGTGTCAGATCCTTAGTCAATGTCAAATGTAAAACATTAATTCATCAATAACAAAAATGAGTAAGCACCTAAATAAATAAATAAATAAATATAAAATCTGTGTTAAAAAATACATGGTGTCTTTGCCTTTCTGCATATGGAATGCTGTGAGGATCTTAAGAAGGAAAGCATTTTCCTGAGTAGCCCTATTGAAGTCGTGGAATATTTTCTTTTCCTTTTTCTTTTTTTACTTTCTATTTTCTTGATTATTCACTGGAATAAATAGACAGGAATTGAGAGGGAAGGGAGGGAGAGAGAGTTTGAGACACAGAGAGAAACACCTGCAGCACTTCTGCACCACTTGTAAAGATTTCCCCTGGCAGGTGGGGACCAGGGTGTTGAAGCCCAGTCCTCCTGCATTGTAACATGAGTGCTTAACTGGGTGTGGCACCACCTGGTACCCTTGATGGGGCACTTTTTTTTAGCAATGAAAAGAAATTCTCGTGGCAAGGTAATACATAAATGAAGAAGTAATTAAAAGTGCATTTACATTAACTCAGTGGAAACACACAGGGACATATACGTCTCTGTTACCTGTATTACTTCTTCATTTTTGGATTGATTGCCTCAAGGGGTTATTGCCACAGCTGAGTGCCTGCGCCACGAATAATCCACAGCTCCTGCACTCCATTTGTTCCCCTTTCGCTGCCCTTGTTGCTTGGTCACTCTGGTGGTTATTGTTGTTGTTGTTGTTGTTGTTACTGACCTTGCATCTGACAGACACAAAAGGAGAGAGCAGAGGAAATACAGGGTGGGAGAGAAAGATAGAACTCCTAAAGACCTGCTTCACCCCCTGTAAAGCGACTCCCCGGCAGGTGGCGGTCTGGGGGCCAGACCCCAGATCCTTCCACCTGTCCCCTTTTCGTGAGCGCCACAAGCCCTTAACCCTCTGACATACCGCCAAACCTCCCTGGATTTGCTTTTGAAGGCAATATGACCTGTCTCGTTTTGAATCCTCATTATCCTGAGGGTCAGTCCTGGAGACAGTGTCATGACACGACACACGGAGATCTCTGGTATCAGAGAGCACCTGGAACAGCAGCTGTGGCTCTAGTGCCAGGGCAGGAGCAACTCCTCATCCACCCTCCACGGAGTCCACCTGCCTGCATTTTGGTCCTTTTCCCTCCAAAAAAGATTTTTCCCTTTTTTCACTTTGAAACAGGCAGCAGACAGGTTACCCAGGCAGGGCGAAAAAAATAAAAAGCCTTTTTTTTTTTTTTTTTTTTTTTAAACCGAAGTGAATGACCATCTTCTGGAAAGTATAGGTTTTGAACCTGAAAACTCTGTCTGTCTGTCTCTTAGTCCACAGAAAGAGCCACTAGCCCAGCCAGATCTCACGCTCAGATGGGGTGTTTTTGCCAGTCAAAGGTCTGCACAGCACACTAGGGATTGGGCGGCAGGAGACCCAAATGTTACATTGTAGATGGACTGTTTGCAGTTCTTGCTCCCCAGGACATTGGACTGTCTCAACTGCCTCCCCTACAGCATGAAAAAAAGACTCTTGACAACCTTGGAGCAAATGGAGTGGGGGTGAGGGGAGCTGATTGCATGTCTGTGCTGCAGATGCCCAGGTGTCTGTGGGGGGCCGTGGCACAGGCTGTAAGGGGGCTAGGGGGCAGAAGGAGACTGAGAGGCAGGCTACAGGCAGGGGAGCCCGTGAGTGTGTGCAGGGCTGTGTGTGTGGGTGTGGTGGCAGGGGGTTAGGGCAGGTCCCCCTCTGGATGGTGAGATGGCAGCTGGGCTGGCCCTGGGCCCTGAGGGCTGAAGGGCAGAAGCAGGGTGGCAGTAAAGTAGCAGAGGGAAGCACACAGTAGATGTTAGTTGGGGAGCTGGGGGACAGAGGGCAAGGGGAAAGGGGGCATCCTTGAGGAGGGGTCTGGACTAGAGAGTGGGGGGAGCTGGAGGCATGGAAGGTCCCAGGAATCAGGGACTGACAGGAACAGATTCCTGCACCCACCCACTGGATAGAACCTGCAGCAGCCAGAGCAGCAGCCCTGGCTTGCCTAGGCCAAGGGCCCTGATTGAGTCCCTCTGAGGATGAGGAAGAAGAGGAGGAGGTGGAGGAGGAGGAGGAGGAGAAGGAGGAGGAGGAGGAGGAGAACGAGGAAGAGAAGGAGGAGGAGGAGGAGGAAGAGGAGGAGGAAGAAGAGGAGGAGGAGGAGGAGGGGCAGGAGGGCAGCTGTCAGTAGGCAACGGGATTAATAGAGGCCTCCATTACGGAGGCATGTGTCCAGGCAGGCACCCACCAACCCTCAGGGGCAGCTCAGGGCACCCAGGGACCTGGTGTGGGTATCTCTGGGGCGGGAACTGTCAGTCAGTCAGCAAGACTGTGTGTCAGTGCACATGGTGGGACAGGGGCCTGGCGGACCTTGGTCCCCAGCCCTGGGCTGTCAGATGCCAGCCCCATGCCCAGACACACACCAATCAGCCCATAGCCCCTTGGCCTGGCAGACCAGCACCTGCTTTGCCCTGGGGCTCTGGCTCTGGTGGCTGGCCACCACCCCTCAGGTCAAGTTCAGCGTGGGGGTCATGGCTGCTGGTCAACTGGATGGGCAGGGTCCCCGTAGCCTAGCAACCACAGGAGCCCTCTGTGATGTCCTAGCCCCTGGCAATCTGTGCTGCCCACACTGGCACTGGGTAGCCCAACTGCCCTGCCACTAGGTCAGGCAACAGCGCCCAGACGCCAGGGCCCTGGCACAGAGGGACGGAAGGATGGGAAGACAGTGCTGACCGAAGAGGGACCTCAGGGCTGGCAGCCAAGAGAAGACAGGTGGAGGTGTGCCCGGGATCCAGGGAGCCCAGGCCAGAGCTGCCTGCATGCCTGCCTGCCTTCCTGGATGTCTGTATGCTGCCTTTGTCTAGGTAGGTTTCTCAGGTCCCCTCCACTCCTGTCCTCTCCTGTCCTCACCATCCTCTCCCCTCTCCTCTCCTCTGCACTTTGCTTCTCTCCTTTGTCTGTCCTCTCTTCCAGGTGCCCTGCTCACCAGCTCCAGCACTTGTGATGGTTCTCCAGTGACAGCTGTTCGCATCCCCTTCCACCCCCTGCCTGCCCCTAATGTGACCCAGCTCACAGGGTCTCCGGCTCACTCCACCCAAACCCACACGCCCCAACACATCCCCTGGTTCAGCCTCTCTGCCCTATTCAGCCAAACTGGCCCCTTTGCAACCTACCTGTGCATCGTTGATTCTCTTCACCATTCAAGGAGAGATCTCCTTTTGTACTTAGCTTGGTTGACTGCTGGATGGATGGATGGATGGATGGATGGATGGATGGGTGGATGGATGGATGGACAGGTCAATGGATCGGTTTTGTAGAGGGAGAGTACCATCTAGGGGTACTGGAGACCCCTGGTGTCAGATCCTTAGTCAATGTCAAATGTAAAACATTAATTCATCAATAACAAAAATGAGTAAGCACCTAAATAAATAAATAAATAAATATAAAATCTGTGTTAAAAAATACATGGTGTCTTTGCCTTTCTGCATATGGAATGCTGTGAGGATCTTAAGAAGGAAAGCATTTTCCTGAGTAGCCCTATTGAAGTCGTGGAATATTTTCTTTTCCTTTTTCTTTTTTTACTTTCTATTTTCTTGATTATTCACTGGAATAAATAGACAGGAATTGAGAGGGAAGGGAGGGAGAGAGAGTTTGAGACACAGAGAGAAACACCTGCAGCACTTCTGCACCACTTGTAAAGATTTCCCCTGGCAGGTGGGGACCAGGGTGTTGAAGCCCAGTCCTCCTGCATTGTAACATGAGTGCTTAACTGGGTGTGGCACCACCTGGTACCCTTGATGGGGCACTTTTTTTTAGCAATGAAAAGAAATTCTCGTGGCAAGGTAATAAATAAATGAAGAAGTAATTAAAAGTGCATTTACATTAACTCAGTGGAAACACACAGGGACATATACGTCTCTGTTACCTGTATTACTTCTTCATTTATGGATTGATTGCCTCAAGGGGTTATTGCCACAGCTGAGTGCCTGCGCCACGAATAATCCACAGCTCCTGCACTCCATTTGTTCCCCTTTCGCTGCCCTTGTTGCTTGGTCACTGTGGTGGTTATTGTTGTTGTTGTTGTTGTTGTTGTTACTGACCTTGCATCTGACAGACACAAAAGGAGAGAGCAGAGGAAATACAGGGTGGGAGAGAAAGATAGAACTCCTAAAGACCTGCTTCACCCCCTGTAAAGCGACTCCCCGGCAGGTGGCGGTCTGGGGGCCAGACCCCAGATCCTTCCACCTGTCCCCTTTTCGTGAGCGCCACAAGCCCTTAACCCTCTGACATACCGCCAAACCTCCCTGGATTTGCTTTTGAAGGCAATATGACCTGTCTCGTTTTGAATCCTCATTATCCTGAGGGTCAGTCCTGGAGACAGTGTCATGACACAACACACGGAGATCTCTGGTATCAGAGAGCACCTGGAACAGCAGCTGTGGCTCTAGTGCCAGGGCAGGAGCAACTCCTCATCCACCCTCCACGGAGTCCACCTGCCTGCATTTTGGTCCTTTTCCCTCCAAAAAAGATTTTTCCCTTTTTTCACTTTGAAACAGGCAGCAGACAGGTTACCCAGGCAGGGCGAAAAAAATAAAAAGCCTTTTTTTTTTTTTTTTTTTTTTTAAACCGAAGTGAATGACCATCTTCTGGAAAGTATAGGTTTTGAACCTGAAAACTCTGTCTGTCTGTCTCTTAGTCCACAGAAAGAGCCACTAGCCCAGCCAGATCTCACGCTCAGATGGGGTGTTTTTGCCAGTCAAAGGTCTGCACAGCACACTAGGGATTGGGCGGCAGGAGACCCAAATGTTACATTGTAGATGGACTGTTTGCAGTTCTTGCTCCCCAGGACATTGGACTGTCTCAACTGCCTCCCCTACAGCATGAAAAAAAGACTCTTGACAACCTTGGAGCAAATGGAGTGGGGGTGAGGGGAGCTGATTGCATGTCTGTGCTGCAGATGCCCAGGTGTCTGTGGGGGGCCGTGGCACAGGCTGTAAGGGGGCTAGGGGGCAGAAGGAGACTGTTTGAGAGGCAGGCTACAGGCAGGGGAGCCCGTGAGTGTGTGCAGGGCTGTGTGTGTGGGTGTGGTGGCAGGGGGTTAGGGCAGGTCCCCCTCTGGATGGTGAGATGGCAGCTGGGCTGGCCCTGGGCCCTCAGGGCTGAAGGGCAGAAGCAGGGTGGCAGTAAAGTAGCAGAGGGAAGCACACAGTAGATGTTAGTTGGGGAGCTGGGGGACAGAGGGCAAGGGGAAAGGGGGCATCCTTGAGGAGGGGTCTGGACTAGAGAGTGGGGGGAGCTGGAGGCATGGAAGGTCCCAGGAATCAGGGACTGACAGGAACAGATTCCTGCACCCACCCACTGGATAGAAGCTGCAGCAGCCAGAGCAGCAGCCCTGGCTTGCCTAGGCCAAGGGCCCTGATTGAGTCCCTCTGAGGATGAGGAAGAAGAGGAGGAGGTGGAGGAGGAGGAGGAGGAGAAGGAGGAGGAGGAGGAGGAGAAGGAGGAGGAGGAGGAGGTGGAGGAAGAGGAGGAGGAAGAAGAGGAGGAGGAGGAGGAGGGGCAGGAGGGCAGCTGTCAGTAGGCAACGGGATTAATAGAGGCCTCCATTACGGAGGCATGTGTCCAGGCAGGCACCCACCAACCCTCAGGGGCAGCTCAGGGCACCCAGGGACCTGGTGTGGGTATCTCTGGGGCGGGAACTGTCAGTCAGTCAGCAAGACTGTGTGTCAGTGCACATGGTGGGACAGGGGCCTGGCGGACCTTGGTCCCCAGCCCTGGGCTGTCAGATGCCAGCCCCATGCCCAGACACACACCAATCTGCCCATAGCCACTTGGCCTGGCAGACCAGCACCTGCTTTGCCCTGGGGCTCTGGCTCTGGTGGCTGGCCACCACCCCTCAGGTCAAGTTCAGCGTGGGGGTCATGGCTGCTGGTCAACTGGATGGGCAGGGTCCCCGTAGCCTAGCAACCACAGGAGCCCTCTGTGATGTCCTAGCCCCTGGCAATCTGTGCTGCCCACACTGGCACTGGGTAGCCCAACTGCCCTGCCACTAGGTCAGGCAACAGCGCCCAGACGCCAGGGCCCTGGCACAGAGGGACGGAAGGATGGGAAGACAGTGCTGACCGAAGAGGGACCTCAGGGCTGGCAGCCAAGAGAAGACAGGTGGAGGTGTGCCCGGGATCCAGGGAGCCCAGGCCAGAGCTGCCTGCATGCCTGCCTGCCTTCCTGGATGTCTGTATGCTGCCTTTGTCTAGGTAGGTTTCTCAGGTCCCCTCCACTCCTGTCCTCTCCTGTCCTCTCCTGTCCTCACCATCCTCTCCCCTCTCCTCTCCTCTGCACTTTGCTTCTCTCCTTTGTCTGTCCTCTCTTCCAGGTGCCCTGCTCACCAGCTCCAGCACTTGTGATGGTTCTCCAGTGACAGCTGTTCGCATCCCCTTCCACCCCCTGCCTGCCCCTAATGTGACCCAGCTCACAGGGTCTCCGGCTCACTCCACCCAAACCCACACGCCCCAACACATCCCCTGGTTCAGCCTCAATGCCCTATTCAGCCAAACTGGGCCCTTTGCAACCTACCTGTGCATCGTTGATTCTCTTCACCATTCAAGGAGAGATCTCCTTTTGTACTTAGCTTGGTTGACTGCTGGATGGATGGATGGATGGATGGATGGATGGATGGATGGATGGGTGGATGGATGGACAGGTCAATGGATCGGTTTTGTAGAGGGAGAGTACCATCTAGGGGTACTGGAGACCCCTGGTGTCAGATCCTTAGTCAATGTCAAATGTAAAACATTAATTCATCAATAACAAAAATGAGTAAGCACCTAAATAAATAAATAAATAAATAAATATAAAATCTGTGTTAAAAAATACATGGTGTCTTTGCCTTTCTGCATATGGAATGCTGTGAGGATCTTAAGAAGGAAAGCATTTTCCTGAGTAGCCCTATTGAAGTCGTGGAATATTTTCTTTTCCTTTTTCTTTTTTTACTTTCTATTTTCTTGATTATTCACTGGAATAAATAGACAGGAATTGAGAGGGAAGGGAGGGAGAGAGAGTTTGAGACACAGAGAGAAACACCTGCAGCACTTCTGCACCACTTGTAAAGATTTCCCCTGGCAGGTGGGGACCAGGGTGTTGAAGCCCAGTCCTCCTGCATTGTAACATGAGTGCTTAACTGGGTGTGGCACCACCTGGTACCCTTGATGGGGCACTTTTTTTTAGCAATGAAAAGAAATTCTCGTGGCAAGGTAATAAATAAATGAAGAAGTAATTAAAAGTGCATTTACATTAACTCAGTGGAAACACACAGGGACATATACGTCTCTGTTACCTGTATTACTTCTTCATTTATGGATTGATTGCCTCAAGGGGTTATTGCCACAGCTGAGTGCCTGCGCCACGAATAATCCACAGCTCCTGCACTCCATTTGTTCCCCTTTCGCTGCCCTTGTTGCTTGGTCACTGTGGTGGTTATTGTTGTTGTTGTTGTTGTTGTTACTGACCTTGCATCTGACAGACACAAAAGGAGAGAGCAGAGGAAATACAGGGTGGGAGAGAAAGATAGAACTCCTAAAGACCTGCTTCACCCCCTGTAAAGCTACTCCCCGGCAGGTGGCGGTCTGGGGGCCAGACCCCAGATCCTTCCACCTGTCCCCTTTTTGTGAGCGCCACAAGCCCTTAACCCTCTGACATACCGCCAAACCTCCCTGGATTTGCTTTTGAAGGCAATATGACCTGCCTCGTTTTGAATCCTCATTATCCTGAGGGTCAGTCCTGGAGACAGTGTCATGACACGACACACGGAGATCTCTGGTATCAGAGAGCACCTGGAACAGCAGCTGGGGCTCTAGTGCCAGGGCAGGAGCAACTCCTCATCCACCCTCCACGGAGTCCACCTGCCTGCATTTTGGTCCTTTTCCCTCCAAAAAAGATTTTTCCCTTTTTTCACTTTGAAACAGGCAGCAGACAGGTTACCCAGGCAGGGCGAAAAAAATAAATAGCCTTTTTTTTTTTTTTTTTTTTAAACCAATGTGAATGCCCATCTTCTGGAAAGTATAGGTTTTGAAGCTGAAAACTCTGTCTGTCTGTCTCTTAGTCCACAGAAAGAGCCACTAGCCCAGCCAGACCTCACGCTCAGATGGGGTGTTTTTGCCAGTCAAAGGTCTGCACAGCAAACTAGGGATTGGGGGGCAGGAGACCAAAATGTTACATTGTAGATGGACTGTTTGCAGTTCTTGCTCCCCAGGACATTGGACTGTCTCAACTGCCTCCCCTACAGCATGAAAAAAAGACTCTTGACAACCTTGGAGCAAATGGAGTGGGGGTGAGGGGAGCTGATTGCATGTCTGTGCTGCTGATGCCCAGGTGTCTGTGGGGGGCCGTGGCACAGGCTGTAAGGGGGCTAGGGGGCAGAAGGAGACTGAGAGGCAGGCTACAGGCAGGGGAGCCCCTGAGTGTGTGCAGGGCTGTGTGTGTGGGTGTGGTGGCAGGGGGTTAGGGCAGGTCCCCCTCTGGATGGTGAGATGGCAGCTGGGCTGGCCCTGGGCCCTCAGGGCTGAAGGGCAGAAGCAGGGTGGCAGTAAAGTAGCAGAGGGAAGCACACAGTAGATGTTAGTTGGGGAGCTGGGGGACAGAGGGCAAAGGGAAAGGGGGCATCCTTGAGGAGGGGTCTGGACTAGAGAGTGGGGGGAGCTGGAGGCATGGAAGGTCCCAGGAATCAGGGACTGACAGGAACAGATTCCTGCACCCACCCACTGGATAGAAGCTGCAGCAGCCAGAGCAGCAGCCCTGGCTTGCCTAGGCCAAGGGCCCTGATTGAGTCCCTCTGAGGATGAGGAAGAAGAGGAGGAGGTGGAGGAGGAGGAGGAGGAGAAGGAGGAGGAGGAGGAGGAGAAGGAGGAGGAGGAGGAGGAGGAGGAGGAGGAAGAGAGGGAGGAAGAAGAGGAGGAGGAGGAGGAGGGGCAGGAGGGCAGCTGTCAGTAGGCAACGGGATTAATAGAGGCCTCCATTACGGAGGCATGTGTCCAGGCAGGCACCCACCAACCCTCAGGGGCCGCTCAGGGCACCCAGGGACCTGGTGTGGGTATCTCTGGGGCGGGAACTGTCAGTCAGTCAGCAAGACTGTGTGTCAGTGCACATGGTGGGACAGGGGCCTGGCGGACCTTGGTCCCCAGCCCTGGGCTGTCAGATGCCAGCCCCATGCCCAGACACACACCAATCTGCCCATAGCCCCTTGGCCTGGCAGACCAGCACCTGCTTTGCCCTGGGGCTCTGGCTCTGGTGGCTGGCCACCACCCCTCAGGTCAAGTTCAGCGTGGGGGTCATGGCTGCTGGTCAACTGGATGGGCAGGGTCCCCGTAGCCTAGCAACCACAGGAGCCCTCTGTGATGTCCTAGCCCCTGGCAATCTGTGCTGCCCACACTGGCACTGGGTAGCCCAACTGCCCTGCCACTAGGTCAGGCAACAGCGCCCAGACGCCAGGGCCCTGGCACAGAGGGACGGAAGGATGGGAAGACAGTGCTGACCGAAGAGGGACCTCAGGGCTGGCAGCCAAGAGAAGACAGGTGGAGGTGTGCCCGGGATCCAGGGAGCCCAGGCCAGAGCTGCCTGCATGCCTGCCTGCCTTCCTGGATGTCTGTATGCTGCCTTTGTCTAGGTAGGTTTCTCAGGTCCCCTCCACTCCTGTCCTCTCCTGTCCTCTCCTGTCCTCACCATCCTCTCCCCTCTCCTCTCCTCTGCACTTTGCTTCTCTCCTTTGTCTGTCCTCTCTTCCAGGTGCCCTGCTCACCAGCTCCAGCACTTGTGATGGTTCTCCAGTGACAGCTGTTCGCATCCCCTTCCACCCCCTGCCTGCCCCTAATGTGACCCAGCTCACAGGGTCTCCGGCTCACTCCACCCAAACCCACACGCCCCAACACATCCCCTGATTCAGCCTCTCTGCCCTATTCAGCCGAACTGGCCCCTTTGCAACCTACCTGTGCATCGTTGATTCTCTTCACCATTCAAGGAGAGATCTCCTTTTGTACTTAACTTCGTTGACTGCTGGATGGATGGATGGATGGATGGATGGATGGATGGATGGGTGGATGGATGGATGGACAGGTCAATGGATCGGTTTTGTAGAGGGAGAGTACCATCTAGGGGTACTGGAGACCCCGGTGTCAGATCCTTAGTCAATGTCAAATGTAAAACATTAATTCATCAATAACAAAAATGAGTAAGCACCTAAATAAATAAATATAAAATCTGTGTTAAAAAATACATGGTGTCTTTGCCTTTCTGTATATGGAATGCTGTGAGGATCTTAAGAAGGAAAGCATTTTCCTGAGTAGCCCTATTGAAGTCGTGGAATATTTTCTTTTCCTTTTTCTTTTTTTACTTTCTATTTTCTTGATTATTCACTGGAATAAATAGACAGGAATTGAGAGGGAAGGGAGGGAGAGAGAGTTTGAGACACAGAGAGAAACACCTGCAGCACTTCTGCACCACTTGTAAAGATTTCCCCTGGCAGGTGGGGACCAGGGTGTTGAAGCCCAGTCCTCCTGCATTGTAACATGAGTGCTTAACTGGGTGTGGCACCACCTGGTACCCTTGATGGGGCACTTTTTTTTAGCAATGAAAAGAAATTCTCGTGGCAAGGTAATAAATAAATGAAGAAGTAATTAAAAGTGCATTTACATTAACTCAGTGGAAACACACAGGGACATATACGTCTCTGTTACCTGTATTACTTCTTCATTTATGGATTGATTGCCTCAAGGGGTTATTGCCACAGCTGAGTGCCTGCGCCACGAATAATCCACAGCTCCTGCACTCCATTTGTTCCCCTTTCGCTGCCCTTGTTGCTTGGTCACTGTGGTGGTTATTGTTGTTGTTGTTGTTGTTGTTGTTACTGACCTTGCATCTGACAGACACAAAAGGAGAGAGCAGAGGAAATACAGGGTGGGAGAGAAAGATAGAACTCCTAAAGACCTGCTTCACCCCCTGTAAAGCGACTCCCCGGCAGGTGGCGGTCTGGGGGCCAGACCCCAGATCCTTCCACCTGTCCCCTTTTCGTGAGCGCCACAAGCCCTTAACCCTCTGACATACCGCCAAACCTCCCTGGATTTGCTTTTGAAGGCAATATGACCTGCCTCGTTTTGAATCCTCATTATCCTGAGGGTCAGTCCTGGAGACAGTGTCATGACACGACACACGGAGATCTCTGGTATCAGAGAGCACCTGGAACAGCAGCTGGGGCTCTAGTACCAGGGCAGGAGTAACTCCTCATCCACCCTCCACGGAGTCCACCTGCCTGCATTTTGGTCCTTTTCCCTCCAAAAAAGATTTTTCCCTTTTTTCACTTTGAAACAGGCAGCAGACAGGTTACCCAGGCAGGGCGAAAAAAATAAATAGCCTTTTTTTTTTTTTTTTTTTTTAAACCAAAGTGAATGACCATCTTCTGGAAAGTATAGGTTTTGAAGCTGAAAACTCTGTCTGTCTGTCTCTTAGTCCACAGAAAGAGCCACTAGCCCAGCCAGATCTCACGCTCAGATGGGGTGTTTTTGCCAGTCAAAGGTCTGCACAGCACACTAGGGATTGGGGGGCAGGAGACCCAAATGTTACATTGTAGATGGACTGTTTGCAGTTCTTGCTCCCCAGGACATTGGACTGTCTCAACTCCCTCCCCTACAGCATGAAAAAAAGACTCTTGACAACCTTGGAGCAAATGGAGTGGGGGTGAGGGGAGCTGATTGCATGTCTGTGCTGCTGATGCCCAGGTGTCTGTGGGGGGCCGTGGCACAGGCTGTAAGGGGGCTAGGGGGCAGAAGGAGACTGAGAGGCAGGGTACAGGCAGGGGAGCCCCTGAGTGTGTGCAGGGCTGTGTGTGTGGGTGTGGTGGCAGGGGGTTAGGGCAGGTCCCCCTCTGGATGGTGAGATGGCAGCTGGGCTGGCCCTGGGCCCTCAGGGCTGAAGGGCAGAAGCAGGGTGGCAGTAAAGTAGCAGAGGGAAGCACACAGTAGATGTTAGTTGGGGAGCTGGGGGACAGAGGGCAAGGGGAAAGGGGGCATCCTTGAGGAGGGGTCTGGACTAGAGAGTGGGGGGAGCTGGAGGCATGGAAGGTCCCAGGAATCAGGGACTGACAGGAACAGATTCCTGCACCCACCCACTGGATAGAAGCTGCAGCAGCCAGAGCAGCAGCCCTGGCTTTCCTAGGCCAAGGGCCCTGATTGAGTCCCTCTGAGGATGAGGAAGAAGAGGAGGAGGTGGAGGAGGAGGAGGAGGAGAAGGAGGAGGAGGAGGAGGAGGAGGAGGAGGAGGAGGAGGAGGAGAAGGAGGAGGAGGAGGAGGAGGAGGAAGAGGAGGAGGAAGAAGAGGAGGAGGAGGAGGAGGGGCAGGAGGGCAGCTGTCAGTAGGCAACGGGATTAATAGAGGCCTCCATTACGGAGGCATGTGTCCAGGCAGGCACCCACCAACCCTCAGGGGCAGCTCAGGGCACCCAGGGACCTGGTGTGGGTATCTCTGGGGCGGGAACTCTCAGTCAGTCAGCAAGACTGTGTGTCAGTGCACATGGTGGGACAGGGGCCTGGCGGACCTTGGTCCCCAGCCCTGGGCTGTCAGATGCCAGCCCCATGCCCAGACACACACCAATCTGCCCATAGCCCCTTGGCCTGGCAGACCAGCACCTGCTTTGCCCTGGGGCTCTGGCTCTGGTGGCTGGCCACCACCCCTCAGGTCAAGTTCAGCGTGGGGGTCATGGCTGCTGGTCAACTGGATGGGCAGGGTCCCCGTAGCCTAGCAACCACAGGAGCCCTCTGTGATGTCCTAGCCCCTGGCAATCTGTGCTGCCCACACTGGCACTGGGTAGCCCAACTGCCCTGCCACTAGGTCAGGCAACAGCGCCCAGACGCCAGGGCCCTGGCACAGAGGGACGGAAGGATGGGAAGACAGTGCTGACCGAAGAGGGACCTCAGGGCTGGCAGCCAAGAGAAGACAGGTGGAGGTGTGTCCGGGATCCAAGGAGCCCAGGCCAGAGCTGCCTGCATGCCTGCCTGCCTTCCTGGATGTCTGTATGCTGCCTTTGTCTAGGTAGGTTTCTCAGGTCCCCTCCACTCCTGTCCTCTCCTGTCCTCTCCTGTCCTCTCCTGTCCTCACCATCCTCTCCCCTCTCCTCTCCTCTGCACTTTGCTTCTCTCCTTTGTCTGTCCTCTCTTCCAGGTGCCCTGCTCACCAGCTCCAGCACTTGTGATGGTTCTCCAGTGACAGCTGCTCGCATCCCCTTCCACCCCCTGCCTGCCCCTAATGTGACCCAGCTCACAGGGTCTCCGGCTCACTCCACCCAAACCCACACGCCCCAACACATCCCCTGGTTCAGCCTCTCTGCCCTATTCAGCCAAACTGGCCCCTTTCCAACCTACCTGTGCATCGTTGATTCTCTTCACCATTCAAGGAGAGATCTCCTTTTGTACTTAGCTTGGTTGACTGCTGGATGGATGGATGGATGGATGGATGGATGGGTGGATGGATGGATGGACAGGTCAATGGATCGGTTTTGTAGAGGGAGAGTACCATCTAGGGGTACTGGAGACCCCTGGTGTCAGATCCTTAGTCAATGTCAAATGTAAAACATTAATTCATCAATAACAAAAATGAGTAAGCACCTAAATAAATAAATAAATAAATATAAAATCTGTGTTAAAAAATACATGGTGTCTTTGCCTTTCTGCATATGGAATGCTGTGAGGATCTTAAGAAGGAAAGCATTTTCCTGAGTAGCCCTATTGAAGTCGTGGAATATTTTCTTTTCCTTTTTCTTTTTTTACTTTCTATTTTCTTGATTATTCACTGGAATAAATAGACAGGAATTGAGAGGGAAGGGAGGGTGAGAGAGTTTGAGACACAGAGAGAAACACCTGCAGCACTTCTGCACCACTTGTAAAGATTTCCCCTGGCAGGTGGGGACCAGGGTGTTGAAGCCCAGTCCTCCTGCATTGTAACATGAGTGCTTAACTGGGTGTGGCACCACCTGGTACCCTTGATGGGGCACTTTTTTTTAGCAATGAAAAGAAATTCTCGTGGCAAGGTAATAAATAAATGAAGAAGTAATTAAAAGTGCATTTACATTAACTCAGTGGAAACACACAGGGACATATACGTCTCTGTTACCTGTATTACTTCTTCATTTATGGATTGATTGCCTCAAGGGGTTATTGCCACAGCTGAGTGCCTGCGCCACGAATAATCCACAGCTTCTGCACTCCATTTGTTCCCCTTTCGCTGCCCTTGTTGCTTGGTCACTGTGGTGGTTATTGTTGTTGTTGTTGTTGTTGTTACTGACCTTGCATCTGACAGACACAAAAGGAGAGAGCAGAGGAAATACAGGGTGGGAGAGAAAGATAGAACTCCTAAAGACCTGCTTCACCCCCTGTAAAGCGACTCCCCGGCAGGTGGCGGTCTGGGGGCCAGACCCCAGATCCTTCCACCTGTCCCCTTTTCGTGAGCGCCACAAGCCCTTAACCCTCTGACATACCGCCAAACCTCCCTGGATTTGCTTTTGAAGGCAATATGACCTGCCTCGTTTTGAATCCTCATTATCCTGAGGGTCAGTCCTGGAGACAGTGTCATGACACGACACACGGAGATCTCTGGTATCAGAGAGCACCTGGAACAGCAGCTGGGGCTCTAGTACCAGGGCAGGAGCAACTCCTCATCCACCCTCCACGGAGTCCACCTGCCTGCATTTTGGTCCTTTTCCCTCCAAAAAAGATTTTTCCCTTTTTTCACTTTGAAACAGGCAGCAGACAGGTTACCCAGGCAGGGCGAAAAAAATAAATAGCCTTTTTTTTTTTTTTTTTTTTAAACCAAAGTGAATGACCATCTTCTGGAAAGTATAGGTTTTGAAGCTGAAAACTCTGTCTGTCTGTCTCTTAGTCCACAGAAAGAGCCACTAGCCCAGCCAGATCTCACGCTCAGATGGGGTGTTTTTGCCAGTCAAAGGTCTGCACAGCACACTAGGGATTGGGGGGCAGGAGACCCAAATGTTACATTGTAGATGGACTGTTTGCAGTTCTTGCTCCCCAGGACATTGGACTGTCTCAACTCCCTCCCCTACAGCATGAAAAAAAGACTCTTGACAAACTTGGAGCAAATGGAGTGGGGGTGAGGGGAGCTGATTGCATGTCTGTGCTGCTGATGCCCAGGTGTCTGTGGGGGGCCGTGGCACAGGCTGTAAGGGGGCTAGGGGGCAGAAGGAGACTGAGAGGCAGGGTACAGGCAGGGGAGCCCCTGAGTGTGTGCAGGGCTGTGTGTGTGGGTGTGGTGGCAGGGGGTTAGGGCAGGTCCCCCTCTGGATGGTGAGATGGCAGCTGGGCTGGCCCTGGGCCCTCAGGGCTGAAGGGCAGAAGCAGGGTGGCAGTAAAGTAGCAGAGGGAAGCACACAGTAGATGTTAGTTGGGGAGCTGGGGGACAGAGGGCAAGGGGAAAGGGGGCATCCTTGAGGAGGGGTCTGGACTAGAGAGTGGGGGGAGCTGGAGGCATGGAAGGTCCCAGGAATCAGGGACTGACAGGAACAGATTCCTGCACCCACCCACTGGATAGAAGCTGCAGCAGCCAGAGCAGCAGCCCTGGCTTTCCTAGGCCAAGGGCCCTGATTGAGTCCCTCTGAGGATGAGGAAGAAGAGGAGGAGGTGGAGGAGGAGGAGGAGGAGAAGGAGGAGGAGGAGGAGGAGGAGGAGGAGAAGGAGGAGGAGGAGGAGGAGGAGGAGGAAGAGGAGGAGGAAGAAGAGGAGGAGGAGGAGGAGGGGCAGGAGGGCAGCTGTCAGTAGGCAACGGGATTAATAGAGGCCTCCATTACGGAGGCATGTGTCCAGGCAGGCACCCACCAACCCTCAGGGGCAGCTCAGGGCACCCAGGGACCTGGTGTGGGTATCTCTGGGGCGGGAACTCTCAGTCAGTCAGCAAGACTGTGTGTCAGTGCACATGGTGGGACAGGGGCCTGGCGGACCTTGGTCCCCAGCCCTGGGCTGTCAGATGCCAGCCCCATGCCCAGACACACACCAATCTGCCCATAGCCCCTTGGCCTGGCAGACCAGCACCTGCTTTGCCCTGGGGCTCTGGCTCTGGTGGCTGGCCACCACCCCTCAGGTCAAGTTCAGCGTGGGGGTCATGGCTGCTGGTCAACTGGATGGGCAGGGTCCCCGTAGCCTAGCAACCACAGGAGCCCTCTGTGATGTCCTAGCCCCTGGCAATCTGTGCTGCCCACACTGGCACTGGGTAGCCCAACTGCCCTGCCACTAGGTCAGGCAACAGCGCCCAGACGCCAGGGACCTGGCACAGAGGGACGGAAGGATGGGAAGACAGTGCTGACCGAAGAGGGACCTCAGGGCTGGCAGCCAAGAGAAGACAGGTGGAGGTGTGTCCGGGATCCAAGGAGCCCAGGCCAGAGCTGCCTGCATGCCTGCCTGCCTTCCTGGATGTCTGTATGCTGCCTTTGTCTAGGTAGGTTTCTCAGGACCCCTCCACTCCTGTCCTCTCCTGTCCTCTCCTGTCCTCTCCTGTCCTCACCATCCTCTCCCCTCTCCTCTCCTCTGCACTTTGCTTCTCTCCTTTGTCTGTCCTCTCTTCCAGGTGCCCTGCTCACCAGCTCCAGCACTTGTGATGGTTCTCCAGTGACAGCTGCTCGCATCCCCTTCCACCCCCTGCCTGCCCCTAATGTGACCCAGCTCACAGGGTCTCCGGCTCACTCCACCCAAACCCACACGCCCCAACACATCCCCTGGTTCAGCCTCTCTGCCCTATTCAGCCAAACTGGCCCCTTTCCAACCTACCTGTGCATCGTTGATTCTCTTCACCATTCAAGGAGAGATCTCCTTTTGTACTTAGCTTGGTTGACTGCTGGATGGATGGATGGATGGATGGATGGATGGGTGGATGGATGGATGGACAGGTCAATGGATCGGTTTTGTAGAGGGAGAGTACCATCTAGGGGTACTGGAGACCCCTGGTGTCAGATCCTTAGTCAATGTCAAATGTAAAACATTAATTCATCAATAACAAAAATGAGTAAGCACCTAAATAAATAAATAAATAAATATAAAGTCTGTGTTAAAAAATACATGGTGTCTTTGCCTTTCTGCATATGGAATGCTGTGAGGATCTTAAGAAGGAAAGCATTTTCCTGAGTAGCCCTATTGAAGTCGTGGAATATTTTCTTTTCCTTTTTCTTTTTTTACTTTCTATTTTCTTGATTATTCACTGGAATAAATAGACAGGAATTGAGAGGGAAGGGAGGGAGAGAGAGTTTGAGACACAGAGAGAAACACCTGCAGCACTTCTGCACCACTTGTAAAGATTTCCCCTGGCAGGTGGGGACCAGGGTGTTGAAGCCCAGTCCTCCTGCATTGTAACATGAGTGCTTAACTGGGTGTGGCACCACCTGGTACCCTTGATGGGGCACTTTTTTTTAGCAATGAAAAGAAATTCTCGTGGCAAGGTAATAAATAAATGAAGAAGTAATTAAAAGTGCATTTACATTAACTCAGTGGAAACACACAGGGACATATACGTCTCTGTTACCTGTATTACTTCTTCATTTATGGATTGATTGCCTCAAGGGGTTATTGCCACAGCTGAGTGCCTGCGCCACGAATAATCCACAGCTCCTGCACTCCATTTGTTCCCCTTTCGCTGCCCTTGTTGCTTGGTCACTGTGGTGGTTATTGTTGTTGTTGTTGTTGTTGTTACTGACCTTGCATCTGACAGACACAAAAGGAGAGAGCAGAGGAAATACAGGGTGGGAGAGAAAGATAGAACTCCTAAAGACCTGCTTCACCCCCTGTAAAGCGACTCCCCGGCAGGTGGCGGTCTGGGGGCCAGACCCCAGATCCTTCCACCTGTCCCCTTTTCGTGAGCGCCACAAGCCCTTAACCCTCTGACATACCGCCAAACCTCCCTGGATTTGCTTTTGAAGGCAATATGACCTGCCTCGTTTTGAATCCTCATTATCCTGAGGGTCAGTCCTGGAGACAGTGTCATGACACGACACACGGAGATCTCTGGTATCAGAGAGCACCTGGAACAGCAGCTGTGGCTCTAGTGCCAGGGCAGGAGCAACTCCTCATCCACCCTCCACGGAGTCCACCTGCCTGCATTTTGGTCCTTTTCCCTCCAAAAAAGATTTTTCCCTTTTTTCACTTTGAAACAGGCAGCAGACAGGTTACCAAGGCAGGGCGAAAAAAATAAAAAGCCTTTTTTTTTTTTTTTTTTAAACCGAAGTGAATGACCATCTTCTGGAAAGTATAGGTTTTGAAGCTGAAAACTCTGTCTGTCTGTCTCTTAGTCCACAGAAAGAGCCACTAGCCCAGCCAGATCTCACGCTCAGATGGGGTGTTTTTGCCAGTCAAAGGTCTGCACAGCACACTAGGGATTGGGGGGCAGGAGACCCAAATGTTACATTGTAGATGGACTGTTTGCAGTTCTTGCTCCCCAGGACATTGGACTGTCTCAACTGCCTCCCCTACAGCATGAAAAAAAGACTCTTGACAACCTTGGAGCAAATGGAGTGGGGGTGAGGGGAGCTGATTGCATGTCTGTGCTGCAGATGCACAGGTGTCTGTGGGGGGCCGTGGCACAGGCTGTAAGGGGGATAGGGGGCAGAAGGAGACTGAAAGGCAGGCTACAGGCAGGGGAGCCCGTGAGTGTGTGCAGGGCTGTGTGTGTGGGTGTGGTGGCAGGGGGTTAGGGCAGGTCCCCCTCTGGATGGTGAGATGGCAGCTGGGCTGGCCCTGGGCCCTCAGGGCTGAAGGGCAGAAGCAGGGTGGCAGTAAAGTAGCAGAGGGAAGCACACAGTAGATGTTAGTTGGGGAGCTGGGGGACAGAGGGCAAGGGGAAAGGGGGCATCCTTGAGGAGGGGTCTGGACTAGAGAGTGGGGGGAGCTGGAGGCATGGAAGGTCCCAGGAATCAGGGACTGACAGGAACAGATTCCTGCACCCACCCACTGGATAGAAGCTGCAGCAGCCAGAGCAGCAGCCCTGGCTTGCCTAGGCCAAGGGCCCTGATTGAGTCCCTCTGAGGATGAGGAAGAAGAGGAGGAGGTGGAGGAGGAGGAGGAGGAGAAGGAGGAGGAGGATGAGGAGGAGGAGGAAGAGGAGGAGGAAGAAGAGGAGGAGGAGGAGGAGGGGCAGGAGGGCAGCTGTCAGTAGGCAACGGGATTAATAGAGGCCTCCATTACGGAGGCATGTGTCCAGGCAGGCACCCACCAACCCTCAGGGGCAGCTCAGGGCACCCAGGGACCTGGTGTGGGTATCTCTGGGGCGGGAACTGTCAGTCAGTCAGCAAGACTGTGTGTCAGTGCACATGGTGGGACAGGGGCCTGGCGGACCTTGGTCCCCAGCCCTGGGCTGTCAGATGCCAGCCCCATGCCCAGACACACACCAATCTGCCCATAGCCCCTTGGCCCGGCCGACCAGCACCTGCTTTGCCCTGGGGCTCTGTCTCTGGTGGCTGGCCACCACCCCTCAGTTCAAGTTCAGCATGGGGGTCATGGCTGCTGGTCAACTGGATGGGCAGGGTCCCCGTAGCCTAGCAACCACAGGAACCCTCTGTGATGTCCTAGCCCCTGGCAATCTGTGCTGGCCACACTGGCACTGGGTAGCCCAACTGTCCTGCCACTAGGTCAGGCAACAGCGCCCAGACGCCTGAGCCCTGGCACAGAAGGCGGAAGGATGGGAAGACAGTGCTGACCGAAGAGGGACCTCAGGGCTGGCAGCCAAGAGAAGACAGGTGGAGGTGTGCCCGGGATCCAGGGAGCCCAGGCCAGAGCTGCCTGCATGCCTGCCTGCCTTCCTGGATGTCTGTATGCTGCCTTTGTCTAGGTAGGTTTCTCAGGTCCCCTCCACTCCTGTCCTCTCCTGTCCTCTCCTGACCTCACCATCCTCTCCCCTCTCCTCTCCTCTGCACTTTGCTTCTCTCCTTTGTCTGTCCTCTCTTCCAGGTGCCCTGCTCACCAGCTCCAGCACTTGTGATGGTTCTCCAGTGACAGCTGTTCGCATCCCCTTCCACCCCCTGCCTGCCCCTAATGTGACCCAGCTCACAGGGTCTCCGGCTCACTCCCCCCAAACCTACACGCCCCAACACATCCCCTGGTTCAGCCTCTCTGCCCTATTCAGCCAAACTGGCCCCTTTGCAACCTACCTGTGCATCGTTGATTCTCTTCACCATTCAAGGAGAGATCTCCTTTTGTACTTAGCTTGGTTGACTGCTGGATGGATGGATGGATGGATTGATGGATGGATGGATGGATGGGTGGATGGATGGATGGACAGGTCAATGGATCGGTTTTGTAGAGGGAGAGTACCATCTAGGGGTACTGGAGACCCCTGGTGTCAGATCCTTAGTCAATGTCAAATGTAAAACATTAATTCATCAATAACAAAAATGAGTAAGCACCTAAATAAATAAATAAATAAATATAAAATCTGTGTTAAGAATACATGGTGTCTTTGCCTTTCTGCATATGGAATGCTGTGAGGATCTTAAGAAGGAAAGCATTTTCCGGAGTAGCCCTATTGAAGTCGTGGAATATTTTCTTTTCCTTTTTCTTTTTTTACTTTCTATTTTCTTGATTATTCACTGGAATAAATAGACAGGAATTGAGAGGGAAGGGAGGGAGAGAGAGTTTGACACACAGAGAGAAACACCTGCAGCACTTCTGCACCACTTGTAAAGATTTCCCCTGGCAGGTGGGGACCAGGGTGTTGAAGCCCAGTCCTCCTGCATTGTAACATGAGTGCTTAACTGGGTGTGGCACCACCTGGTACCCTTGATGGGGCACTTTTTTTTAGCAATGAAAAGAAATTCTCGTGGCAAGGTAATACATAAATGAAGAAGTAATTAAAAGTGCATTTACATTAACTCAGTGGAAACACACAGGGACATATACGTCTCTGTTACCTGTATTACTTCTTCATTTATGGATTGATTGCCTCAAGGGGTTATTGCCACAGCTGAGTGCCTGCGCCACGAATAATCCACAGCTCCTGCACTCCATTTGTTCCCCTTTCGCTGCCCTTGTTGCTTGGTCACTGTGGTGGTTATTGTTGTTGTTGTTGTTGTTGTTACTGACCTTGCATCTGACAGACACAAAAGGAGAGAGCAGAGGAAATACAGGGTGGGAGAGAAAGATAGAACTCCTAAAGACCTGCTTCACCCCCTGTAAAGCGACTCCCCGGCAGGTGGCGGTCTGGGGGCCAGACCCCAGATCCTTCCACCTGTCCCCTTTTCGTGAGCGCCACAAGCCCTTAACCCTCTGACATACCGCCAAACCTCCCTGGATTTGCTTTTGAAGGCAATATGACCTGCCTCGTTTTGAATCCTCATTATCCTGAGGGTCAGTCCTGGAGACAGTGTCATGACACGACACACGGAGATCTCTGGTATCAGAGAGCACCTGGAACAGCAGCTGGGGCTCTAGTGCCAGGGCAGGAGCAACTCCTCATCCACCCTCCACGGAGTCCACCTGCCTGCATTTTGGTCCTTTTCCCTCCAAAAAAGATTTTTCCCTTTTTTCACTTTGAAACAGGCAGCAGACAGGTTACCCAGGCAGGGCGAAAAAAATAAAAAGCCTTTCTTTTTTTTTTTTTTTTTAAACCAAAGTGAATGACCATCTTCTGGAAAGTATAGGTTTTGAACCTGAAAACTCTGTCTGTCTGTCTCTTAGTCCACAGAAAGAGCCACTAGCCCAGCCAGATCTCACGCTCAGATGGGGTGTTTTTCCCAGTCAAAGGTCTGCACAGCACACTAGGGATTGGGCAGCAGGAGACACAAATGTTACATTGTAAATGGACTGTTTGCAGTTCTTGCTCCCCAGGACATTGGACTGTCTCAACTGCCTCCCCTACAGCATGAAAAAAAGACTCTTGACAACCTTGGAGCAAATGGAGTGGGGGTGAGGGGAGCTGATTGCATGTCTGTGCTGCTGATGCCCAGGTGTCTGTGGGGGGCCGTGGCACAGGCTGTAAGGGGGCTAGGGGGCAGAAGGAGACTGTTTGAGAGGCAGGCTACAGGCAGGGGAGCCCGTGAGTGTGTGCAGGGCTGTGTGTGTGGGTGTGGTGGCAGGGGGTTAGGGCAGGTCCCCCTGCTGGATGGTGAGATGGCAGCTGGGCTGGCCCTGGGCCCTCAGGGCTGAAGGGCAGAAGCAGGGTGGCAGTAAAGTAGCAGAGGGAAGCACACAGTAGATGTTAGTTGGGGAGCTGGGGGACAGAGGGCAAGGGGAAAGAGGGCATCCTTGAGGAGGGGTCTGGACTAGAGAGTGGGGGGAGCTGGAGGCATGGAAGGTCCCAGGAATCAGGGACTGACAGGAACAGATTCCTGCACCCACCCACTGGATAGAAGCTGCAGCAGCCAGAGCAGCAGCCCTGGCTTGCCTAGGCCAAGGGCCCTGATTGAGTCCCTCTGAGGATGAGGAAGAAGAGGAGGAGGTGGAGGAGGAGGAGGAGGAGGAGGAGGAGGAAGAGGAGGAGGAAGAAGAGGAGGAGGAGGAGGAGGGGCAGGAGGGCAGCTGTCAGTAGGCAACGGGATTAATAGAGGCCTCCATTACGGAGGCATGTGTCCAGGCAGGCACCCACCAACCCTCAGGGGCAGATCAGGGCACCCAGGGACCTGGTGTGGGTATCTCTGTGACGGGAACTGTCAGTCAGTCAGCAAGACTGTGTGTCAGTGCACATGGTGGGACAGGGGCCTGGCGGACCTTGGTCCCCAGCCCTGGGCTGTCAGATTCCAGCCCCATGCCCAGACACACACCAATCTGCCCATAGCCCCTTGGCCCGGCCGACCAGCACCTGCTTTGCCCTGGGGCTCTGGCTCTGGTGGCTGGCCACCACCCCTCAGGTCAAGTTCAGCGTGGGGGTCATGGCTGCTGGTCAACTGGATGGGCAGGGTCCCCGTAGCCTAGCAACCACAGGAGCCCTCTGTGATGTCCTAGCCCCTGGCAATCTGTGCTGGCCACACTGGCACTGGGTAGCCCAACTGCCCTGCCACTAGGTCAGGCAACAGCGCCCAGACGCCTGAGCCCTGGCACAGAGGGACGGAAGGATGGGAAGACAGTGCTGACCGAAGAGGGACCTCAGGGCTGGCAGCCAAGAGAAGACAGGTGGAGGTGTGCCCGGGATCCAGGGAGCCCAGGCCAGAGCTGCCTGCATGCCTGCCTGCCTTCCTGGATGTCTGTATGCTGCCTTTGTCTAGGTAGGTTTCTCAGGTCCCCTCCACTCCTGTCCTCTCCTGTCCTCTCCTGTCCTCACCATCCTCTCCCCTCTCCTCTCCTCTGCACTTTGCTTCTCTCCTTTGTCTGTCCTCTCTTCCAGGTGCCCTGCTCACCAGCTCCAGCACTTGTGATGGTTCTCCAGTGACAGCTGTTCGCATCCCCTTCCACCCCCTGCCTGCCCCTAATGTGACCCAGCTCACAGGGTCTCCGGCTCACTCCACCCAAACCCACACGCCCCAACACATCCCCTGGTTCAGCCTCTCTGCCCTATTCAGCCGAACTGGCCCCTTTGCAACCTACCTGTGCATCGTTGATTCTCTTCAACATTCAAGGAGAGATCTCCTTTTGTACTTAGCTTGGTTGACTGCTGGATGGATGGATGGATGGATGGATGGATGGATGGATGGGTGGATGGATGGATGGACAGGTCAATGGATCGGTTTTGTAGAGGGAGAGTACCATCTAGGGGTACTGGAGACCCCTGGTGTCAGATCCTTAGTCAATGTCAAATGTAAAACATTAATTCATCAATAACAAAAATGAGTAAGCACCTAAATAAATAAATAAATAAATATAAAATCTGTGTTAAAAAATACATGGTGTCTTTGCCTTTCTGCATATGGAATGCTGTGAGGATCTTAAGAAGGAAAGCATTTTCCTGAGTAGCCCTATTGAAGTCGTGGAATATTTTCTTTTCCTTTTTCTTTTTTTACTTTCTATTTTCTTGATTATTCACTGGAATAAATAGACAGGAATTGAGAGGGAAGGGAGGGAGAGAGAGTTTGAGACACAGAGAGAAACACCTGCAGCACTTCTGCACCACTTGTAAAGATTTCCCCTGGCAGGTGGGGACCAGGGTGTTGAAGCCCAGTCCTCCTGCATTGTAACATGAGTGCTTAACTGGGTGTGGCACCACCTGGTACCCTTGATGGGGCACTTTTTTTTAGCAATGAAAAGAAATTCTCGTGGCAAGGTAATACATAAATGAAGAAGTAAATAAAAGTGCATTTACATTATCTCAGTGGAAACACACAGGGACATATACGTCTCTGTTACCTGTATTACTTCTTCATGTATGGATTGATTGCCTCAAGAGGTTATTGCCACAGCTGAGTGCCTACACCACGAATAATCCACAGCCCCTGCACTCCATTTGTTCCCCTTTCGCTGCCCTTGTTGCTTGGTCACTGTGGTGGTTATTGTTTTTGTTGTTGTTGTTGTTACTGACCTTGCATCTGACAGACACAAAAGGAGAGAGCAGAGGAAATACAGGGTGGGAGAGAAAGATAGAGCTCCTAAAGACCTGCTTCACCCCCTGTAAAGCGACTCCCCTGCAGGTGGCAGTCTGGGGGCCAGACCCCAAATCCTTCCACCTGTCCCCTCTATTCGTGATCGCCACAAGCCCTTAACCCTCTGACATACCGCCAAACCTCCCTGGATTTACTTTTGAAGGCAGTATCACCTGCCTCGTTTTGAATCCTCATTATCCTGAGGGTCAGTCCTGGAGACAGTGTCATGACACGACACATGGAGATCTCTGTTATCAGAGAGCACCTGGAACAGCAGCTGGGGCTCTAGTGCCCGGGCAGGAGCAACTCCCCATCCACCTTCCACGGAGTCCACCTGCCTGCATTTTGGTCCTTTTCCCTCCAAAAAAGATTTTTCCCTTTTTTAACTTTGAAACAGGCAGGAGACAGGTTACCCAGGCAGCGGAAAAAAAAATAAAAAGCCTTTTTTTTTTTTTTTTTTTTTTTTTTTTTTTACGGAAGTGAATGACCATCTTCTGGGAAGTATAGGTTTTGAACCTGAAAACTCTGTCTGTCTGTCTCTTAGTCCACAGAAAGAGCCACTAGCCCAGCCAGATTTCACGCTCAGATGGGGTGTTTTTGCCAGTCAAAGGTCTGCACAGCACACTAGGGATTGGGCGGCCTGAGACCCAAATGTTACATTGTAGATGGACTGTTTGCAGTTCTTGCTCCCCAGGACATTGGACTGTCTCAACTCCCTCCCCTACAGCATGAAAAAAAGACTCTTTCCAACCTTGGAGCAACTGGAGTGGGGGCGAGGGGAGCTGTTTGCATGTCTGCACTGCTCATGCCCAGGTGTCTGTGGGGGTCCGTGGCAGAGGCTGTAAGGTGCTAGGGGGCAGAAGGAGACTGTTTGAGAGGCAGGCTGCAGGCAGGGGAACCAGGAGTGTGTGCAGGTCTGTGTGTGTGGGTGTGGTGGCAGGGGGTTAGGGCAGGTCCCCGTGCTGGATGGTGAGATGGCAGCTGGGCTGGCCCTGGGCCCTCAGGGCTGAAGGGCAGAAGCAGGGTGGCAGTAAAGTAGCGCAGGGAGGAACACAGTAGATGTTAGTTGGGAGCTGCGGGACAGAGGGTAAGGGGAAAGGGGGCATCCTTGAGGAGGGGTCAGGACTAGAGAGTGGGGGCAGCTGGAGGCATGGAAGGTCCCAGGAATCAGGGACTGACAGGAACAGATTCCTACACCCCCCCACTGGATAGAAGCTGCAGAAGCCAGAGCAGCAGCCCTGGATTGCCTAGGCCAAGGGCCCTGAGTGAGTCCCGCTGAGGATGAGGAAGAGGAGGAGGGGGTGTAGGAGGAGGAGGAGGAAGAGGAGAAAGAGGAGGAGGAAGAAGAGGAGGAGGAGGAGGCGGAGGAGGAGGAGGAGGGGCAGGAGGGCAGCTGTCAGTAGGCAACGGGATTAATAGAGGCCTCCATTACGGAGGCATGTGTCCAGGCAGGCACCCACCAACACTCAGGGGCAGCTCAGGGCACCCAGGGACTTGGTGTGGGTATCTCTGGGGCGGGGACTGTCAGTCAGTCAGCAAGACTGTGTGTCAGTGCACATGGTGGGACAGGGGCCTGGCGGACCTTGGTCCCCCGCCCTGGACTGTCAGATGCCAGCCCCATGCCCAGACACACACCAATCCGCCCATAGCCCCTTGGCCCGGCCGACCAGCACCTGCTTTGGCCTGGGGCTCTGTCTCTGGTGGCTGGCCACCACCCCTCAAGTCAAGTTCAGCATGGGGTCATGGCTGCTGGTCAACTGGATGGGCGGGGTCCCCGTGGCCTAGCAACCACAGGAGCCCTCTGTGATGTCCTAGCCCCTGGCAATCTGTGCTGGCCACACTGGCACTGGGCAGCCCAACTGCCCTGCCACTAGGTCAGGCAACAGCGCCCAGACGCCTGGGCCCTGGCACAGAGGGACGGAAGGATGGCAAGACAGTGCTGACCGACGAGGGACCTCAGGGCTGGCAGCCAAGAGAAGACAGGTGGAGGTGCGCCCTGGATCCAGGGAGCCCAGGCCAGAGCTGCCTGCATGCCTGCCGGCCTTCCTGGATGTCTGTATGCTGCCTTTGTCCAGGTAGGTTTCTCAGGTCCCCTCCAATCCTGTCCTCTCCTGTCCTCACCATCCTGTCCCTTCTCCTTTCCTCCGCACTTTGCTTCTCTCCTTTGTCTGTCCTCTCTTCCAGGTGTCCTGCTCACCAGCTCCAGCACTTGTGATGGTTCTCCAGTGACAGCTGTTCGCAACCCCTTCCACCCCCTGCCTGCCCCTAATGTGACCCAGCTCACAGGGTCTCCGGCTCACCCCACCCAAACCCACACGCCCCAACACATTCCCTGGTTCAGCCCCTCTGCCCTATTCAGACAAACTGGGCCTTTGCAACCTACCTATGCATCGTTGTTTCTCCTCACCATTCAAGGAGAGATCTCCTTTTGTACTTAGCTTGGTTGACTGGTGGATGGATGGATGGATGGATGGATGGATGGATGTATGGATGAATGGATGGATAGATGTATGGGTGGATGGATGGATGGATGGAAAGGTCAATGGATCGGTTTTGTAGAGGCAGATTACCATATAGGGGTACTGGAGTCCGCTGGTGTCAGATCCTTAGTCAATGTCAAATGTAAAACATTAATTCATCAATAACAAAAATGAATAAGCACCTAAATAAATAAATAAATAAATATAAAAACTGGGTTAAAAAATACATGGCGTCTTTGCCTTTCTGCATATGGAATGCTGGGAGGATCTTAACAAGGAAAGCATTGTCCTGAGTAGCCCATTTGAAGTCGTGGAATATTTCCTTTTCCTTTTTCTTTTTTTACTTTCTATTTTCTTGATTATTCACTGGAATAAATAGACAGGAATTGAGAGGGAAGGGAGGTAGAGAGAGTTTGAGACACAGAGAGAGACAACTGCAGCACTTCCGCACCACTTGTAAAGATATCCCCTGGCAGGTGCGAACCCGGGTGTTGAAGCCCAGTCCTCCTGCATTGTAACATGAGTGCTTAACTGGGTGTGGCACACCTGGTACCCTTGATGGGACACTTTTTTTTAGCAATGAAAAGAAATTCTCGTGGCAAGGTAATAAATAAATGAAGAAGTAAATAAAAGTGCATTTACATTATCTCAGTGGAAACACACAGGGACATATACGTCTCTGTTACCTGTATTACTTCTTCATGTATGGATTGATTGCCTCAAGAGGTTATTGCCACAGCTGAGTGCCTACACCACGAATAATCCACAGCCCCTGCACTCCATTTGTTCCCCTTTCGCTGCCCTTGTTGCTTGGTCACTGTGGTGGTTATTGTTTTTGTTGTTGTTGTTGTGACTGACCTTGCATCTGACAGACACAAAAGGAGAGAGCAGAGGAAATACAGGGTGGGAGAGAAAGATAGAGCTCCTAAAGACCTGCTTCACCCCCTGTAAAGCGACTCCCCTGCAGGTGGCAGTCTGGGGGCCAGACCCCAAATCCTTCCACCTGTCCCCTCTATTCGTGATCGCCACAAGCCCTTAACCCTCTGACATACCGCCAAACCTCCCTGGATTTACTTTTGAAGGCAGTATCACCTGCCTCGTTTTGAATCCTCATTATCCTGAGGGTCAGTCCTGGAGACAGTGTCATGACACGACACATGGAGATCTCTGTTATCAGAGAGCACCTGGAACAGCAGCTGGGGCTCTAGTGCCCGGGCAGGAGCAACTCCCCATCCACCTTCCACGGAGTCCACCTGCCTGCATTTTGGTCCTTTTCGCTCCAAAAAAGATTTTTCCCTTTTTTAACTTTGAAACAGGCAGGAGACAGGTTACCCAGGCAGCGGAAAAAAAAATAAAAAGCCTTTTTTTTTTTTTTTTTTTTTTACTGAAGTGAATGACCATCTTCTGGGAAGTATAGGTTTTGAACCTGAAAACTCTGTCTGTCTGTCTCTTAGTCCACAGAAAGAGCCACTAGCCCAGCCAGATTTCACGCTCAGATGGGGTGTTTTTGCCAGTCAAAGGTCTGCACAGCACACTAGGGATTGGGCGGCCTGAGACTCAAATGTTACATTGTAGATGGACTGTTTGCAGTTCTTGCTCCCCAGGACATTGGACTGTCTCAACTCCCTCCCCTACAGCATGAAAAAAAGACTCTTTCCAACCTTGGAGCAACTGGAGTGGGGGCGAGAGGAGCTGTTTGCATGTCTGCACTGCTCATGCCCAGGTGTCTGTGGGGGTCCGTGGCAGAGGCTGTAAGGTGCTAGGGGGCAGAAGGAGACTGTTTGAGAGGCAGGCTGCAGGCAGGGGAACCAGGAGTGTGTGCAGGTCTGTGTGTGTGGGTGTGGTGGCAGGGGGTTAGGGCAGGTCCCCGTGCTGGATGGTGAGATGGCAGCTGGGCTGGCCCTGGGCCCTCAGGGCTGAAGGGCAGAAGCAGGGTGGCAGTAAAGTAGCGCAGGGAGGAACACAGTAGATGTTAGTTGGGAGCTGCGGGACAGAGGGTAAGGGGAAAGGGGGCATCCTTGAGGAGGGGTCAGGACTAGAGAGTGGGGGCAGCTGGAGGCATGGAAGGTCCCAGGAATCAGGGACTGACAGGAACAGATTCCTACACCCCCCCACTGGATAGAAGCTGCAGAAGCCAGAGCAGCAGCCCTGGATTGCCTAGGCCAAGGGCCCTGAGTGAGTCCCGCTGAGGATGAGGAAGAGGAGGAGGGGGTGTAGGAGGAGGAGGAGGAAGAGGAGAAAGAGGAGGAGGAAGAAGAGGAGGAGGAGGAGGCGGAGGAGGAGGAGGAGGGGCAGGAGGGCAGCTGTCAGTAGGCAACGGGATTAATAGAGGCCTCCATTACGGAGGCATGTGTCCAGGCAGGCACCCACCAACACTCAGGGGCAGCTCAGGGCACCCAAGGACTTGGTGTGGGTATCTCTGGGGCGGGGACTGTCAGTCAGTCAGCAAGACTGTGTGTCAGTGCACATGGTGGGACAGGGGCCTGGCGGACCTTGGTCCCCCGCCCTGGACTGTCAGATGCCAGCCCCATGCCCAGACACACACCAATCCGCCCATAGCCCCTTGGCCCGGCCGACCAGCACCTGCTTTGGCCTGGGGCTCTGTCTCTGGTGGCTGGCCACCACCCCTCAAGTCAAGTTCAGCATGGGGTCATGGCTGCTGGTCAACTGGATGGGCGGGGTCCCCGTGGCCTAGCAACCACAGGAGCCCTCTGTGATGTCCTAGCCCCTGGCAATCTGTGCTGGCCACACTGGCACTGGGCAGCCCAACTGCCCTGCCACTAGGTCAGGCAACAGCGCCCAGACGCCTGGGCCCTGGCACAGAGGGGCGGAAGGATGGCAAGACAATGCTGACCGACGAGGGACCTCAGGGCTGGCAGCCAAGAGAAGACAGGTGGAGGTGCGCCCGGGATCCAGGGAGCCCAGGCCAGAGCTGCCTGCATGCCTGCCGGCCTTCCTGGATGTCTGTATGCTGCCTTTGTCCAGGTAGGTTTCTCAGGTCCCCTCCAATCCTGTCCTCTCCTGTCCTCACCATCCTGTCCCCTCTCCTTTCCTCCGCACTTTGCTTCTCTCCTTTGTCTGTCCTCTCTTCCAGGTGTCCTGCTCACCAGCTCCAGCACTTGTGATGGTTCTCCAGTGACAGCTGTTCGCAACCCCTTCCACCCCCTGCCTGCCCCTAATGTGACCCAGCTCACAGGGTCTCCGGCTCACCCCACCCAAACCCACACGTCCCAACACATTCCCTGGTTCAGCCCCTCTGCCCTATTCAGCCAAACTGGCCCCTTTGCAACCTACCTGTGCATCGTTGATTCTCTTCACCATTCAAGGAGAGATCTCCTTTTGTACTTAGCTTGGTTGACTGCTGGATGGATGGATGGATGGATGGATGGATGGATGGATGGATGGATGGGTGGATGGATGGATGGACAGGTCAATGGATCGGTTTTGTAGAGGGAGAGTACCATCTAGGGGTACTGGAGACCCCTGGTGTCAGATCCTTAGTCAATGTCAAATGTAAAACATTAATTCATCAATAACAAAAATGAGTAAGCACCTAAATAAATAAATAAATAAATATAAAATCTGTGTTAAAAAATACATGGTGTCTTTGCCTTTCTGCATATGGAATGCTGTGAGGATCTTAAGAAGGAAAGCATTTTCCTGAGTAGCCCTATTGAAGTCGTGGAATATTTTCTTTTCCTTTTTCTTTTTTTACTTTCTATTTTCTTGATTATTCACTGGAATAAATAGACAGGAATTGAGAGGGAAGGGAGGGAAAGAGAGTTTGAGACACAGAGAGAAACACCTGCAGCACTTCTGCACCACTTGTAAAGATTTCCCCTGGCAGGTGGGGACCAGGGTGTTGAAGCCCAGTCCTCCTGCATTGTAACATGAGTGCTTAACTGGGTGTGGCACCACCTGGTACCCTTGATGGGGCACTTTTTTTTAGCAATGAAAAGAAATTCTCGTGGCAAGGTAATACATAAATGAAGAAGTAAATAAAAGTGCATTTACATTATCTCAGTGGAAACACACAGGGACATATACGTCTCTGTTACCTGTATTACTTCTTCATGTATGGATTGATTGCCTCAAGAGGTTATTGCCACAGCTGAGTGCCTACACCACGAATAATCCACAGCCCCTGCACTCCATTTGTTCCCCTTTCGCTGCCCTTGTTGCTTGGTCACTGTGGTGGTTATTGTTTTTGTTGTTGTTGTTGTTACTGACCTTGCATCTGACAGACACAAAAGGAGAGAGCAGAGGAAATACAGGGTGGGAGAGAAAGATAGAGCTCCTAAAGACCTGCTTCACCCCCTGTAAAGCGACTCCCCTGCAGGTGGCAGTCTGGGGGCCAGACCCCAAATCCTTCCACCTGTCCCCTCTATTCGTGATCGCCACAAGCCCTTAACCCTCTGACATACCGCCAAACCTCCCTGGATTTACTTTTGAAGGCAGTATCACCTGCCTCGTTTTGAATCCTCATTATCCTGAGGGTCAGTCCTGGAGACAGTGTCATGACACGACACATGGAGATCTCTGTTATCAGAGAGCACCTGGAACAGCAGCTGGGGCTCTAGTGCCCGGGCAGGAGCAACTCCCCATCCACCTTCCACGGAGTCCACCTGCCTGCATTTTGGTCCTTTTCCCTCCAAAAAAGATTTTTCCCTTTTTTAACTTTGAAACAGGCAGGAGACAGGTTACCCAGGCAGCGGAAAAAAAAATAAAAAGCCTTTTTTTTTTTTTTACCGAAGTGAATGACCATCTTCTGGGAAGTATAGGTTTTGAACCTGAAAACTCTGTCTGTCTGTCTCTTAGTCCACAGAAAGAGCCACTAGCCCAGCCAGATTTCACGCTCAGATGGGGTGTTTTTGCCAGTCAAAGGTCTGCACAGCACACTAGGGATTGGGCGGCCTGAGACCCAAATGTTACATTGTAGATGGACTGTTTGCAGTTCTTGCTCCCCAGGACATTGGACTGTCTCAACTCCCTCCCCTACAGCATGAAAAAAAGACTCTTTCCAACCTTGGAGCAACTGGAGTGGGGGCGAGGGGAACTGTTTGCATGTCTGCACTGCTCATGCCCAGGTGTCTGTGGGGGTCCGTGGCAGAGGCTGTAAGGTGCTAGGGGGCAGAAGGAGACTGTTTGAGAGGCAGGCTGCAGGCAGGGGAACCAGGAGTGTGTGCAGGTCTGTGTGTGTGGGTGTGGTGGCAGGGGGTTAGGGCAGGTCCCCGTGCTGGATGGTGAGATGGCAGCTGGGCTGGCCCTGGGCCCTCAGGGCTGAAGGGCAGAAGCAGGGTGGCAGTAAAGTAGCGCAGGGAGGAACACAGTAGATGTTAGTTGGGAGCTGCGGGACAGAGGGTAAGGGGAAAGGGGGCATCCTTGAGGAGGGGTCAGGACTAGAGAGTGGGGGCAGCTGGAGGCATGGAAGGTCCCAGGAATCAGGGACTGACAGGAACAGATTCCTACACCCCCCCACTGGATAGAAGCTGCAGAAGCCAGAGCAGCAGCCCTGGATTGCCTAGGCCAAGGGCCCTGAGTGAGTCCCGCTGAGGATGAGGAAGATGAGGAGGGGGTGTAGGAGGAGGAGGAGGAAGAGGAGAAAGAGGAGGAGGAAGAAGAGGAGGAGGAGGAGGCGGAGGAGGAGGAGGAGGGGCAGGAGGGCAGCTGTCAGTAGGCAACGGGATTAATAGAGGCCTCCATTACGGAGGCATGTGTCCAGGCAGGCACCCACCAACACTCAGGGGCAGCTCAGGGCACCCAGGGACTTGGTGTGGGTATCTCTGGGGCGGGGACTGTCAGTCAGTCAGCAAGACTGTGTGTCAGTGCACATGGTGGGACAGGGGCCTGGCGGACCTTGGTCCCCCGCCCTGGACTGTCAGATGCCAGCCCCATGCCCAGACACACACCAATCCGCCCATAGCCCCTTGGCCCGGCCGACCAGCACCTGCTTTGGCCTGGGGCTCTGTCTCTGGTGGCTGGCCACCACCCCTCAAGTCAAGTTCAGCATGGGGTCATGGCTGCTGGTCAACTGGATGGGCGGGGTCCCCGTGGCCTAGCAACCACAGGAGCCCTCTGTGATGTCCTAGCCCCTGGCAATCTGTGCTGGCCACACTGGCACTGGGCAGCCCAACTGCCCTGCCACTAGGTCAGGCAACAGCGCCCAGACGCCTGGGCCCTGGCACAGAGGGACGGAAGGATGGCAAGACAGTGCTGACCGACGAGGGACCTCAGGGCTGGCAGCCAAGAGAAGACAGGTGGAGGTGCGCCCGGGATCCAGGGAGCCCAGGCCAGAGCTGCCTGCATGCCTGCCGGCCTTCCTGGATGTCTGTATGCTGCCTTTGTCCAGGTAGGTTTCTCAGGTCCCCTCCAATCCTGTCCTCTCCTGTCCTCACCATCCTGTCCCCTCTCCTTTCCTCCGCACTTTGCTTCTCTCCTTTGTCTGTCCTCTCTTCCAGGTGTCCTGCTCACCAGCTCCAGCACTTGTGATGGTTCTCCAGTGACAGCTGTTCGCAACCCCTTCCACCCCCTGCCTGCCCCTAATGTGACCCAGCTCACAGGGTCTCCGGCTCACCCCACCCAAACCCACACGCCCCAACACATTCCCTGGTTCAGCCCCTCTGCCCTATTCAGACAAACTGGGCCTTTGCAACCTACCTATGCATCGTTGTTTCTCCTCACCATTCAAGGAGAGATCTCCTTTTGTACTTAGCTTGGTTGACTGGTGGATGGATGGATGTATGGATGGATGGATGGATGAATGGATGGATAGATGTATGGTTGGATGGATGGATGGATGGAAAGGTCAATGGATCGGTTTTGTAGAGGCAGATTACCATATAGGGGTACTGGAGTCCGCTGGTGTCAGATCCTTAGTCAATGTCAAATGTAAAACATTAATTCATCAATAACAAAAATGAATAAGCACCTAAATAAATAAATAAATATAAAAACTGGGTTAAAAAATACATGGCGTCTTTGCCTTTCTGCATATGGAATGCTGTGAGGATCTTAACAAGGAAAGCATTGTCCTGAGTAGCCCATTTGAAGTCGTGGAATATTTCCTTTTCCTTTTTCTTTTTTTTACTTTCTATTTTCTTGATTATTCACTGGAATAAATAGACAGGAATGGAGAGGGAAGGGAGGTAGAGAGAGTTTGAGACACAGAGAGAGACAACTGCAGCACTTCCGCACCACTTGTAAAGATTTCCCCTGGCAGGTGCGAACCCGGGTGTTGAAGCCCAGTCCTCCTGCATTGTAACATGAGTGCTTAACTGGGTGTGGCACACCTGGTACCCTTGATGGGACACTTTTTTTTAGCAATGAAAAGAAATTCTCGTGGCAAGGTAATAAATAAATGAAGAAGTAAATAAAAGTGCATTTACATTATCTCAGTGGAAACACACAGGGACATATACGTCTCTGTTACCTGTATTACTTCTTCATGTATGGATTGATTGCCTCAAGAGGTTATTGCCACAGCTGAGTGCCTACACCACGAATAATCCACAGCCCCTGCACTCCATTTGTTCCCCTTTCGCTGCCCTTGTTGCTTGGTCACTGTGGTGGTTATTGTTTTTGTTGTTGTTGTTGTTACTGACCTTGCATCTGACAGACACAAAAGGAGAGAGCAGAGGAAATACAGGGTGGGAGAGAAAGATAGAGCTCCTAAAGACCTGCTTCACCCCCTGTAAAGCGACTCCCCTGCAGGTGGCAGTCTGGGGGCCAGACCCCAAATCCTTCCACCTGTCCCCTCTATTCGTGATCGCCACAAGCCCTTAACCCTCTGACATACCGCCAAACCTCAATGGATTTACTTTTGAAGGCAGTGTCACCTGCCTCGTTTTGAATCCTCATTATCCTGAGGGTCAGTCCTGGAGACAGTGTCATGACAGGACACATGGAGATCTCTGTTATTAGAGAGCAGCTGGAACAGCAGCTGGGGCTCTAGTGCCCGGGCAGGAGCAACTCCCCATCCACCTTCCACGGAGTCCACCTGCCTGCATTTTGGTCCTTTTCCCTCCAAAAAAGATTTTTGCCTTTCTTAACTTTGAAACAGGCAGGAGACAGGTTACCCAGGCAGGGGAAAAAAAATAAAAAGCCTTTTTTTTTTTTTTTTCTTTTTTTTTTTACCGAAGTAAATGACCATCTTCTGGGAAGTATAGGTTTTGAACCTGAAAACTCTGTCTGTCTGTCTCTTAGTCCACAGAAAGAGCCACTAGCCCAGCCAGATCTCACGCTCAGATGGGGTGTTTTTGCCAGTCAAAGGTCTGCACAGCACACTAGGGATTGGGCGGCCTGAGACCCAAATGTTACATTGTAGATGGACTGTTTGCAGTTCTTGCTCCCCAGGACATTGGACTGTCTCAACTCCCTCCCCTACAGCATGAAAAAAAGACTCTTTCCAACCTTGGAGCAACTGGAGTGGGGGCGAGGGGAGCTGTTTGCATGTCTGCACTGCTCATGCCCAGGTGTCTGTGGGGGTCCGTGGCAGAGGCTGTAAGGTGCTAGGGGGCAGAAGGAGACTGTTTGAGAGGCAGGCTGCAGGCAGGGGAACCAGGAGTGTGTGCAGGTCTGTGTGTGTGGGTGTGGTGGCAGGGGGTTAGGGTAGGTCCCCGTGCTGGATGGTGAGATGGCAGCTGGGCTGGCCCTGGGCCCTCAGGGCTGAAGGGCAGAAGCAGGGTGGCAGTAAAGTAGCGCAGGGAGGAACACAGTAGATGTTAGTTGGGAGCTGCGGGACAGAGGGTAAGGGGAAAGGGGGCATCCTTGAGGAGGGGTCAGGACTAGAGAGTGGGGGCAGCTGGAGGCATGGAAGGTCCCAGGAATCAGGGACTGACAGGAACAGATTCCTACACCCCCCCACTGGATAGAAGCTGCAGAAGCCAGAGCAGCAGCCCTGGATTGCCTAGGCCAAGGGCCCTGAGTGAGTCCCGCTGAGGATGAGGAAGAGGAGGAGGGGGTGTAGGAGGAGGAGGAGGAAGAGGAGGAGGAAGAGGAGAAAGAGGAGGAGGAAGAAGAGGAGGAGGAGGAGGCGGAGGAGGAGAAGGAGGGGCAGGAGGGCAGCTGTCAGTAGGCAAAGGGATTAATAGAGGCCTCCATTACGGAGGCATGTGTCCAGGCAGGCACCCACCAACACTCAGGGGCTCCTCAGGGCACCCAGGGACTTGGTGTGGGTATCTCTGGGGCGGGGACTGTCAGTCAGTCAGCAAGACTGTGTGTCAGTGCACATGGTGGGACAGGGGCCTGGCGGACCTTGGTCCCCCGCCCTGGACTGTCAGATGCCAGCCCCATGCCCAGACACACACCAATCCGCCCATAGCCCCTTGGCCCGGCCGACCAGCACCTGCTTTGGCCTGGGGCTCTGTCTCTGGTGGCTGGCCACCACCCCTCAAGTCAAGTTCAGCATGGGGTCATGGCTGCTGGTCAACTGGATGGGCAGGGTCCCCGTGGCCTAGCAACCACAGGAGCCCTCTGTGATGTCCTAGCCCCTGGCAATCTGTGCTGGCCACACTGGCACTGGGCAGCCCAACTGCCCTGCCACTAGGTCAGGCAACAGCGCCCAGACGCCTGGGCCCTGGCACAGAGGGACGGAAGGATGGCAAGACAGTGCTGACCGACGAGGGACCTCAGGGCTGGCAGCCAAGAGAAGACAGGTGGAGGTGCGCCCGGGATCCAGGGAGCCCAGGCCAGAGCTGCCTGCATGCCTGCCTGCCTTCCTGGATGTCTGTATGCTGCCTTTGTCCAGGTAGGTTTCTCAGGTCCCCTCCAATCCTGTCCTCTCCTGTCCTCACCATCCTGTCCCCTCTCCTTTCCTCCGCACTTTGCTTCTCTCCTTTGTCTGTCCTCTCTTCCAGGTGTCCTGCTCACCAGCTCCAGCACTTGTGATGGTTCTCCAGTGACAGCTGTTCGCAACCCCTTCCACCCCCTGCCTGCCCCTAATGTGACCCAGCTCACAGGGTCTCCGGCTCACCCCACCCTAACCCACACGCCCCAACACATTCCCTGGTTCAGCCCCTCTGCCCTATTCAGCCAAACTGGGCCTTTGCAACCTACCTATGCATCGTTGTTTCTCCTCACCATTCAAGGAGAGATCTCCTTTTGTACTTAGCTTGGTTGACTGGTGGATGGATGGATGGATGGATGGATGGATGAATGGATGGATAGATGTATGGGTGGATGGATGGATGGATGGAAAGGTCAATGGATCGGTTTTGTAGAGGCAGATTACCGTATAGGGGTACTGGAGTCCGCTGGTGTCAGATCCTTAGTCAATGTCAAATGTAAAACATTAATTCATCAATAACAAAAATGAATAAGCACCTAAATAAATAAATAAATATAAAAACTGGGTTAAAAAATACATGGCGTCTTTGCCTTTCTGCATATGGAATGCTGTGAGGATCTTAACAAGGAAAGCATTGTCCTGAGTAGCCCATTTGAAGTCGTGGAATATTTCCTTTTCCTTTTTCTTTTTTTACTTTCTATTTTCTTGATTATTCACTGGAATAAATAGACAGGAATGGAGAGGGAAGGGAGGTAGAGAGAGTTTGAGACACAGAGAGAGACAACTGCAGCACTTCCGCACCACTTGTAAAGATTTCCCCTGGCAGGTGCGAACCCGGGTGTTGAAGCCCAGTCCTCCTGCATTGTAACATGAGTGCTTAACTGGGTGTGGCACACCTGGTACCCTTGATGGGACACTTTTTTTTAGCAATGAAAAGAAATTCTCGTGGCAAGGTAATAAATAAATGAAGAAGTAAATAAAAGTGCATTTACATTATCTCAGTGGAAACACACAGGGACATATACGTCTCTGTTACCTGTATTATTTCTTCATGTATGGATTGATTGCCTCAAGAGTTTATTGCCACAGCTGAGTGCCTACACCACGAATAATCCACAGCCCCTGCACTCCATTTGTTCCCCTTTCGCTGCCCTTGTTGCTTGGTCACTGTGGTGGTTATTGTTTTTGTTGTTGTTGTTGTTACTGACCTTGCATCTGACAGACACAAAAGGAGAGAGCAGAGGAAATACAGGGTGGGAGAGAAATATAGAGCTCCTAAAGACCTGCTTCACCCCCTGTAAAGCGACTCCCCTGCAGGTGGCAGTCTGGGGGCCAGACCCCAAATCCTTCCACCTGTCCCCTCTATTCGTGATCGCCACAAGCCCTTAACCCTCTGACATACCGCCAAACCTCAATGGATTTACTTTTGAAGGCAGTGTCACCTGCCTCGTTTTGAATCCTCATTATCCTGAGGGTCAGTCCTGGAGACAGTGTCATGACAGGACACATGGAGATCTCTGTTATTAGAGAGCACCTGGAACAGCAGCTGGGGCTCTAGTGCCCGGGCAGGAGCAACTCCCCATCCACCTTCCACGGAGTCCACCTGCCTGCATTTTGGTCCTTTTCCCTCCAAAAAAGATTTTTGCCTTTCTTAACTTTGAAACAGGCAGGAGACAGGTTACCCAGGCAGGGGAAAAAAAATAAAAAGCCTTTTTTTTTTTTTTCTTTTTTTTTTTTACCGAAGTAAATGACCATCTTCTGGGAAGTATAGGTTTTGAACCTGAAAACTCTGTCTGTCTGTCTCTTAGTCCACAGAAAGAGCCACTAGCCCAGCCAGATCTCACGCTCAGATGGGGTGTTTTTGCCAGTCAAAAGTCTGCACAGCACACTAGGGATTGGGCGGCCTGAGACCCAAATGTTACATTGTAGATGGACTGTTTGCAGTTCTTGCTCCCCAGGACATTGGACTGTCTCAACTCCCTCCCCTACAGCATGAAAAAAAGACTCTTTCCAACCTTGGAGCAACTGGAGTGGGGGCGAGGGGAGCTGTTTGCATGTCTGCACTGCTCATGCCCAGGTGTCTGTGGGGGTCCGTGGCAGAGGCTGTAAGGTGCTAGGGGGCAGAAGGAGACTGTTTGAGAGGCAGGCTGCAGGCAGGGGAACCAGGAGTGTGTGCAGGTCTGTGTGTGTGGGTGTGGTGGCAGGGGGTTAGGGCAGGTCCCCGTGCTGGATGGTGAGATGGCAGCTGGGCTGGCCCTGGGCCCTCAGGGCTGAAGGGCAGAAGCAGGGTGGCAGTAAAGTAGCGCAGGGAGGAACACAGTAGATGTTAGTTGGGAGCTGCGGGACAGAGGGTAAGGGGAAAGGGGGCATCCTTGAGGAGGGGTCAGGACTAGAGAGTGGGGGCAGCTGGAGGCATGGAAGGTCCCAGGAAAAAGGGACTGACAGGAACAGATTCCTACACCCCCCCACTGGATAGAAGCTGCAGAAGCCAGAGCAGCAGCCCTGGATTGCCTAGGCCAAGGGCCCTGAGTGAGAGCCGCTGAGGATGAGGAAGAGGAGGAGGGGGTGTAGGAGGAGGAGGAGGAAGAGGAGAAAGAAGAGGAGGAAGAAGAGGAGGAGGAGGAGGCGGAGGAGGAAGAGGAGGGGCAGGAGGGCAGCTGTCAGTAGGCAACGGGATTAATAGAGGCCTCCATTACGGAGGCATGTGTCCAGGCAGGCACCCACCAACACTCAGGGGCAGCTCAGGGCACCCAGGGACTTGGTGTGGGTATCTCTGGGGCGGGGACTGTCAGTCAGTCAGCAAGACTGTGTGTCAGTGCACATGGTGGGACAGGGGCCTGGCGGACCTTGGTCCCCCGCCCTGGACTGTCAGATGCCAGCCCCATGCCCAGACACACACCAATCCGCCCATAGCCCCTTGGCCCGGCCGACCAGCACCTGCTTTGGCCTGGGGCTCTGTCTCTGGTGGCTGGCCACCACCCCTCAAGTCAAGTTCAGCATGGGGTCATGGCTGCTGGTCAACTGGATGGGCGGGGTCCCCGTGGCCTAGCAATCACAGGAGCCCTCTGTGATGTCCTAGCCCCTGGCAATCTGTGCTGGCCACACTGGCACTGGGCAGCCCACCTGCCCTGCCACTAGGTCAGGCAACAGCGCCCAGACGCCTGGGCCCTGGCACAGAGGGATGGAAGGATGGCAAGACAGTGCTGACCGACGAGGGACCTCAGGGCTGGCAGCCAAGAGAAGACAGGTGGAGGTGCGCCCGGGATCCAGGGAGCCCAGGCCAGAGCTGCCTGCATGCCTGCCTGCCTTCCTGTCTGTATGCTGCCTTTGTCCAGGTAGGTTTCTCAGGTCCCCTCCAATCCTGTCCTCTCCTGTCCTCACCATCCTGTCCCCTCTCCTTTCCTCCGCACTTTGCTTCTCTCCTTTGTCTGTCCTCTCTTCCAGGTGTCCTGCTCACCAGCTCCAGCACTTGTGATGGTTCTCCAGTGACAGCTGTTCGCAACCCCTTCCACCCCCTGCCTGCCCCTAATGTGACCCAGCTCAAAGGGTCTCCGGCTCACCCCACCCAAACCCACACGCCCCAACACATTCCCTGGTTCAGCCCCTCTGCCCTATTCAGCCAAACTGGGCCTTTGCAACCTACCTATGCATCGTTGTTTCTCCTCACCATTCAAGGAGAGATCTCCTTTTGTACTTAGCTTGGTTGACTGGTGGATGGATGGATGGATGGATGTATGTATGGATGAATGGATGGATAGATGTATGGGTGGATGGATGGATGGATGGAAATGTCAATGGATCGGTTTTGTAGAGGCAGATTACCATATAGGGGTACTGGAGTCCGCTGGTGTCAGATCCTTAGTCAATGTCAAATGTAAAACATTAATTCATCAATAACAAAAATGAATAAGCACCTAAATAAATAAATAAATATAAAAACTGGGTTAAAAAATACATGGCGTCTTTGCCTTTCTGCATATGGAATGCTGTGAGGATCTTAACAAGGAAAGCATTGTCCTGAGTAGCCCATTTGAAGTCGTGGAATATTTCCTTTTCCTTTTTCTTTTTTTACTTTCTATTTTCTTGATTATTCACTGGAATAAATAGACAGGAATTGAGAGGGAAGGGAGGTAGAGAGAGTTTGAGACACAGAGAGAGACAACTGCAGCACTTCCGCACCACTTGTAAAGATTTCCCCTGGCAGGTGCGAACCCGGGTGTTGAAGCCCAGTCCTCCTGCATTGTAACATGAGTGCTTAACTGGGTGTGGCACACCTGGTACCCTTGATGGGACACGTTTTTTTAGCAATGAAAAGAAATTCTCGTGGCAAGGTAATAAATAAATGAAGAAGTAAATAAAAGTGCATTTACATTATCTCAGTGGAAACACACAGGGACATATACGTCTCTGTTACATGTATTACTTCTTCATGTATGGATTGATTGCCTCAAGAGGTTATTGGCACAGCTGAGTGCCTACACCACGAATAATCCACAGCTCCTGCACTCCATTTGTTCCCCTTTCGCTGCCCTTGTTGCTTGGTCACTGTGGTGGTTATTGCTTTGTTGTTGTTGTTGTTACTGACCTTGCATCTGACAGACACAAAAGGAGAGAGCAGAGGAAATACAGGGTGGGAGAGAAAGATAGAGCTCCTAAAGACCGGCTTCACCCCCTGTAAAGCGACTCCCCTGCAGGTGGCATTCTGGGGGCCAGACCCCTAATCCTTCCACCTGTCCCCTCTATTCGTGATCGCCACAAGCCCTTAACCCTCTGACATACCGCCAAACCTCCCTGGATTTACTTTTGAAGGCAGTATCACCTGCCTCGTTTTGAATCCTCATTATCCTGAGGGTCAGTCCTGGAGACAGTGTCATGACACGACACATGGAGATCTCTGTTATCAGAGAGCACCTGGAACAGCAGCTGGGGCTCTAGTGCCCGGGCAGGAGCAACTCCCCATCCACCTTCCACGGAGTCCACCTGCCTGCATTTTGGTCCTTTTCCCTCCAAAAAAGATTTTTCCCTTTTTTAACTTTGAAACAGGCAGGAGACAGGTTACCCAGGCAGGGGAAAAAAAATAAAAAGCCTTTTTTTTTTTTTTTTTTTTTTTTTTTTTTTACCGAAGTCAATGACCATCTTCTGGGAAGTATAGGTTTTGAACCTGAAAACTCTGTCTGTCTGTCTCTTAGTCCACAGAAAGAGCCACTAGCCCAGCCAGATTTCACGCTCAGATGGGGTGTTTTTGCCAGTCAAAGGTCTGCACAGCACACTAGGGATTGGGCGGCCTGAGACCCAAATGTTACATTGTAGATGGACTGTTTGCAGTTCTTGCTCCCCAGGACATTGGACTGTCTCAACTCCCTCCCCTCCAGCATGAAAAAAAGACTCTTTCCAACCTTGGAGCAACTGGAGTGGGGGCGAGGGGAGCTGTTTGCATGTCTGCACTGCTCATGCCCAGGTGTCTGTGGGGGTCCGTGGCAGAGGCTGTAAGGTGCTAGGGGGCAGAAGGAGACTGTTTGAGAGGCAGGCTGCAGGCAGGGGAACCAGGAGTGTGTGCAGGTCTGTGTGTGTGGGTGTGGTGGCAGGGGGTTAGGGCAGGTCCCCGTGCTGGATGGTGAGATGGCAGCTGGGCTGGCCCTGGGCCCTCAGGGCTGAAGGGCAGAAGCAGGGTGGCAGTAAAGTAGCGCAGGGAGGAACACAGTAGATGTTAGTTGGGAGCTGCGGGACAGAGGGTAAGGGGAAAGGGGGCATCCTTGAGGAGGGGTCAGGACTAGAGAGTGGGGGCAGCTGGAGGCATGGAAGGTCCCAGGAATCAGGGACTGACAGGAACAGATTCCTACACCCCCCCACTGGATAGAAGCTGCAGAAGCCAGAGCAGCAGCCCTGGATTGCCTAGGCCAAGGGCCCTGAGTGAGTCCCGCTGAGTATGAGGAAGAGGAGGAGGGGGTGTAGGAGGAGGAGGAGGAAGAGGAGATAGAAGAGGAGGAAGAAGAGGAGGAGGAGGAGGCGGAGGAGGAGGAGGAGGGGCAGGAGGGCAGCTGTCAGTAGGCAACGGGATTAATAGAGGCCTCCATTACGGAGGCATGTGTCCAGGCAGGCACCCACCAACACTCAGGGGCAGCTCAGGGCACCCAGGGACTTGGTGTGGGTATCTCTGGGGCGGGGACTGTCAGTCAGTCAGCAAGACTGTGTGTCAGTGCACATGGTGGGACAGGGGCCTGGCGGACCTTGGTCCCCCGCCCTGGACTGTCAGATGCCAGCCCCATGCCCAGACACACACCAATCCGCCCATAGCCCCTTGGCCCAGCCGACCAGCACCTGCTTTGGCCTGGGGCTCTGTCTCTGGTGGCTGGCCACCACCCCTCAAGTCAAGTTCAGCATGGGGTCATGGCTGCTGGTCAACTGGATGGGCGGGGTCCCCTTGGCCTAGCAATCACAGGAGCCCTCTGTGATGTCCTAGCCCCTGGCAATCTGTGCTGGCCACACTGGCACTGGGCAGCCCAACTGCCCTGCCACTAGGTCAGGCAACAGCGCCCAGACGCCTGGGCCCTGGCACAGAGGGACGGAAGGATGGCAAGACAGTGCTGACCGACGAGGGACCTCAGGGCTGGCAGCCAAGAGAAGACAGGTGGAGGTGCGCCCGGGATCCAGGGAGCCCAGGCCAGAGCTGCCTGCATGCCTGCCGGCCTTCCTGGATGTCTGTATGCTGCCTTTGTCCAGGTAGGTTTCTCAGGTCCCCTCCAATCCTGTCCTCTCCTGTCCTCACCATCCTGTCCCCTCTCCTTTCCTCTGCACTTTGCTTCTCTCCTTTGTCTGTCCTCTCTTCCAGGTGTCCTGCTCACCAGCTCCAGCACTTGTGATGGTTCTCCAGTGACAGCTGTTCGCAACCCCTTCCACCCCCTGCCTGCCCCTAATGTGACCCAGCTCACAGGGTCTCCGGCTCACCCCACCCTAACCCACACGCCCCAACACATTCCCTGGTTCAGCCCCTCTGCCCTATTCAGCCAAACTGGGCCTTTGCAACCTACCTATGCATCGTTGTTTCTCCTCACCATTCAAGGAGAGATCTCCTTTTGTACTTAGCTTGGTTGACTGGTGGATGGATGGATGGATGGATGGATGGATGGATGGATGGATGGATGTATGGATGAATGGATGGATAGATGTATGGGTGGATGGATGGATGGATGGAAAGGTCAATGGATCGGTTTTGTAGAGGCAGATTACCATATAGGGGTACTGGAGTCCGCTGGTGTCAGATCCTTAGTCAATGTCAAATGTAAAACATTAATTCATCAATAACAAAAATGAATAAGCACCTAAATAAATAAATAAATATAAAAACTGGGTTAAAAAATACATGGCGTCTTTGCCTTTCTGCATATGGAATGCTGTGAGGATCTTAACAAGGAAAGCATTGTCCTGAGTAGCCCATTTGAAGTCTTGGAATATTTCCTTTTCCTTTTTCTTTTTTTACTTTCTATTTTCTTGATTATTCACTGGAATAAATAGACAGGAATTGAGAGGGAAGGGAGGTAGAGAGAGTTTGAGACACAGAGAGAGACAACTGCAGCACTTCCGCACCACTTGTAAAGATTTCCCCTGGCAGGTGCGAACCCGGGTGTTGAAGCCCAGTCCTCCTGCATTGTAACATGAGTGCTTAACTGGGTGTGGCACACCTGGTACCCTTGATGGGACACGTTTTTTTAGCAATGAAAAGAAATTCTCGTGGCAAGGTAATAAATAAATGAAGAAGTAAATAAAAGTGCATTTACATTATCTCAGTGGAAACACACAGGGACATATACGTCTCTGTTACATGTATTACTTCTTCATGTATGGATTGATTGCCTCAAGAGGTTATTGCCACAGCTGAGTGCCTACACCACGAATAATCCACAGCTCCTGCACTCCATTTGTTCCCCTTTCGCTGCCCTTGTTGCTTGGTCACTGTGGTGGTTATTGTTTTTGTTGTTGTTGTTGTTACTGACCTTGCATCTGACAGACACAAAAGGAGAGAGCAGAGGAAATACAGGGTGGGAGAGAAAGATAGAGCTCCTAAAGACCTGCTTCACCCCCTGTAAAGCGACTCCCCTGCAGGTGGCATTCTGGGGGCCAGACCCCTAATCCTTCCACCTGTCCCCTCTATTCGTGATCGCCACAAGCCCTTAACCCTCTGACATACCGCCAAACCTCCCTGGATTTACTTTTGAAGGCAGTATCACCTGCCTCGTTTTGAATCCTCATTATCCTGAGGGTCAGTCCTGGAGACAGTGTCATGACACGACACATGGAGATCTCTGTTATCAGAGAGCACCTGGAACAGCAGCTGGGGCTCTAGTGCCCGGGCAGGAGCAACTCCCCATCCACCTTCCACGGAGTCCACCTGCCTGCATTTTGGTCCTTTTCCCTCCAAAAAAGATTTTTCCCTTTTTTAACTTTGAAACAGGCAGGAGACAGGTTACCCAGGCAGGGGAAAAAAAATAAAAAGCCTTTTTTTTTTTTTTTTTTTTTTTTTTTTTTTTACCGAAGTCAATGACCATCTTCTGGGAAGTATAGGTTTTGAACCTGAAAACTCTGTCTGTCTGTCTCTTAGTCCACAGAAAGAGCCACTAGCCCAGCCAGATTTCACGCTCAGATGGGGTGTTTTTGCCAGTCAAAGGTCTGCACAGCACACTAGGGATTGGGCGGCCTGAGACCCAAATGTTACATTGTAGATGGACTGTTTGCAGTTCTTGCTCCCCAGGACATTGGACTGTCTCAACTCCCTCCCCTCCAGCATGAAAAAAAGACTCTTTCCAACCTTGGAGCAACTGGAGTGGGGGCGAGGGGAGCTGTTTGCATGTCTGCACTGCTCATGCCCAGGTGTCTGTGGGGGTCCGTGGCAGAGGCTGTAAGGTGCTAGGGGGCAGAAGGAGACTGTTTGAGAGGCAGGCTGCAGGCAGGGGAACCAGGAGTGTGTGCAGGTCTGTGTGTGTGGGTGTGGTGGCAGGGGGTTAGGGCAGGTCCCCGTGCTGGATGGTGAGATGGCAGCTGGGCTGGCCCTGGGCCCTCAGGGCTGAAGGGCAGAAGCAGGGTGGCAGTAAAGTAGCGCAGGGAGGAACACAGTAGATGTTAGTTGGGAGCTGCGGGACAGAGGGTAAGGGGAAAGGGGGCATCCTTGAGGAGGGGTCAGGACTAGAGAGTGGGGGCAGCTGGAGGCATGGAAGGTCCCAGGAATCAGGGACTGACAGGAACAGATTCCTACACCCCCCCCACTGGATAGAAGCTGCAGAAGCCAGAGCAGCAGCCCTGGATTGCCTAGGCCAAGGGCCCTGAGTGAGTCCCGCTGAGGATGAGGAAGAGGAGGAGGGGGTGTAGGAGGAGGAGGAGGAAGAGGAGATAGAAGAGGAGGAAGAAGAGGAGGAGGAGGAGGCGGAGGAGGAGGAGGAGGGGCAGGAGGGCAGCTGTCAGTAGGCAACGGGATTAATAGAGGCCTCCATTACGGAGGCATGTGTCCAGGCAGGCACCCACCAACACTCAGGGGCAGCTCAGGGCACCCAGGGACTTGGTGTGGGTATCTCTGGGGCGGGGACTGTCAGTCAGTCAGCAAGACTGTGTGTCAGTGCACATGGTGGGACAGGGGCCTGGCGGACCTTGGTCCCCCGCCCTGGACTGTCAGATGCCAGCCCCATGCCCAGACACACACCAATCCGCCCATAGCCCCTTGGCCCGGCCGACCAGCACCTGCTTTGGCCTGGGGCTCTGTCTCTGGTGGCTGGCCACCACCCCTCAAGTCAAGTTCAGCATGGAGTCATGGCTGTTGGTCAACTGGATGGGCGGGGTCCCCTTGGCCTAGCAATCACAGGAGCCCTCTGTGATGTCCTAGCCCCTGGCAATCTGTGCTGGCCACACTGGCACTGGGCAGCCCAACTGCCCTGCCACTAGGTCAGGCAACAGCGCCCAGACGCCTGGGCCCTGGCACAGAGGGACGGAAGGATGGCAAGACAGTGCTGACCGACGAGGGACCTCAGGGCTGGCAGCCAAGAGAAGACAGGTGGAGGTGCGCCCGGGATCCAGGGAGCCCAGGCCAGAGCTGCCTGCATGCCTGCCGGCCTTCCTGGATGTCTGTATGCTGCCTTTGTCCAGGTAGGTTTCTCAGGTCCCCTCCAATCCTGTCCTCTCCTGTCCTCACCATCCTGTCCCCTCTCCTTTCCTCTGCACTTTGCTTCTCTCCTTTGTCTGTCCTCTCTTCCAGGTGTCCTGCTCACCAGCTCCAGCACTTGTGATGGTTCTCCAGTGACAGCTGTTCGCAACCCCTTCCACCCCCTGCCTGCCCCTAATGTGACCCAGCTCACAGGGTCTCCGGCTCACCCCACCCTAACCCACACGCCCCAACACATTCCCTGGTTCAGCCCCTCTGCCCTATTCAGCCAAACTGGGCCTTTGCAACCTACCTATGCATCGTTGTTTCTCCTCACCATTCAAGGAGAGATCTCCTTTTGTACTTAGCTTGGTTGACTGGTGGATGGATGGATGGATGGATGGATGGATGGATGGATGTATGGATGAATGGATGGATAGATGTATGGGTGGATGGATGGATGGATGGAAAGGTCAATGGATCGGTTTTGTAGAGGCAGATTACCATATAGGGGTACTGGAGTCCGCTGGTGTCAGATCCTTAGTCAATGTCAAATGTAAAACATTAATTCATCAATAACAAAAATGAATAAGCACCTAAATAAATAAATAAATATAAAAACTGGGTTAAAAAATACATGGCGTCTTTGCCTTTCTGCATATGGAATGCTGTGAGGATCTTAACAAGGAAAGCATTGTCCTGAGTAGCCCATTTGAAGTCGTGGAATATTTCCTTTTCCTTTTTCTTTTTTTACTTTCTATTTTCTTGATTATTCACTGGAATAAATAGACAGGAATTGAGAGGGAAGGGAGGTAGAGAGAGTTTGAGACACAGAGAGAGACAACTGCAGCACTTCCGCACCACTTGTAAAGATTTCCCCTGGCAGGTGCGAACCCGGGTGTTGAAGCCCAGTCCTCCTGCATTGTAACATGAGTGCTTAACTGGGTGTGGCACACATGGTACCCTTGATGGGACACGTTTTTTTAGCAATGAAAAGAAATTCTCGTGGCAAGGTAATAAATAAATGAAGAAGTAAATAAAAGTGCATTTACATTATCTCAGTGGAAACACACAGGGACATATACGTCTCTGTTACATGTATTACTTCTTCATGTATGGATTGATTGCCTCAAGAGGTTATTGGCACAGCTGAGTGCCTACACCACGAATAATCCACAGCTCCTGCACTCCATTTGTTCCCCTTTCGCTGCCCTTGTTGCTTGGTCACTGTGGTGGTTATTGCTTTTGTTGTTGTTGTTGTTACTGACCTTGCATCTGACAGACACAAAAGGAGAGAGCAGAGGAAATACAGGGTGGGAGAGAAAGATAGAGCTCCTAAAGACCTGCTTCACCCCCTGTAAAGCGACTCCCCTGCAGGTGGCATTCTGGGGGCCAGACCCCTAATCCTTCCACCTGTCCCCTCTATTCGTGATCGCCACAAGCCCTTAACCCTCTGACATACCGCCAAACCTCCCTGGATTTACTTTTGAAGGCAGTATCACCTGCCTAGTTTTGAATCCTCATTATCCTGAGGGTCAGTCCTGGAGACAGTGTCATGACATGACACATGGAGATCTCTGTTATCAGAGAGCACCTGGAACAGCAGCTGGGGCTCTAGTGCCCGGGCAGGAGCAACTCCCCATCCACCTTCCACGGAGTCCACCTGCCTGCATTTTGGTCCTTTTCCCTCCAAAAAAGATTTTTCCCTTTTTTAACTTTGAAACAGGCAGGAGACAGGTTACCCAGGCAGGGGAAAAAAAATAAAAAGCCTTTTTTTTTTTTTTTTTTTTTTTTTTTTTACCGAAGTCAATGACCATCTTCTGGGAAGTATAGGTTTTGAACCTGAAAACTCTGTCTGTCTGTCTCTTAGTCCACAGAAAGAGCCACTAGCCCAGCCAGATTTCACGCTCAGATGGGGTGTTTTTGCCAGTCAAAGGTCTGCACAGCACACTAGGGATTGGGCGGCCTGAGACCCAAATGTTACATTGTAGATGGACTGTTTGCAGTTCTTGCTCCCCAGGACATTGGACTGTCTCAACTCCCTCCCCTACAGCATGAAAAAAAGACTCTTTCCAACCTTGGAGCAACTGGAGTGGGGGCGAGGGGAGCTGTTTGCATGTCTGCACTGCTCATGCCCAGGTGTCTGTGGGGGTCCGTGGCAGAGGCTGTAAGGTGCTAGGGGGCAGAAGGAGACTGTTTGAGAGGCAGGCTGCAGGCAGGGGAACCAGGAGTGTGTGCAGGTCTCTGTGTGTGGGTGTGGTGGCAGGGGGTTAGGGCAGGTCCCCGTGCTGGATGGTGAGATGGCAGCTGGGCTGGCCCTGGGCCCTCAGGGCTGAAGGGCAGAAGCAGGGTGGCAGTAAAGTAGCGCAGGGAGGAACACAGTAGATGTTAGTTGGGAGCTGCGGGACAGAGGGTAAGGGGAAAGGGGGCATCCTTGAGGAGGGGTCAGGACTAGAGAGTGGGGGCAGCTGGAGGCATGGAAGGTCCCAGGAATCAGGGACTGACAGGAACAGATTCCTACACCCCCCCCACTGGATAGAAGCTGCAGAAGCCAGAGCAGCAGCCCTGGATTGCCTAGGCCAAGGGCCCTGAGTGAGTCCCGCTGAGGATGAGGAAGAGGAGGAGGGGGTGTAGGAGGAGGAGGAGGAAGAGGAGATAGAAGAGGAGGAAGAAGAGGAGGAGGAGGAGGCGGAGGAGGAGGAGGAGGGGCAGGAGGGCAGCTGTCAGTAGGCAACGGGATTAATAGAGGCCTCCATTACGGAGGCATGTGTCCAGGCAGGCACCCACCAACACTCAGGGGCAGCTCAGGGCACCCAGGGACTTGGTGTGGGTATCTCTGGGGCGGGGACTGTCAGTCAGTCAGCAAGACTGTGTGTCAGTGCACATGGTGGGACAGGGGCCTGGCGGACCTTGGTCCCCCGCCCTGGACTGTCAGATGCCAGCCCCATGCCCAGACACACACCAATCCGCCCATAGCCCCTTGGCCCAGCCGACCAGCACCTGCTTTGGCCTGGGGCTCTGTCTCTGGTGGCTGGCCACCACCCCTCAAGTCAAGTTCAGCATGGGGTCATGGCTGCTGGTCAACTGGATGGGCGGGGTCCCCTTGGCCTAGCAATCACAGGAGCCCTCTGTGATGTCCTAGCCCCTGGCAATCTGTGCTGGCCACACTGGCACTGGGCAGCCCAACTGCCCTGCCACTAGGTCAGGCAACAGCGCCCAGACGCCTGGGCCCTGGCAAAGAGGGACGGAAGGATGGCAAGACAGTGCTGACCGACGAGGGACCTCAGGGCTGGCAGCCAAGAGAAGACAGGTGGAGGTGCGCCCGGGATCCAGGGAGCCCAGGCCAGAGCTGCCTGCATGCCTGCCGGCCTTCCTGGATGTCTGTATGCTGCCTTTGTCCAGGTAGGTTTCTCAGGTCCCCTCCAATCCTGTCCTCTCCTGTCCTCACCATCCTGTCCCCTCTCCTTTCCTCTGCACTTTGCTTCTCTCCTTTGTCTGTCCTCTCTTCCAGGTGTCCTGCTCACCAGCTCCAGCACTTGTGATGGTTCTCCAGTGACAGCTGTTCGCAACCCCTTCCACCCCCTGCCTGCCCCTAATGTGACCCAGCTCACAGGGTCTCCGGCTCACCCCACCCTAACCCACACGCCCCAACACATTCCCTGGTTCAGCCCCTCTGCCCTATTCAGCCAAACTGGGCCTTTGCAACCTACCTATGCATCGTTGTTTCTCCTCACCATTCAAGGAGAGATCTCCTTTTGTACTTAGCTTGGTTGACTGGTGGATGGATGGATGGATGGATGGATGGATGGATGGATGGATGGATGTATGGATGAATGGATGGATAGATGTATGGGTGGATGGATGGATGGATGGAAAGGTCAATGGATCGGTTTTGTAGAGGCAGATTACCATATAGGGGTACTGGAGTCCGCTGGTGTCAGATCCTTAGTCAATGTCAAATGTAAAACATTAATTCATCAATAACAAAAATGAATAAGCACCTAAATAAATAAATAAATATAAAAACTGGGTTAAAAAATACATGGCGTCTTTGCCTTTCTGCATATGGAATGCTGTGAGGATCTTAACAAGGAAAGCATTGTCCTGAGTAGCCCATTTGAAGTCGTGGAATATTTCCTTTTCCTTTTTCTTTTTTTACTTTCTATTTTCTTGATTATTCACTGGAATAAATAGACAGGAATTGAGAGGGAAGGGAGGTAGAGAGAGTTTGAGACACAGAGAGAGACAACTGCAGCACTTCCGCACCACTTGTAAAGATTTCCCCTGGCAGGTGCGAACCCGGGTGTTGAAGCCCAGTCCTCCTGCATTGTAACATGAGTGCTTAACTGGGTGTGGCACACCTGGTACCCTTGATGGGACACGTTTTTTTAGCAATGAAAAGAAATTCTCGTGGCAAGGTAATAAATAAATGAAGAAGTAAATAAAAGTGCATTTACATTATCTCAGTGGAAACACACAGGGACATATACGTCTCTGTTACATGTATTACTTCTTCATGTATGGATTGATTGCCTCAAGAGGTTATTGCCACAGCTGAGTGCCTACACCACGAATAATCCACAGCTCCTGCACTCCATTTGTTCCCCTTTCGCTGCCCTTGTTGCTTGGTCACTGTGGTGGTTATTGTTTTTGTTGTTGTTGTTGTTACTGACCTTGCATCTGACAGACACAAAAGGAGAGAGCAGAGGAAATACAGGGTGGGAGAGAAAGATAGAGCTCCTAAAGACCTGCTTCACCCCCTGTAAAGCGACTCCCCTGCAGGTGGCATTCTGGGGGCCAGACCCCTAATCCTTCCACCTGTCCCCTCTATTCGTGATCGCCACAAGCCCTTAACCCTCTGACATACCGCCAAACCTCCCTGGATTTACTTTTGAAGGCAGTATCACCTGCCTCGTTTTGAATCCTCATTATCCTGAGGGTCAGTCCTGGAGACAGTGTCATGACACGACACATGGAGATCTCTGTTATCAGAGAGCACCTGGAACAGCAGCTGGGGCTCTAGTGCCCGGGCAGGAGCAACTCCCCATCCACCTTCCACGGAGTCCACCTGCCTGCATTTTGGTCCTTTTCCCTCCAAAAAAGATTTTTCCCTTTTTTAACTTTGAAACAGGCAGGAGACAGGTTACCCAGGCAGGGGAAAAAAAATAAAAAGCCTTTTTTTTTTTTTTTTTACCGAAGTCAATGACCATCTTCTGGGAAGTATAGGTTTTGAACCTGAAAACTCTGTCTGTCTGTCTCTTAGTCCACAGAAAGAGCCACTAGCCCAGCCAGATTTCACGCTCAGATGGGGTGTTTTTGCCAGTCAAAGGTCTGCACAGCACACTAGGGATTGGGCGGCCTGAGACCCAAATGTTACATTGTAGATGGACTGTTTGCAGTTCTTGCTCCCCAGGACATTGGACTGTCTCAACTCCCTCCCCTCCAGCATGAAAAAAAGACTCTTTCCAACCTTGGAGCAACTGGAGTGGGGGCGAGGGGAGCTGTTTGCATGTCTGCACTGCTCATGCCCAGGTGTCTGTGGGGGTCCGTGGCAGAGGCTGTAAGGTGCTAGGGGGCAGAAGGAGACTGTTTGAGAGGCAGGCTGCAGGCAGGGGAACCAGGAGTGTGTGCAGGTCTGTGTGTGTGGGTGTGGTGGCAGGGGGTTAGGGCAGGTCCCCGTGCTGGATGGTGAGATGGCAGCTGGGCTGGCCCTGGGCCCTCAGGGCTGAAGGGCAGAAGCAGGGTGGCAGTAAAGTAGCGCAGGGAGGAACACAGTAGATGTTAGTTGGGAGCTGCGGGACAGAGGGTAAGGGGAAAGGGGGCATCCTTGAGGAGGGGTCAGGACTAGAGAGTGGGGGCAGCTGGAGGCATGGAAGGTCCCAGGAATCAGGGACTGACAGGAACAGATTCCTACACCCCCCCCACTGGATAGAAGCTGCAGAAGCCAGAGCAGCAGCCCTGGATTGCCTAGGCCAAGGGCCCTGAGTGAGTCCCGCTGAGGATGAGGAAGAGGAGGAGGGGGTGTAGGAGGAGGAGGAGGAAGAGGAGATAGAAGAGGAGGAAGAATAGGAGGAGGAGGAGGCGGAGGAGGAGGAGGAGGGGCAGGAGGGCAGCTGTCAGTAGGCAACGGGATTAATAGAGGCCTCCATTACGGAGGCATGTGTCCAGGCAGGCACCCACCAACACTCAGGGGCAGCTCAGGGCACCCAGGGACTTGGTGTGGGTATCTCTGGGGCGGGGACTGTCAGTCAGTCAGCAAGACTGTGTGTCAGTGCACATGGTGGGACAGGGGCCTGGCGGACCTTGGTCCCCCGCCCTGGACTGTCAGATGCCAGCCCCATGCCCAGACACACACCAATCCGCCCATAGCCCCTTGGCCCGGCCGACCAGCACCTGCTTTGGCCTGGGGCTCTGTCTCTGGTGGCTGGCCACCACCCCTCAAGTCAAGTTCAGCATGGAGTCATGGCTGTTGGTCAACTGGATGGGCGGGGTCCCCTTGGCCTAGCAATCACAGGAGCCCTCTGTGATGTCCTAGCCCCTGGCAATCTGTGCTGGCCACACTGGCACTGGGCAGCCCAACTGCCCTGCCACTAGGTCAGGCAACAGCGCCCAGACGCCTGGGCCCTGGCACAGAGGGACGGAAGGATGGCAAGACAGTGCTGACCGACGAGGGACCTCAGGGCTGGCAGCCAAGAGAAGACAGGTGGAGGTGCGCCCGGGATCCAGGGAGCCCAGGCCAGAGCTGCCTGCATGCCTGCCGGCCTTCCTGGATGTCTGTATGCTGCCTTTGTCCAGGTAGGTTTCTCAGGTCCCCTCCAATCCTGTCCTCTCCTGTCCTCACCATCCTGTCCCCTCTCCTTTCCTCTGCACTTTGCTTCTCTCCTTTGTCTGTCCTCTCTTCCAGGTGTCCTGCTCACCAGCTCCAGCACTTGTGATGGTTCTCCAGTGACAGCTGTTCGCAACCCCTTCCACCCCCTGCCTGCCCCTAATGTGACCCAGCTCACAGGGTCTCCGGCTCACCCCACCCTAACCCACACGCCCCAACACATTCCCTGGTTCAGCCCCTCTGCCCTATTCAGCCAAACTGGGCCTTTGCAACCTACCTATGCATCGTTGTTTCTCCTCACCATTCAAGGAGAGATCTCCTTTTGTACTTAGCTTGGTTGACTGGTGGATGGATGGATGGATGGATGGATGGATGGATGGATGTATGGATGAATGGATGGATAGATGTATGGGTGGATGGATGGATGGATGGAAAGGTCAATGGATCGGTTTTGTAGAGGCAGATTACCATATAGGGGTACTGGAGTCCGCTGGTGTCAGATCCTTAGTCAATGTCAAATGTAAAACATTAATTCATCAATAACAAAAATGAATAAGCACCTAAATAAATAAATAAATATAAAAACTGGGTTAAAAAATACATGGCGTCTTTGCCTTTCTGCATATGGAATGCTGTGAGGATCTTAACAAGGAAAGCATTGTCCTGAGTAGCCCATTTGAAGTCGTGGAATATTTCCTTTTCCTTTTTCTTTTTTTACTTTCTATTTTCTTGATTATTCACTGGAATAAATAGACAGGAATTGAGAGGGAAGGGAGGTAGAGAGAGTTTGAGACACAGAGAGAGACAACTGCAGCACTTCCGCACCACTTGTAAAGATTTCCCCTGGCAGGTGCGAACCCGGGTGTTGAAGCCCAGTCCTCCTGCATTGTAACATGAGTGCTTAACTGGGTGTGGCACACATGGTACCCTTGATGGGACACGTTTTTTTAGCAATGAAAAGAAATTCTCGTGGCAAGGTAATAAATAAATGAAGAAGTAAATAAAAGTGCATTTACATTATCTCAGTGGAAACACACAGGGACATATACGTCTCTGTTACATGTATTACTTCTTCATGTATGGATTGATTGCCTCAAGAGGTTATTGGCACAGCTGAGTGCCTACACCACGAATAATCCACAGCTCCTGCACTCCATTTGTTCCCCTTTCGCTGCCCTTGTTGCTTGGTCACTGTGGTGGTTATTGCTTTTGTTGTTGTTGTTGTTACTGACCTTGCATCTGACAGACACAAAAGGAGAGAGCAGAGGAAATACAGGGTGGGAGAGAAAGATAGAGCTCCTAAAGACCTGCTTCACCCCCTGTAAAGCGACTCCCCTGCAGGTGGCATTCTGGGGGCCAGACCCCTAATCCTTCCACCTGTCCCCTCTATTCGTGATCGCCACAAGCCCTTAACCCTCTGACATACCGCCAAACCTCCCTGGATTTACTTTTGAAGGCAGTATCACCTGCCTCGTTTTGAATCCTCATTATCCTGAGGGTCAGTCCTGGAGACAGTGTCATGACATGACACATGGAGATCTCTGTTATCAGAGAGCACCTGGAACAGCAGCTGGGGCTCTAGTGCCCGGGCAGGAGCAACTCCCCATCCACCTTCCACGGAGTCCACCTGCCTGCATTTTGGTCCTTTTCCCTCCAAAAAAGATTTTTCCCTTTTTTAACTTTGAAACAGGCAGGAGACAGGTTACCCAGGCAGGGGAAAAAAAATAAAAAGCCTTTTTTTTTTTTTTTTTTTTTTTTTTTTTACCGAAGTCAATGACCATCTTCTGGGAAGTATAGGTTTTGAACCTGAAAACTCTGTCTGTCTGTCTCTTAGTCCACAGAAAGAGCCACTAGCCCAGCCAGATTTCACGCTCAGATGGGGTGTTTTTGCCAGTCAAAGGTCTGCACAGCACACTAGGGATTGGGCGGCCTGAGACCCAAATGTTACATTGTAGATGGACTGTTTGCAGTTCTTGCTCCCCAGGACATTGGACTGTCTCAACTCCCTCCCCTACAGCATGAAAAAAAGACTCTTTCCAACCTTGGAGCAACTGGAGTGGGGGCGAGGGGAGCTGTTTGCATGTCTGCACTGCTCATGCCCAGGTGTCTGTGGGGGTCCGTGGCAGAGGCTGTAAGGTGCTAGGGGGCAGAAGGAGACTGTTTGAGAGGCAGGCTGCAGGCAGGGGAACCAGGAGTGTGTGCAGGTCTCTGTGTGTGGGTGTGGTGGCAGGGGGTTAGGGCAGGTCCCCGTGCTGGATGGTGAGATGGCAGCTGGGCTGGCCCTGGGCCCTCAGGGCTGAAGGGCAGAAGCAGGGTGGCAGTAAAGTAGCGCAGGGAGGAACACAGTAGATGTTAGTTGGGAGCTGCGGGACAGAGGGTAAGGGGAAAGGGGGCATCCTTGAGGAGGGGTCAGGACTAGAGAGTGGGGGCAGCTGGAGGCATGGAAGGTCCCAGGAATCAGGGACTGACAGGAACAGATTCCTACACCCCCCCCACTGGATAGAAGCTGCAGAAGCCAGAGCAGCAGCCCTGGATTGCCTAGGCCAAGGGCCCTGAGTGAGTCCCGCTGAGGATGAGGAAGAGGAGGAGGGGGTGTAGGAGGAGGAGGAGGAAGAGGAGATAGAAGAGGAGGAAGAAGAGGAGGAGGAGGAGGCGGAGGAGGAGGAGGAGGGGCAGGAGGGCAGCTGTCAGTAGGCAACGGGATTAATAGAGGCCTCCATTACGGAGGCATGTGTCCAGGCAGGCACCCACCAACACTCAGGGGCAGCTCAGGGCACCCAGGGACTTGGTGTGGGTATCTCTGGGGCGGGGACTGTCAGTCAGTCAGCAAGACTGTGTGTCAGTGCACATGGTGGGACAGGGGCCTGGCGGACCTTGGTCCCCCGCCCTGGACTGTCAGATGCCAGCCCCATGCCCAGACACACACCAATCCGCCCATAGCCCCTTGGCCCAGCCGACCAGCACCTGCTTTGGCCTGGGGCTCTGTCTCTGGTGGCTGGCCACCACCCCTCAAGTCAAGTTCAGCATGGGGTCATGGCTGCTGGTCAACTGGATGGGCGGGGTCCCCTTGGCCTAGCAATCACAGGAGCCCTCTGTGATGTCCTAGCCCCTGGCAATCTGTGCTGGCCACACTGGCACTGGGCAGCCCAACTGCCCTGCCACTAGGTCAGGCAACAGCGCCCAGACGCCTGGGCCCTGGCAAAGAGGGACGGAAGGATGGCAAGACAGTGCTGACCGACGAGGGACCTCAGGGCTGGCAGCCAAGAGAAGACAGGTGGAGGTGCGCCCGGGATCCAGGGAGCCCAGGCCAGAGCTGCCTGCATGCCTGCCGGCCTTCCTGGATGTCTGTATGCTGCCTTTGTCCAGGTAGGTTTCTCAGGTCCCCTCCAATCCTGTCCTCTCCTGTCCTCACCATCCTGTCCCCTCTCCTTTCCTCTGCACTTTGCTTCTCTCCTTTGTCTGTCCTCTCTTCCAGGTGTCCTGCTCACCAGCTCCAGCACTTGTGATGGTTCTCCAGTGACAGCTGTTCGCAACCCCTTCCACCCCCTGCCTGCCCCTAATGTGACCCAGCTCACAGGGTCTCCGGCTCACCCCACCCTAACCCACACGCCCCAACACATTCCCTGGTTCAGCCCCTCTGCCCTATTCAGCCAAACTGGGCCTTTGCAACCTACCTATGCATCGTTGTTTCTCCTCACCATTCAAGGAGAGATCTCCTTTTGTACTTAGCTTGGTTGACTGGTGGATGGATGGATGGATGGATGGATGGATGGATGGATGGATGTATGGATGAATGGATGGATAGATGTATGGGTGGATGGATGGATGGATGGAAAGGTCAATGGATCGGTTTTGTAGAGGCAGATTACCATATAGGGGTACTGGAGTCCGCTGGTGTCAGATCCTTAGTCAATGTCAAATGTAAAACATTAATTCATCAATAACAAAAATGAATAAGCACCTAAATAAATAAATAAATATAAAAACTGGGTTAAAAAATACATGGCGTCTTTGCCTTTCTGCATATGGAATGCTGTGAGGATCTTAACAAGGAAAGCATTGTCCTGAGTAGCCCATTTGAAGTCGTGGAATATTTCCTTTTCCTTTTTCTTTTTTTACTTTCTATTTTCTTGATTATTCACTGGAATAAATAGACAGGAATTGAGAGGGAAGGGAGGTAGAGAGAGTTTGAGACACAGAGAGAGACAACTGCAGCACTTCCGCACCACTTGTAAAGATTTCCCCTGGCAGGTGCGAACCCGGGTGTTGAAGCCCAGTCCTCCTGCATTGTAACATGAGTGCTTAACTGGGTGTGGCACACCTGGTACCCTTGATGGGACACGTTTTTTTAGCAATGAAAAGAAATTCTCGTGGCAAGGTAATAAATAAATGAAGAAGTAAATAAAAGTGCATTTACATTATCTCAGTGGAAACACACAGGGACATATACGTCTCTGTTACCTGTATTACTTCTTCATGTATGGATTGATTGCCTCAAGAGGTTATTGCCACAGCTGAGTGCCTACACCACGAATAATCCACAGCTCCTGCACTCCATTTGTTCCCCTTTCGCTGCCCTTGTTGCTTGGTCACTGTGGTGGTTATTGCTTTTGTTGTTGTTGTTGTTACTGACCTTGCATCTGACAGACACAAAAGGAGAGAGCAGAGGAAATACAGGGTGGGAGAGAAAGATAGAGCTCCTAAAGACCTGCTTCACCCCCTGTAAAGCGACTCCCCTGCAGGTGGCATTCTGGGGGCCAGACCCCTAATCCTTCCACCTGTCCCCTCTATTCGTGATCGCCACAAGCCCTTAACCCTCTGACATACCGCCAAACCTCCCTGGATTTACTTTTGAAGGCAGTATCACCTGCCTCGTTTTGAATCCTCATTATCCTGAGGGTCAGTCCTGGAGACAGTGTCATGACATGACACATGGAGATCTCTGTTATCAGAGAGCACCTGGAACAGCAGCTGGGGCTCTAGTGCCCGGGCAGGAGCAACTCCCCATCCACCTTCCACGGAGTCCACCTGCCTGCATTTTGGTCCTTTTCCCTCCAAAAAAGATTTTTCCCTTTTTTAACTTTGAAACAGGCAGGAGACAGGTTACCCAGGCAGGGGAAAAAAAATAAAAAGCCTTTTTTTTTTTTTTTTTTTTTTTTTTTTTACCGAAGTCAATGACCATCTTCTGGGAAGTATAGGTTTTGAACCTGAAAACTCTGTCTGTCTGTCTCTTAGTCCACAGAAAGAGCCACTAGCCCAGCCAGATTTCACGCTCAGATGGGGTGTTTTTGCCAGTCAAAGGTCTGCACAGCACACTAGGGATTGGGCGGCCTGAGACCCAAATGTTACATTGTAGATGGACTGTTTGCAGTTCTTGCTCCCCAGGACATTGGACTGTCTCAACTCCCTCCCCTACAGCATGAAAAAAAGACTCTTTCCAACCTTGGAGCAACTGGAGTGGGGGCGAGGGGAGCTGTTTGCATGTCTGCACTGCTCATGCCCAGGTGTCTGTGGGGGTCCGTGGCAGAGGCTGTAAGGTGCTAGGGGGCAGAAGGAGACTGTTTGAGAGGCAGGCTGCAGGCAGGGGAACCAGGAGTGTGTGCAGGTCTCTGTGTGTGGGTGTGGTGGCAGGGGGTTAGGGCAGGTCCCCGTGCTGGATGGTGAGATGGCAGCTGGGCTGGCCCTGGGCCCTCAGGGCTGAAGGGCAGAAGCAGGGTGGCAGTAAAGTAGCGCAGGGAGGAACACAGTAGATGTTAGTTGGGAGCTGCGGGACAGAGGGTAAGGGGAAAGGGGGCATCCTTGAGGAGGGGTCAGGACTAGAGAGTGGGGGCAGCTGGAGGCATGGAAGGTCCCAGGAATCAGGGACTGACAGGAACAGATTCCTACACCCCCCCCACTGGATAGAAGCTGCAGAAGCCAGAGCAGCAGCCCTGGATTGCCTAGGCCAAGGGCCCTGAGTGAGTCCCGCTGAGGATGAGGAAGAGGAGGAGGGGGTGTAGGAGGAGGAGGAGGAAGAGGAGATAGAAGAGGAGGAAGAAGAGGAGGAGGAGGAGGCGGAGGAGGAGGAGGAGGGGCAGGAGGGCAGCTGTCAGTAGGCAACGGGATTAATAGAGGCCTCCATTACGGAGGCATGTGTCCAGGCAGGCACCCACCAACACTCAGGGGCAGCTCAGGGCACCCAGGGACTTGGTGTGGGTATCTCTGGGGCGGGGACTGTCAGTCAGTCAGCAAGACTGTGTGTCAGTGCACATGGTGGGACAGGGGCCTGGCGGACCTTGGTCCCCCGCCCTGGACTGTCAGATGCCAGCCCCATGCCCAGACACACACCAATCCGCCCATAGCCCCTTGGCCCAGCCGACCAGCACCTGCTTTGGCCTGGGGCTCTGTCTCTGGTGGCTGGCCACCACCCCTCAAGTCAAGTTCAGCATGGGGTCATGGCTGCTGGTCAACTGGATGGGCGGGGTCCCCTTGGCCTAGCAATCACAGGAGCCCTCTGTGATGTCCTAGCCCCTGGCAATCTGTGCTGGCCACACTGGCACTGGGCAGCCCAACTGCCCTGCCACTAGGTCAGGCAACAGCGCCCAGACGCCTGGGCCCTGGCAAAGAGGGACGGAAGGATGGCAAGACAGTGCTGACCGACGAGGGACCTCAGGGCTGGCAGCCAAGAGAAGACAGGTGGAGGTGCGCCCGGGATCCAGGGAGCCCAGGCCAGAGCTGCCTGCATGCCTGCCGGCCTTCCTGGATGTCTGTATGCTGCCTTTGTCCAGGTAGGTTTCTCAGGTCCCCTCCAATCCTGTCCTCTCCTGTCCTCACCATCCTGTCCCCTCTCCTTTCCTCTGCACTTTGCTTCTCTCCTTTGTCTGTCCTCTCTTCCAGGTGTCCTGCTCACCAGCTCCAGCACTTGTGATGGTTCTCCAGTGACAGCTGTTCGCAACCCCTTCCACCCCCTGCCTGCCCCTAATGTGACCCAGCTCACAGGGTCTCCGGCTCACCCCACCCTAACCCACACGCCCCAACACATTCCCTGGTTCAGCCCCTCTGCCCTATTCAGCCAAACTGGGCCTTTGCAACCTACCTATGCATCGTTGTTTCTCCTCACCATTCAAGGAGAGATCTCCTTTTGTACTTAGCTTGGTTGACTGGTGGATGGATGGATGGATGGATGGATGGATGGATGGATGTATGGATGAATGGATGGATAGATGTATGGGTGGATGGATGGATGGATGGAAAGGTCAATGGATCGGTTTTGTAGAGGCAGATTACCATATAGGGGTACTGGAGTCCGCTGGTGTCAGATCCTTAGTCAATGTCAAATGTAAAACATTAATTCATCAATAACAAAAATGAATAAGCACCTAAATAAATAAATAAATATAAAAACTGGGTTAAAAAATACATGGCGTCTTTGCCTTTCTGCATATGGAATGCTGTGAGGATCTTAACAAGGAAAGCATTGTCCTGAGTAGCCCATTTGAAGTCGTGGAATATTTCCTTTTCCTTTTTCTTTTTTTACTTTCTATTTTCTTGATTATTCACTGGAATAAATAGACAGGAATTGAGAGGGAAGGGAGGTAGAGAGAGTTTGAGACACAGAGAGAGACAACTGCAGCACTTCCGCACCACTTGTAAAGATTTCCCCTGGCAGGTGCGAACCCGGGTGTTGAAGCCCAGTCCTCCTGCATTGTAACATGAGTGCTTAACTGGGTGTGGCACACCTGGTACCCTTGATGGGACACGTTTTTTTAGCAATGAAAAGAAATTCTCGTGGCAAGGTAATAAATAAATGAAGAAGTAAATAAAAGTGCATTTACATTATCTCAGTGGAAACACACAGGGACATATACGTCTCTGTTACCTGTATTACTTCTTCATGTATGGATTGATTGCCTCAAGAGGTTATTGGCACAGCTGAGTGCCTACACCACGAATAATCCACAGCTCCTGCACTCCATTTGTTCCCCTTTCGCTGCCCTTGTTGCTTGGTCACTGTGGTGGTTATTGCTTTTGTTGTTGTTGTTGTTACTGACCTTGCATCTGACAGACACAAAAGGAGAGAGCAGAGGAAATACAGGGTGGGAGAGAAAGATAGAGCTCCTAAAGACCTGCTTCACCCCCTGTAAAGCGACTCCCCTGCAGGTGGCATTCTGGGGGCCAGACCCCTAATCCTTCCACCTGTCCCCTCTATTCGTGATCGCCACAAGCCCTTAACCCTCTGACATACCGCCAAACCTCCCTGGATTTACTTTTGAAGGCAGTATCACCTGCCTCGTTTTGAATCCTCATTATCCTGAGGGTCAGTCCTGGAGACAGTGTCATGACATGACACATGGAGATCTCTGTTATCAGAGAGCACCTGGAACAGCAGCTGGGGCTCTAGTGCCCGGGCAGGAGCAACTCCCCATCCACCTTCCACGGAGTCCACCTGCCTGCATTTTGGTCCTTTTCCCTCCAAAAAAGATTTTTCCCTTTTTTAACTTTGAAACAGGCAGGAGACAGGTTACCCAGGCAGGGGAAAAAAAATAAAAAGCCTTTTTTTTTTTTTTTTTTTTTTTTTTTTTTACCGAAGTCAATGACCATCTTCTGGGAAGTATAGGTTTTGAACCTGAAAACTCTGTCTGTCTGTCTCTTAGTCCACAGAAAGAGCCACTAGCCCAGCCAGATTTCACGCTCAGATGGGGTGTTTTTGCCAGTCAAAGGTCTGCACAGCACACTAGGGATTGGGCGGCCTGAGACCCAAATGTTACATTGTAGATGGACTGTTTGCAGTTCTTGCTCCCCAGGACATTGGACTGTCTCAACTCCCTCCCCTCCAGCATGAAAAAAAGACTCTTTCCAACCTTGGAGCAACTGGAGTGGGGGCGAGGGGAGCTGTTTGCATGTCTGCACTGCTCATGCCCAGGTGTCTGTGGGGGTCCGTGGCAGAGGCTGTAAGGTGCTAGGGGGCAGAAGGAGACTGTTTGAGAGGCAGGCTGCAGGCAGGGGAACCAGGAGTGTGTGCAGGTCTCTGTGTGTGGGTGTGGTGGCAGGGGGTTAGGGCAGGTCCCCGTGCTGGATGGTGAGATGGCAGCTGGGCTGGCCCTGGGCCCTCAGGGCTGAAGGGCAGAAGCAGGGTGGCAGTAAAGTAGCGCAGGGAGGAACACAGTAGATGTTAGTTGGGAGCTGCGGGACAGAGGGTAAGGGGAAAGGGGGCATCCTTGAGGAGGGGTCAGGACTAGAGAGTGGGGGCAGCTGGAGGCATGGAAGGTCCCAGGAATCAGGGACTGACAGGAACAGATTCCTACACCCCCCCCACTGGATAGAAGCTGCAGAAGCCAGAGCAGCAGCCCTGGATTGCCTAGGCCAAGGGCCCTGAGTGAGTCCCGCTGAGGATGAGGAAGAGGAGGAGGGGGTGTAGGAGGAGGAGGAGGAAGAGGAGATAGAAGAGGAGGAAGAAGAGGAGGAGGAGGAGGCGGAGGAGGAGGAGGAGGGGCAGGAGGGCAGCTGTCAGTAGGCAACGGGATTAATAGAGGCCTCCATTACGGAGGCATGTGTCCAGGCAGGCACCCACCAACACTCAGGGGCAGCTCAGGGCACCCAGGGACTTGGTGTGGGTATCTCTGGGGCGGGGACTGTCAGTCAGTCAGCAAGACTGTGTGTCAGTGCACATGGTGGGACAGGGGCCTGGCGGACCTTGGTCCCCCGCCCTGGACTGTCAGATGCCAGCCCCATGCCCAGACACACACCAATCCGCCCATAGCCCCTTGGCCCAGCCGAGCAGCACCTGCTTTGGCCTGGGGCTCTGTCTCTGGTGGCTGGCCACCACCCCTCAAGTCAAGTTCAGCATGGGGTCATGGCTGCTGGTCAACTGGATGGGCGGGGTCCCCTTGGCCTAGCAATCACAGGAGCCCTCTGTGATGTCCTAGCCCCTGGCAATCTGTGCTGGCCACACTGGCACTGGGCAGCCCAACTGCCCTGCCACTAGGTCAGGCAACAGCGCCCAGACGCCTGGGCCCTGGCAAAGAGGGACGGAAGGATGGCAAGACAGTGCTGACCGACGAGGGACCTCAGGGCTGGCAGCCAAGAGAAGACAGGTGGAGGTGCGCCCGGGATCCAGGGAGCCCAGGCCAGAGCTGCCTGCATGCCTGCCGGCCTTCCTGGATGTCTGTATGCTGCCTTTGTCCAGGTAGGTTTCTCAGGTCCCCTCCAATCCTGTCCTCACCATCCTGTCCCCTCTCCTTTCCTCTGCACTTTGCTTCTCTCCTTTGTCTGTCCTCTCTTCCAGGTGTCCTGCTCACCAGCTCCAGCACTTGTGATGGTTCTCCAGTGACAGCTGTTCGCAACCCCTTCCACCCCCTGCCTGCCCCTAATGTGACCCAGCTCACAGGGTCTCCGGCTCACCCCACCCTAACCCACACGCCCCAACACATTCCCTGGTTCAGCCCCTCTGCCCTATTCAGCCAAACTGGGCCTTTGCAACCTACCTATGCATCGTTGTTTCTCCTCACCATTCAAGGAGAGATCTCCTTTTGTACTTAGCTTGGTTGACTGGTGGATGGATGGATGGATGGATGGATGGATGGATGGATGTATGGATGAATGGATGGATAGATGTATGGGTGGATGGATGGATGGATGGAAAGGTCAATGGATCGGTTTTGTAGAGGCAGATTACCATATAGGGGTACTGGAGTCCGCTGGTGTCAGATCCTTAGTCAATGTCAAATGTAAAACATTAATTCATCAATAACAAAAATGAATAAGCACCTAAATAAATAAATAAATATAAAAACTGGGTTAAAAAATACATGGCGTCTTTGCCTTTCTGCATATGGAATGCTGTGAGGATCTTAACAAGGAAAGCATTGTCCTGAGTAGCCCATTTGAAGTCGTGGAATATTTCCTTTTCCTTTTTCTTTTTTTACTTTCTATTTTCTTGATTATTCACTGGAATAAATAGACAGGAATTGAGAGGGAAGGGAGGTAGAGAGAGTTTGAGACACAGAGAGAGACAACTGCAGCACTTCCGCACCACTTGTAAAGATTTCCCCTGGCAGGTGCGAACCCGGGTGTTGAAGCCCAGTCCTCCTGCATTGTAACATGAGTGCTTAACTGGGTGTGGCACACCTGGTACCCTTGATGGGACACGTTTTTTTAGCAATGAAAAGAAATTCTCGTGGCAAGGTAATAAATAAATGAAGAAGTAAATAAAAGTGCATTTACATTATCTCAGTGGAAACACACAGGGACATATACGTCTCTGTTACCTGTATTACTTCTTCATGTATGGATTGATTGCCTCAAGAGGTTATTGCCACAGCTGAGTGCCTACACCACGAATAATCCACAGCTCCTGCACTCCATTTGTTCCCCTTTCGCTGCCCTTGTTGCTTGGTCACTGTGGTGGTTATTGCTTTTGTTGTTGTTGTTGTTACTGACCTTGCATCTGACAGACACAAAAGGAGAGAGCAGAGGAAATACAGGGTGGGAGAGAAAGATAGAGCTCCTAAAGACCTGCTTCACCCCCTGTAAAGCGACTCCCCTGCAGGTGGCATTCTGGGGGCCAGACCCCTAATCCTTCCACCTGTCCCCTCTATTCGTGATCGCCACAAGCCCTTAACCCTCTGACATACCGCCAAACCTCCCTGGATTTACTTTTGAAGGCAGTATCACCTGCCTCGTTTTGAATCCTCATTATCCTGAGGGTCAGTCCTGGAGACAGTGTCATGACACGACACATGGAGATCTCTGTTATCAGAGAGCACCTGGAACAGCAGCTGGGGCTCTAGTGCCCGGGCAGGAGCAACTCCCCATCCACCTTCCACGGAGTCCACCTGCCTGCATTTTGGTCCTTTTCCCTCCAAAAAAGATTTTTCCCTTTTTTAACTTTGAAACAGGCAGGAGACAGGTTACCCAGGCAGGGGAAAAAAAAAAAAAAGCCTTTTTTTTTTTTTTTTTTTTTACCGAAGTCAATGACCATCTTCTGGGAAGTATAGGTTTTGAACCTGAAAACTCTGTCTGTCTGTCTCTTAGTCCACAGAAAGAGCCACTAGCCCAGCCAGATTTCACGCTCAGATGGGGTGTTTTTGCCAGTCAAAGGTCTGCACAGCACACTAGGGATTGGGCGGCCTGAGACCCAAATGTTACATTGTAGATGGATTGTTTGCAGTTCTTGCTCCCCAGGACATTGGACTGTCTCAACTCCCTCCCCTACAGCATGAAAAAAAGACTCTTTCCAACCTTGGAGCAACTGGAGTGGGGGCGAGGGGAGCTGTTTGCATGTCTGCACTGCTCATGCCCAGGTGTCTGTGGGGGTCCGTGGCAGAGGCTGTAAGGTGCTAGGGGGCAGTAGGAGACTGTTTGAGAGGCAGGCTGCAGGCAGGGGAACCAGGAGTGTGTGCAGGTCTGTGTGTGTGGGTGTGGTGGCAGGGGGTTAGGGCAGGTCCCCGTGCTGGATGGTGAGATGGCAGCTGGGCTGGCCCTGGGCCCTCAGGGCTGAAGGGCAGAAGCAGGGTGACAGTAAAGTAGCGCAGGGAGGAACACAGTAGATGTTAGTTGGGAGCTGCGGGACAGAGGGTAAGGGGAAAGGGGGCATCCTTGAGGAGGGGTCAGGACTAGAGAGTGGGGGCAGCTGGAGGCATGGAAGGTCCCAGGAATCAGGGACTGACAGGAACAGATTCCTACACCCCCCCACTGGATAGAAGCTGCAGAAGCCAGAGCAGCAGCCCTGGATTGCCTAGGCCAAGGGCCCTGAGTGAGTCCCGCTGAGGATGAGGAAGAGGAGGAGGGGGTGTAGGAGGAGGAGGAGGAAGAGGAGATAGAAGAGGAGGAAGAAGAGGAGGAGGAGGAGGCGGAGGAGGAGGAGGAGGGGCAGGAGGGCAGCTGTCAGTAGGCAACGGGATTAATAGAGGCCTCCATTACGGAGGCATGTGTCCAGGCAGGCACCCACCAACACTCAGGGGCAGCTCAGGGCACCCAGGGACTTGGTGTGGGTATCTCTGGGGCGGGGACTGTCAGTCAGTCAGCAAGACTGTGTGTCAGTGCACATGGTGGGACAGGGGCCTGGCGGACCTTGGTCCCCCGCCCTGGACTGTCAGATGCCAGCCCCATGCCCAGACACACACCAATCCGCCCATAGCCCCTTGGCCCGGCCGACCAGCACCTGCTTTGGCCTGGGGCTCTGTCTCTGGTGGCTGGCCACCACCCCTCAAGTCAAGTTCAGCATGGGGTCATGGCTGCTGGTCAACTGGATGGGCGGGGTCCCCTTGGCCTAGCAATCACAGGAGCCCTCTGTGATGTCCTAGCCCCTGGCAATCTGTGCTGGCCACACTGGCACTGGGCAGCCCAACTGCCCTGCCACTAGGTCAGGCAACAGCGCCCAGACACCTGGGCCCTGGCACAGAGGGACGGAAGGATGGCAAGACAGTGCTGACCGACGAGGGACCTCAGGGCTGGCAGCCAAGAGAAGACAGGTGGAGGTGCGCCCGGGATCCAGGGAGCCCAGGCCAGAGCTGCTTGCATGCCTGCCGGCCTTCCTGGATGTCTGTATGCTGCCTTTGTCCAGGTAGGTTTGTCAGGTCCCCTCCAATCCTGTCCTCTCCTGTCCTCACCATCCTGTCCCCTCTCCTTTCCTCCGCACTTTGCTTCTCTCCTTTGTCTGTCCTCTCTTCCAGGTGTCCTGCTCACCAGCTCCAGCACTTGTGATGGTTCTCCAGTGACAGCTGTTCGCAACCCCTTCCACCCCCTGCCTGCCCCTAATGTGACCCAGCTCACAGGGTCTCCGGCTCACCCCACCCTAACCCACACGCCCCAACACATTCCCTGGTTCAGCCCCTCTGCCCTATTCAGCCAAACTGGGCCTTTACAACCTACCTATGCATCGTTGTTTCTCCTCACCATTCAAGGAGAGATCTCCTTTTGTACTTAGCTTGGTTGACTGGTGGATGGATGGATGGATGGATGGATGGATGGATGGATGGATGTATGGATGAATGGATGGATAGATGTATGGGTGGATGGATGGATGGATGGAAAGGTCAATGGATCGGTTTTGTAGAGGCAGATTACCATATAGGGGTACTGGAGTCCGCTGGTGTCAGATCCTTAGTCAATGTCAAATGTAAAACATTAATTCATCAATAACAAAAATGAATAAGCACCTAAATAAATAAATAAATATAAAAACTGGGTTAAAAAATACATGGCATCTTTGCCTTTCTGCATATGGAATGCTGTGAGGATCTTAACAAGGAAAGCATTGTCCTGAGTAGCCCATTTGAAGTCGTGGAATATTTCCTTTTCCTTTTTCTTTTTTTACTTTCTATTTTCTTGATTATTCACTGGAATAAATAGACAGGAATTGAGAGGGAAGGGAGGTAGAGAGAGTTTGAGACACAGAGAGAGACAACTTCAGCACTTCCGCACCACTTGTAAAGATTTCCCCTGGCAGGTGCGAACCCGGGTGTTGAAGCCCAGTCCTCCTGCATTGTAACATGAGTGCTTAACTGGGTATGGCACACCTGGTACCCTTGATGGGACACGTTTTTTTAGCAATGAAAAGAAATTCTCGTGGCAAGGTAATAAATAAATGAAGAAGTAAATAAAAGTGCATTTACATTATCTCAGTGGAAACACACAGGGACATATACGTCTCTGTTACCTGTATTACTTCTTCATGTATGGATTGATTGCCTCAAGAGGTTATTGCCACAGCTGAGTGCCTACACCACGAATAATCCACAGCTCCTGCACTCCATTTGTTCCCCTTTCGCTGCCCTTGTTGCTTGGTCACTGTGGTGGTTATTGTTTTTGTTGTTGTTGTTGTTACTGACCTTGCATCTGACAGACACAAAAGGAGAGAGCAGAGGAAATACAGGGTGGGAGAGAAAGATAGAGCTCCTAAAGACCTGCTTCACCCCCTGTAAAGCGACTCCCCTGCAGGTGGCATTCTGGGGGCCAGACCCCTAATCCTTCCACCTGTCCCCTCTATTCGTGATTGCCACAAGCCCTTAACCCTCTGACATACCGCCAAACCTCCCTGGATTTACTTTTGAAGGCAGTATCACCTGCCTCGTTTTGAATCCTCATTATCCTGAGGGTCAGTCCTGGAGACAGTGTCATGACACGACACATGGAGATCTCTGTTATCAGAGAGCACCTGGAACAGCAGCTGGGGCTCTAGTGCCCGGGCAGGAGCAACTCCCCATCCACCTTCCACGGAGTCCACCTGCCTGCATTTTGGTCCTTTTCCCTCCAAAAAAGATTTTTCCCTTTTTTAACTTTGAAACAGGCAGGAGACAGGTTACCCAGGCAGGGGAAAAAAAATAAAAAGCCTTTTTTTTTTTTTTTTTTTTTTTTTTTTTTTTTTTTTTTTTACCGAAGTCAATGACCATCTTCTGGGAAGTATAGGTTTTGAACCTGAAAACTCTGTCTGTCTGTCTCTTAGTCCACAGAAAGAGCCACTAGCCCAGCCAGATTTCACGCTCAGATGGGGTGTTTTTGCCAGTCAAAGGTCTGCACAGCACACTAGGGATTGGGCGGCCTGAGACCCAAATGTTACATTGTAGATGGACTGTTTGCAGTTCTTGCTCCCCAGGACATTGGACTGTCTCAACTCCCTCCCCTCCAGCATGAAAAAAAGACTCTTTCCAACCTTGGAGCAACTGGAGTGGGGGCGAGGGGAGCTGTTTGCATGTCTGCACTGCTCATGCCCAGGTGTCTGTGGGGGTCCGTGGCAGAGGCTGTAAGGTGCTAGGGGGCAGAAGGAGACTGTTTGAGAGGCAGGCTGCAGGCAGGGGAACCAGGAGTGTGTGCAGGTCTGTGTGTGTGGGTGTGGTGGCAGGGGGTTAGGGCAGGTCCCCGTGCTGGATGGTGAGATGGCAGCTGGGCTGGCCCTGGGCCCTCAGGGCTGAAGGGCAGAAGCAGGGTGGCAGTAAAGTAGCGCAGGGAGGAACACAGTAGATGTTAGTTGGGAGCTGCGGGACAGAGGGTAAGGGGAAAGGGGGCATCCTTGAGGAGGGGTCAGGACTAGAGAGTGGGGGCAGCTGGAGGCATGGAAGGTCCCAGGAATCAGGGACTGACAGGAACAGATTCCTACACCCCCCCACTGGATAGAAGCTGCAGAAGCCAGAGCAGCAGCCCTGGATTGCCTAGGCCAAGGGCCCTGAGTGAGTCCCGCTGAGGATGAGGAAGAGGAGGAGGGGGTGTAGGAGGAGGAGGAGGAAGAGGAGATAGAAGAGGAGGAAGAAGAGGAGGAGGAGGAGGCGGAGGAGGAGGAGGAGGGGCAGGAGGGCAGCTGTCAGTAGGCAACGGGATTAATAGAGGCCTCCATTACGGAGGCATGTGTCCAGGCAGGCACCCACCAACACTCAGGGGCAGCTCAGGGCACCCAGGGACTTGGTGTGGGTATCTCTGGGGCGGGGACTGTCAGTCAGTCAGCAAGACTGTGTGTCAGTGCACATGGTGGGACAGGGGCCTGGCGGACCTTGGTCCCCCGCCCTGGACTGTCAGATGCCAGCCCCATGCCCAGACACACACCAATCCGCCCAGAGCCCCTTGGCCCGGCCGACCAGCACCTGCTTTGGCCTGGGGCTCTGTCTCTGGTGGCTGGCCACCACCCCTCAAGTCAAGTTCAGCATGGAGTCATGGCTGCTGGTCAACTGGATGGGCGGGGTCCCCTTGGCCTAGCAATCACAGGAGCCCTCTGTGATGTCCTAGCCCCTGGCAATCTGTGCTGGCCACACTGGCACTGGGCAGCCCAACTGCCCTGCCACTAGGTCAGGCAACAGCGCCCAGACGCCTGGGCCCTGGCACAGAGGGACGGAAGGATGGCAAGACAGTGCTGACCGACGAGGGACCTCAGGGCTGGCAGCCAAGAGAAGACAGGTGGAGGTGCGCCCGGGATCCAGGGAGCCCAGGCCAGAGCTGCCTGCATGCCTGCCGGCCTTCCTGGATGTCTGTATGCTGCCTTTGTCCAGGTAGGTTTCTCAGGTCCCCTCCAATCCTGTCCTCTCCTGTCCTCACCATCCTGTCCCCTCTCCTTTCCTCTGCACTTTGCTTCTCTCCTTTGTCTGTCCTCTCTTCCAGGTGTCCTGCTCACCAGCTCCAGCACTTGTGATGGTTCTCCAGTGACAGCTGTTCGCAACCCCTTCCACCCCCTGCCTGCCCCTAATGTGACCCAGCTCACAGGGTCTCCGGCTCACCCCACCCTAACCCACACGCCCCAACACATTCCCTGGTTCAGCCCCTCTGCCCTATTCAGCCAAACTGGGCCTTTGCAACCTACCTATGCATCGTTGTTTCTCCTCACCATTCAAGGAGAGATCTCCTTTTGTACTTAGCTTGGTTGACTGGTGGATGGATGGATGGATGGATGGATGGATGGATGGATGTATGGATGAATGGATGGATAGATGTATGGGTGGATGGATGGATGGATGGAAAGGTCAATGGATCGGTTTTGTAGAGGCAGATTACCATATAGGGGTACTGGAGTCCGCTGGTGTCAGATCCTTAGTCAATGTCAAATGTAAAACATTAATTCATCAATAACAAAAATGAATAAGCACCTAAATAAATAAATAAATATAAAAACTGGGTTAAAAAATACATGGCGTCTTTGCCTTTCTGCATATGGAATGCTGTGAGGATCTTAACAAGGAAAGCATTGTCCTGAGTAGCCCATTTGAAGTCGTGGAATATTTCCTTTTCCTTTTTCTTTTTTTACTTTCTATTTTCTTGATTATTCACTGGAATAAATAGACAGGAATTGAGAGGGAAGGGAGGTAGAGAGAGTTTGAGACACAGAGAGAGACAACTGCAGCACTTCCGCACCACTTGTAAAGATTTCCCCTGGCAGGTGCGAACCCGGGTGTTGAAGCCCAGTCCTCCTGCATTGTAACATGAGTGCTTAACTGGGTGTGGCACACATGGTACCCTTGATGGGACACGTTTTTTTAGCAATGAAAAGAAATTCTCGTGGCAAGGTAATAAATAAATGAAGAAGTAAATAAAAGTGCATTTACATTATCTCAGTGGAAACACACAGGGACATATACGTCTCTGTTACATGTATTACTTCTTCATGTATGGATTGATTGCCTCAAGAGGTTATTGGCACAGCTGAGTGCCTACACCACGAATAATCCACAGCTCCTGCACTCCATTTGTTCCCCTTTCGCTGCCCTTGTTGCTTGGTCACTGTGGTGGTTATTGCTTTTGTTGTTGTTGTTGTTACTGACCTTGCATCTGACAGACACAAAAGGAGAGAGCAGAGGAAATACAGGGTGGGAGAGAAAGATAGAGCTCCTAAAGACCTGCTTCACCCCCTGTAAAGCGACTCCCCTGCAGGTGGCATTCTGGGGGCCAGACCCCTAATCCTTCCACCTGTCCCCTCTATTCGTGATCGCCACAAGCCCTTAACCCTCTGACATACCGCCAAACCTCCCTGGATTTACTTTTGAAGGCAGTATCACCTGCCTCGTTTTGAATCCTCATTATCCTGAGGGTCAGTCCTGGAGACAGTGTCATGACACGACACATGGAGATCTCTGTTATCAGAGAGCACCTGGAACAGCAGCTGGGGCTCTAGTGCCCGGGCAGGAGCAACTCCCCATCCACCTTCCACGGAGTCCACCTGCCTGCATTTTGGTCCTTTTCCCTCCAAAAAAGATTTTTCCCTTTTTTAACTTTGAAACAGGCAGGAGACAGGTTACCCAGGCAGGGGAAAAAAAATAAAAAGCCTTTTTTTTTTTTTTTTTTTTACCGAAGTCAATGACCATCTTCTGGGAAGTATAGGTTTTGAACCTGAAAACTCTGTCTGTCTGTCTCTTAGTCCACAGAAAGAGCCACTAGCCCAGCCAGATTTCACGCTCAGATGGGGTGTTTTTGCCAGTCAAAGGTCTGCACAGCACACTAGGGATTGGGCGGCCTGAGACCCAAATGTTACATTGTAGATGGATTGTTTGCAGTTCTTGCTCCCCAGGACATTGGACTGTCTCAACTCCCTCCCCTACAGCATGAAAAAAAGACTCTTTCCAACCTTGGAGCAACTGGAGTGGGGGCGAGGGGAGCTGTTTGCATGTCTGCACTGCTCATGCCCAGGTGTCTGTGGGGGTCCGTGGCAGAGGCTGTAAGGTGCTAGGGGGCAGTAGGAGACTGTTTGAGAGGCAGGCTGCAGGCAGGGGAACCAGGAGTGTGTGCAGGTCTGTGTGTGTGGGTGTGGTGGCAGGGGGTTAGGGCAGGTCCCCGTGCTGGATGGTGAGATGGCAGCTGGGCTGGCCCTGGGCCCTCAGGGCTGAAGGGCAGAAGCAGGGTGACAGTAAAGTAGCGCAGGGAGGAACACAGTAGATGTTAGTTGGGAGCTGCGGGACAGAGGGTAAGGGGAAAGGGGGCATCCTTGAGGAGGGGTCAGGACTAGAGAGTGGGGGCAGCTGGAGGCATGGAAGGTCCCAGGAATCAGGGACTGACAGGAACAGATTCCTACACCCCCCCACTGGATAGAAGCTGCAGAAGCCAGAGCAGCAGCCCTGGATTGCCTAGGCCAAGGGCCCTGAGTGAGTCCCGCTGAGGATGAGGAAGAGGAGGAGGGGGTGTAGGAGGAGGAGGAGGAAGAGGAGATAGAAGAGGAGGAAGAAGAGGAGGAGGAGGAGGCGGAGGAGGAGGAGGAGGGGCAGGAGGGCAGCTGTCAGTAGGCAACGGGATTAATAGAGGCCTCCATTACGGAGGCATGTGTCCAGGCAGGCACCCACCAACACTCAGGGGCAGCTCAGGGCACCCAGGGACTTGGTGTGGGTATCTCTGGGGCGGGGACTGTCAGTCAGTCAGCAAGACTGTGTGTCAGTGCACATGGTGGGACAGGGGCCTGGCGGACCTTGGTCCCCCGCCCTGGACTGTCAGATGCCAGCCCCATGCCCAGACACACACCAATCCGCCCATAGCCCCTTGGCCCGGCCGACCAGCACCTGCTTTGGCCTGGGGCTCTGTCTCTGGTGGCTGGCCACCACCCCTCAAGTCAAGTTCAGCATGGGGTCATGGCTGCTGGTCAACTGGATGGGCGGGGTCCCCTTGGCCTAGCAATCACAGGAGCCCTCTGTGATGTCCTAGCCCCTGGCAATCTGTGCTGGCCACACTGGCACTGGGCAGCCCAACTGCCCTGCCACTAGGTCAGGCAACAGCGCCCAGACGCCTGGGCCCTGGCACAGAGGGACGGAAGGATGGCAAGACAGTGCTGACCGACGAGGGACCTCAGGGCTGGCAGCCAAGAGAAGACAGGTGGAGGTGCGCCCGGGATCCAGGGAGCCCAGGCCAGAGCTGCTTGCATGCCTGCCGGCCTTCCTGGATGTCTGTATGCTGCCTTTGTCCAGGTAGGTTTGTCAGGTCCCCTCCAATCCTGTCCTCTCCTGTCCTCACCATCCTGTCCCCTCTCCTTTCCTCCGCACTTTGCTTCTCTCCTTTGTCTGTCCTCTCTTCCAGGTGTCCTGCTCACCAGCTCCAGCACTTGTGATGGTTCTCCAGTGACAGCTGTTCGCAACCCCTTCCACCCCCTGCCTGCCCCTAATGTGACCCAGCTCACAGGGTCTCCGGCTCACCCCACCCTAACCCACACGCCCCAACACACTCCCTGGTTCAGCCCCTCTGCCCTATTCAGCCAAACTGGGCCTTTACAACCTACCTATGCATCGTTGTTTCTCCTCACCATTCAAGGAGAGATCTCCTTTTGTACTTAGCTTGGTTGACTGGTGGATGGATGGATGGATGGATGGATGGATGGATGGATGTATGGATGAATGGATGGATAGATGTATGGGTGGATGGATGGATGGATGGAAAGGTCAATGGATCGGTTTTGTAGAGGCAGATTACCATATAGGGGTACTGGAGTCCGCTGGTGTCAGATCCTTAGTCAATGTCAAATGTAAAACATTAATTCATCAATAACAAAAATGAATAAGCACCTAAATAAATAAATAAATATAAAAACTGGGTTAAAAAATACATGGCATCTTTGCCTTTCTGCATATGGAATGCTGTGAGGATCTTAACAAGGAAAGCATTGTCCTGAGTAGCCCATTTGAAGTCGTGGAATATTTCCTTTTCCTTTTTCTTTTTTTACTTTCTATTTTCTTGATTATTCACTGGAATAAATAGACAGGAATTGAGAGGGAAGGGAGGTAGAGAGAGTTTGAGACACAGAGAGAGACAACTTCAGCACTTCCGCACCACTTGTAAAGATTTCCCCTGGCAGGTGCGAACCCGGGTGTTGAAGCCCAGTCCTCCTGCATTGTAACATGAGTGCTTAACTGGGTGTGGCACACCTGGTACCCTTGATGGGACACGTTTTTTTAGCAATGAAAAGAAATTCTCGTGGCAAGGTAATAAATAAATGAAGAAGTAAATAAAAGTGCATTTACATTATCTCAGTGGAAACACACAGGGACATATACGTCTCTGTTACCTGTATTACTTCTTCATGTATGGATTGATTGCCTCAAGAGGTTATTGCCACAGCTGAGTGCCTACACCACGAATAATCCACAGCTCCTGCACTCCATTTGTTCCCCTTTCGCTGCCCTTGTTGCTTGGTCACTGTGGTGGTTATTGTTTTTGTTGTTGTTGTTGTTACTGACCTTGCATCTGACAGACACAAAAGGAGAGAGCAGAGGAAATACAGGGTGGGAGAGAAAGATAGAGCTCCTAAAGACCTGCTTCACCCCCTGTAAAGCGACTCCCCTGCAGGTGGCATTCTGGGGGCCAGACCCCTAATCCTTCCACCTGTCCCCTCTATTCGTGATCGCCACAAGCCCTTAACCCTCTGACATACCGCCAAACCTCCCTGGATTTACTTTTGAAGGCAGTATCACCTGCCTCGTTTTGAATCCTCATTATCCTGAGGGTCAGTCCTGGAGACAGTGTCATGACACGACACATGGAGATCTCTGTTATCAGAGAGCACCTGGAACAGCAGCTGGGGCTCTAGTGCCCGGGCAGGAGCAACTCCCCATCCACCTTCCACGGAGTCCACCTGCCTGCATTTTGGTCCTTTTCCCTCCAAAAAAGATTTTTCCCTTTTTTAACTTTGAAACAGGCAGGAGACAGGTTACCCAGGCAGGGGAAAAAAAATAAAAAGCCTTTTTTTTTTTTTTTTTTTTTTTTTTTTTTTTTACCGAAGTCAATGACCATCTTCTGGGAAGTATAGGTTTTGAACCTGAAAACTCTGTCTGTCTGTCTCTTAGTCCACAGAAAGAGCCACTAGCCCAGCCAGATTTCACGCTCAGATGGGGTGTTTTTGCCAGTCAAAGGTCTGCACAGCACACTAGGGATTGGGCGGCCTGAGACCCAAATGTTACATTGTAGATGGACTGTTTGCAGTTCTTGCTCCCCAGGACATTGGACTGTCTCAACTCCCTCCCCTCCAGCATGAAAAAAAGACTCTTTCCAACCTTGGAGCAACTGGAGTGGGGGCGAGGGGAGCTGTTTGCATGTCTGCACTGCTCATGCCCAGGTGTCTGTGGGGGTCCGTGGCAGAGGCTGTAAGGTGCTAGGGGGCAGAAGGAGACTGTTTGAGAGGCAGGCTGCAGGCAGGGGAACCAGGAGTGTGTGCAGGTCTGTGTGTGTGGGTGTGGTGGCAGGGGGTTAGGGCAGGTCCCCGTGCTGGATGGTGAGATGGCAGCTGGGCTGGCCCTGGGCCCTCAGGGCTGAAGGGCAGAAGCAGGGTGGCAGTAAAGTAGCGCAGGGAGGAACACAGTAGATGTTAGTTGGGAGCTGCGGGACAGAGGGTAAGGGGAAAGGGGGCATCCTTGAGGAGGGGTCAGGACTAGAGAGTGGGGGCAGCTGGAGGCATGGAAGGTCCCAGGAATCAGGGACTGACAGGAACAGATTCCTACACCCCCCCCACTGGATAGAAGCTGCAGAAGCCAGAGCAGCAGCCCTGGATTGCCTAGGCCAAGGGCCCTGAGTGAGTCCCGCTGAGGATGAGGAAGAGGAGGAGGGGGTGTAGGAGGAGGAGGAGGAAGAGGAGATAGAAGAGGAGGAAGAAGAGGAGGAGGAGGAGGCGGAGGAGGAGGAGGAGGGGCAGGAGGGCAGCTGTCAGTAGGCAACGGGATTAATAGAGGCCTCCATTACGGAGGCATGTGTCCAGGCAGGCACCCACCAACACTCAGGGGCAGCTCAGGGCACCCAGGGACTTGGTGTGGGTATCTCTGGGGCGGGGACTGTCAGTCAGTCAGCAAGACTGTGTGTCAGTGCACATGGTGGGACAGGGGCCTGGCGGACCTTGGTCCCCCGCCCTGGACTGTCAGATGCCAGCCCCATGCCCAGACACACACCAATCCGCCCATAGCCCCTTGGCCCGGCCGACCAGCACCTGCTTTGGCCTGGGGCTCTGTCTCTGGTGGCTGGCCACCACCCCTCAAGTCAAGTTCAGCATGGAGTCATGGCTGTTGGTCAACTGGATGGGCGGGGTCCCCTTGGCCTAGCAATCACAGGAGCCCTCTGTGATGTCCTAGCCCCTGGCAATCTGTGCTGGCCACACTGGCACTGGGCAGCCCAACTGCCCTGCCACTAGGTCAGGCAACAGCGCCCAGACGCCTGGGCCCTGGCACAGAGGGACGGAAGGATGGCAAGACAGTGCTGACCGACGAGGGACCTCAGGGCTGGCAGCCAAGAGAAGACAGGTGGAGGTGCGCCCGGGATCCAGGGAGCCCAGGCCAGAGCTGCCTGCATGCCTGCCGGCCTTCCTGGATGTCTGTATGCTGCCTTTGTCCAGGTAGGTTTCTCAGGTCCCCTCCAATCCTGTCCTCTCCTGTCCTCACCATCCTGTCCCCTCTCCTTTCCTCTGCACTTTGCTTCTCTCCTTTGTCTGTCCTCTCTTCCAGGTGTCCTGCTCACCAGCTCCAGCACTTGTGATGGTTCTCCAGTGACAGCTGTTCGCAACCCCTTCCACCCCCTGCCTGCCCCTAATGTGACCCAGCTCACAGGGTCTCCGGCTCACCCCACCCTAACCCACACGCCCCAACACATTCCCTGGTTCAGCCCCTCTGCCCTATTCAGCCAAACTGGGCCTTTGCAACCTACCTATGCATCGTTGTTTCTCCTCACCATTCAAGGAGAGATCTCCTTTTGTACTTAGCTTGGTTGACTGGTGGATGGATGGATGGATGGATGGATGGATGGATGGATGTATGGATGAATGGATGGATAGATGTATGGGTGGATGGATGGATGGATGGAAAGGTCAATGGATCGGTTTTGTAGAGGCAGATTACCATATAGGGGTACTGGAGTCCGCTGGTGTCAGATCCTTAGTCAATGTCAAATGTAAAACATTAATTCATCAATAACAAAAATGAATAAGCACCTAAATAAATAAATAAATATAAAAACTGGGTTAAAAAATACATGGCGTCTTTGCCTTTCTGCATATGGAATGCTGTGAGGATCTTAACAAGGAAAGCATTGTCCTGAGTAGCCCATTTGAAGTCGTGGAATATTTCCTTTTCCTTTTTCTTTTTTTACTTTCTATTTTCTTGATTATTCACTGGAATAAATAGACAGGAATTGAGAGGGAAGGGAGGTAGAGAGAGTTTGAGACACAGAGAGAGACAACTGCAGCACTTCCGCACCACTTGTAAAGATTTCCCCTGGCAGGTGCGAACCCGGGTGTTGAAGCCCAGTCCTCCTGCATTGTAACATGAGTGCTTAACTGGGTGTGGCACACATGGTACCCTTGATGGGACACGTTTTTTTAGCAATGAAAAGAAATTCTCGTGGCAAGGTAATAAATAAATGAAGAAGTAAATAAAAGTGCATTTACATTATCTCAGTGGAAACACACAGGGACATATACGTCTCTGTTACATGTATTACTTCTTCATGTATGGATTGATTGCCTCAAGAGGTTATTGGCACAGCTGAGTGCCTACACCACGAATAATCCACAGCTCCTGCACTCCATTTGTTCCCCTTTCGCTGCCCTTGTTGCTTGGTCACTGTGGTGGTTATTGCTTTTGTTGTTGTTGTTGTTACTGACCTTGCATCTGACAGACACAAAAGGAGAGAGCAGAGGAAATACAGGGTGGGAGAGAAAGATAGAGCTCCTAAAGACCTGCTTCACCCCCTGTAAAGCGACTCCCCTGCAGGTGGCATTCTGGGGGCCAGACCCCTAATCCTTCCACCTGTCCCCTCTATTCGTGATCGCCACAAGCCCTTAACCCTCTGACATACCGCCAAACCTCCCTGGATTTACTTTTGAAGGCAGTATCACCTGCCTCGTTTTGAATCCTCATTATCCTGAGGGTCAGTCCTGGAGACAGTGTCATGACATGACACATGGAGATCTCTGTTATCAGAGAGCACCTGGAACAGCAGCTGGGGCTCTAGTGCCCGGGCAGGAGCAACTCCCCATCCACCTTCCACGGAGTCCACCTGCCTGCATTTTGGTCCTTTTCCCTCCAAAAAAGATTTTTCCCTTTTTTAACTTTGAAACAGGCAGGAGACAGGTTACCCAGGCAGGGGAAAAAAAATAAAAAGCCTTTTTTTTTTTTTTTTTTTTTTTTTTTTTACCGAAGTCAATGACCATCTTCTGGGAAGTATAGGTTTTGAACCTGAAAACTCTGTCTGTCTGTCTCTTAGTCCACAGAAAGAGCCACTAGCCCAGCCAGATTTCACGCTCAGATGGGGTGTTTTTGCCAGTCAAAGGTCTGCACAGCACACTAGGGATTGGGCGGCCTGAGACCCAAATGTTACATTGTAGATGGACTGTTTGCAGTTCTTGCTCCCCAGGACATTGGACTGTCTCAACTCCCTCCCCTACAGCATGAAAAAAAGACTCTTTCCAACCTTGGAGCAACTGGAGTGGGGGCGAGGGGAGCTGTTTGCATGTCTGCACTGCTCATGCCCAGGTGTCTGTGGGGGTCCGTGGCAGAGGCTGTAAGGTGCTAGGGGGCAGAAGGAGACTGTTTGAGAGGCAGGCTGCAGGCAGGGGAACCAGGAGTGTGTGCAGGTCTCTGTGTGTGGGTGTGGTGGCAGGGGGTTAGGGCAGGTCCCCGTGCTGGATGGTGAGATGGCAGCTGGGCTGGCCCTGGGCCCTCAGGGCTGAAGGGCAGAAGCAGGGTGGCAGTAAAGTAGCGCAGGGAGGAACACAGTAGATGTTAGTTGGGAGCTGCGGGACAGAGGGTAAGGGGAAAGGGGGCATCCTTGAGGAGGGGTCAGGACTAGAGAGTGGGGGCAGCTGGAGGCATGGAAGGTCCCAGGAATCAGGGACTGACAGGAACAGATTCCTACACCCCCCCCACTGGATAGAAGCTGCAGAAGCCAGAGCAGCAGCCCTGGATTGCCTAGGCCAAGGGCCCTGAGTGAGTCCCGCTGAGGATGAGGAAGAGGAGGAGGGGGTGTAGGAGGAGGAGGAGGAAGAGGAGATAGAAGAGGAGGAAGAAGAGGAGGAGGAGGAGGCGGAGGAGGAGGAGGAGGGGCAGGAGGGCAGCTGTCAGTAGGCAACGGGATTAATAGAGGCCTCCATTACGGAGGCATGTGTCCAGGCAGGCACCCACCAACACTCAGGGGCAGCTCAGGGCACCCAGGGACTTGGTGTGGGTATCTCTGGGGCGGGGACTGTCAGTCAGTCAGCAAGACTGTGTGTCAGTGCACATGGTGGGACAGGGGCCTGGCGGACCTTGGTCCCCCGCCCTGGACTGTCAGATGCCAGCCCCATGCCCAGACACACACCAATCCGCCCATAGCCCCTTGGCCCAGCCGACCAGCACCTGCTTTGGCCTGGGGCTCTGTCTCTGGTGGCTGGCCACCACCCCTCAAGTCAAGTTCAGCATGGGGTCATGGCTGCTGGTCAACTGGATGGGCGGGGTCCCCTTGGCCTAGCAATCACAGGAGCCCTCTGTGATGTCCTAGCCCCTGGCAATCTGTGCTGGCCACACTGGCACTGGGCAGCCCAACTGCCCTGCCACTAGGTCAGGCAACAGCGCCCAGACGCCTGGGCCCTGGCAAAGAGGGACGGAAGGATGGCAAGACAGTGCTGACCGACGAGGGACCTCAGGGCTGGCAGCCAAGAGAAGACAGGTGGAGGTGCGCCCGGGATCCAGGGAGCCCAGGCCAGAGCTGCCTGCATGCCTGCCGGCCTTCCTGGATGTCTGTATGCTGCCTTTGTCCAGGTAGGTTTCTCAGGTCCCCTCCAATCCTGTCCTCTCCTGTCCTCACCATCCTGTCCCCTCTCCTTTCCTCTGCACTTTGCTTCTCTCCTTTGTCTGTCCTCTCTTCCAGGTGTCCTGCTCACCAGCTCCAGCACTTGTGATGGTTCTCCAGTGACAGCTGTTCGCAACCCCTTCCACCCCCTGCCTGCCCCTAATGTGACCCAGCTCACAGGGTCTCCGGCTCACCCCACCCTAACCCACACGCCCCAACACATTCCCTGGTTCAGCCCCTCTGCCCTATTCAGCCAAACTGGGCCTTTGCAACCTACCTATGCATCGTTGTTTCTCCTCACCATTCAAGGAGAGATCTCCTTTTGTACTTAGCTTGGTTGACTGGTGGATGGATGGATGGATGGATGGATGGATGGATGGATGTATGGATGAATGGATGGATAGATGTATGGGTGGATGGATGGATGGATGGAAAGGTCAATGGATCGGTTTTGTAGAGGCAGATTACCATATAGGGGTACTGGAGTCCGCTGGTGTCAGATCCTTAGTCAATGTCAAATGTAAAACATTAATTCATCAATAACAAAAATGAATAAGCACCTAAATAAATAAATAAATATAAAAACTGGGTTAAAAAATACATGGCGTCTTTGCCTTTCTGCATATGGAATGCTGTGAGGATCTTAACAAGGAAAGCATTGTCCTGAGTAGCCCATTTGAAGTCGTGGAATATTTCCTTTTCCTTTTTCTTTTTTTACTTTCTATTTTCTTGATTATTCACTGGAATAAATAGACAGGAATTGAGAGGGAAGGGAGGTAGAGAGAGTTTGAGACACAGAGAGAGACAACTGCAGCACTTCCGCACCACTTGTAAAGATTTCCCCTGGCAGGTGCGAACCCGGGTGTTGAAGCCCAGTCCTCCTGCATTGTAACATGAGTGCTTAACTGGGTGTGGCACACCTGGTACCCTTGATGGGACACGTTTTTTTAGCAATGAAAAGAAATTCTCGTGGCAAGGTAATAAATAAATGAAGAAGTAAATAAAAGTGCATTTACATTATCTCAGTGGAAACACACAGGGACATATACGTCTCTGTTACCTGTATTACTTCTTCATGTATGGATTGATTGCCTCAAGAGGTTATTGCCACAGCTGAGTGCCTACACCACGAATAATCCACAGCTCCTGCACTCCATTTGTTCCCCTTTCGCTGCCCTTGTTGCTTGGTCACTGTGGTGGTTATTGCTTTTGTTGTTGTTGTTGTTACTGACCTTGCATCTGACAGACACAAAAGGAGAGAGCAGAGGAAATACAGGGTGGGAGAGAAAGATAGAGCTCCTAAAGACCTGCTTCACCCCCTGTAAAGCGACTCCCCTGCAGGTGGCATTCTGGGGGCCAGACCCCTAATCCTTCCACCTGTCCCCTCTATTCGTGATCGCCACAAGCCCTTAACCCTCTGACATACCGCCAAACCTCCCTGGATTTACTTTTGAAGGCAGTATCACCTGCCTCGTTTTGAATCCTCATTATCCTGAGGGTCAGTCCTGGAGACAGTGTCATGACATGACACATGGAGATCTCTGTTATCAGAGAGCACCTGGAACAGCAGCTGGGGCTCTAGTGCCCGGGCAGGAGCAACTCCCCATCCACCTTCCACGGAGTCCACCTGCCTGCATTTTGGTCCTTTTCCCTCCAAAAAAGATTTTTCCCTTTTTTAACTTTGAAACAGGCAGGAGACAGGTTACCCAGGCAGGGGAAAAAAAATAAAAAGCCTTTTTTTTTTTTTTTTTTTTTTTTTTTTTACCGAAGTCAATGACCATCTTCTGGGAAGTATAGGTTTTGAACCTGAAAACTCTGTCTGTCTGTCTCTTAGTCCACAGAAAGAGCCACTAGCCCAGCCAGATTTCACGCTCAGATGGGGTGTTTTTGCCAGTCAAAGGTCTGCACAGCACACTAGGGATTGGGCGGCCTGAGACCCAAATGTTACATTGTAGATGGACTGTTTGCAGTTCTTGCTCCCCAGGACATTGGACTGTCTCAACTCCCTCCCCTACAGCATGAAAAAAAGACTCTTTCCAACCTTGGAGCAACTGGAGTGGGGGCGAGGGGAGCTGTTTGCATGTCTGCACTGCTCATGCCCAGGTGTCTGTGGGGGTCCGTGGCAGAGGCTGTAAGGTGCTAGGGGGCAGAAGGAGACTGTTTGAGAGGCAGGCTGCAGGCAGGGGAACCAGGAGTGTGTGCAGGTCTCTGTGTGTGGGTGTGGTGGCAGGGGGTTAGGGCAGGTCCCCGTGCTGGATGGTGAGATGGCAGCTGGGCTGGCCCTGGGCCCTCAGGGCTGAAGGGCAGAAGCAGGGTGGCAGTAAAGTAGCGCAGGGAGGAACACAGTAGATGTTAGTTGGGAGCTGCGGGACAGAGGGTAAGGGGAAAGGGGGCATCCTTGAGGAGGGGTCAGGACTAGAGAGTGGGGGCAGCTGGAGGCATGGAAGGTCCCAGGAATCAGGGACTGACAGGAACAGATTCCTACACCCCCCCCACTGGATAGAAGCTGCAGAAGCCAGAGCAGCAGCCCTGGATTGCCTAGGCCAAGGGCCCTGAGTGAGTCCCGCTGAGGATGAGGAAGAGGAGGAGGGGGTGTAGGAGGAGGAGGAGGAAGAGGAGATAGAAGAGGAGGAAGAAGAGGAGGAGGAGGAGGCGGAGGAGGAGGAGGAGGGGCAGGAGGGCAGCTGTCAGTAGGCAACGGGATTAATAGAGGCCTCCATTACGGAGGCATGTGTCCAGGCAGGCACCCACCAACACTCAGGGGCAGCTCAGGGCACCCAGGGACTTGGTGTGGGTATCTCTGGGGCGGGGACTGTCAGTCAGTCAGCAAGACTGTGTGTCAGTGCACATGGTGGGACAGGGGCCTGGCGGACCTTGGTCCCCCGCCCTGGACTGTCAGATGCCAGCCCCATGCCCAGACACACACCAATCCGCCCATAGCCCCTTGGCCCAGCCGACCAGCACCTGCTTTGGCCTGGGGCTCTGTCTCTGGTGGCTGGCCACCACCCCTCAAGTCAAGTTCAGCATGGGGTCATGGCTGCTGGTCAACTGGATGGGCGGGGTCCCCTTGGCCTAGCAATCACAGGAGCCCTCTGTGATGTCCTAGCCCCTGGCAATCTGTGCTGGCCACACTGGCACTGGGCAGCCCAACTGCCCTGCCACTAGGTCAGGCAACAGCGCCCAGACGCCTGGGCCCTGGCAAAGAGGGACGGAAGGATGGCAAGACAGTGCTGACCGACGAGGGACCTCAGGGCTGGCAGCCAAGAGAAGACAGGTGGAGGTGCGCCCGGGATCCAGGGAGCCCAGGCCAGAGCTGCCTGCATGCCTGCCGGCCTTCCTGGATGTCTGTATGCTGCCTTTGTCCAGGTAGGTTTCTCAGGTCCCCTCCAATCCTGTCCTCTCCTGTCCTCACCATCCTGTCCCCTCTCCTTTCCTCTGCACTTTGCTTCTCTCCTTTGTCTGTCCTCTCTTCCAGGTGTCCTGCTCACCAGCTCCAGCACTTGTGATGGTTCTCCAGTGACAGCTGTTCGCAACCCCTTCCACCCCCTGCCTGCCCCTAATGTGACCCAGCTCACAGGGTCTCCGGCTCACCCCACCCTAACCCACACGCCCCAACACATTCCCTGGTTCAGCCCCTCTGCCCTATTCAGCCAAACTGGGCCTTTGCAACCTACCTATGCATCGTTGTTTCTCCTCACCATTCAAGGAGAGATCTCCTTTTGTACTTAGCTTGGTTGACTGGTGGATGGATGGATGGATGGATGGATGGATGGATGGATGTATGGATGAATGGATGGATAGATGTATGGGTGGATGGATGGATGGATGGAAAGGTCAATGGATCGGTTTTGTAGAGGCAGATTACCATATAGGGGTACTGGAGTCCGCTGGTGTCAGATCCTTAGTCAATGTCAAATGTAAAACATTAATTCATCAATAACAAAAATGAATAAGCACCTAAATAAATAAATAAATATAAAAACTGGGTTAAAAAATACATGGCGTCTTTGCCTTTCTGCATATGGAATGCTGTGAGGATCTTAACAAGGAAAGCATTGTCCTGAGTAGCCCATTTGAAGTCGTGGAATATTTCCTTTTCCTTTTTCTTTTTTTACTTTCTATTTTCTTGATTATTCACTGGAATAAATAGACAGGAATTGAGAGGGAAGGGAGGTAGAGAGAGTTTGAGACACAGAGAGAGACAACTGCAGCACTTCCGCACCACTTGTAAAGATTTCCCCTGGCAGGTGCGAACCCGGGTGTTGAAGCCCAGTCCTCCTGCATTGTAACATGAGTGCTTAACTGGGTGTGGCACACCTGGTACCCTTGATGGGACACGTTTTTTTAGCAATGAAAAGAAATTCTCGTGGCAAGGTAATAAATAAATGAAGAAGTAAATAAAAGTGCATTTACATTATCTCAGTGGAAACACACAGGGACATATACGTCTCTGTTACCTGTATTACTTCTTCATGTATGGATTGATTGCCTCAAGAGGTTATTGGCACAGCTGAGTGCCTACACCACGAATAATCCACAGCTCCTGCACTCCATTTGTTCCCCTTTCGCTGCCCTTGTTGCTTGGTCACTGTGGTGGTTATTGCTTTTGTTGTTGTTGTTGTTACTGACCTTGCATCTGACAGACACAAAAGGAGAGAGCAGAGGAAATACAGGGTGGGAGAGAAAGATAGAGCTCCTAAAGACCTGCTTCACCCCCTGTAAAGCGACTCCCCTGCAGGTGGCATTCTGGGGGCCAGACCCCTAATCCTTCCACCTGTCCCCTCTATTCGTGATCGCCACAAGCCCTTAACCCTCTGACATACCGCCAAACCTCCCTGGATTTACTTTTGAAGGCAGTATCACCTGCCTCGTTTTGAATCCTCATTATCCTGAGGGTCAGTCCTGGAGACAGTGTCATGACATGACACATGGAGATCTCTGTTATCAGAGAGCACCTGGAACAGCAGCTGGGGCTCTAGTGCCCGGGCAGGAGCAACTCCCCATCCACCTTCCACGGAGTCCACCTGCCTGCATTTTGGTCCTTTTCCCTCCAAAAAAGATTTTTCCCTTTTTTAACTTTGAAACAGGCAGGAGACAGGTTACCCAGGCAGGGGAAAAAAAATAAAAAGCCTTTTTTTTTTTTTTTTTTTTTTTTTTTTTTACCGAAGTCAATGACCATCTTCTGGGAAGTATAGGTTTTGAACCTGAAAACTCTGTCTGTCTGTCTCTTAGTCCACAGAAAGAGCCACTAGCCCAGCCAGATTTCACGCTCAGATGGGGTGTTTTTGCCAGTCAAAGGTCTGCACAGCACACTAGGGATTGGGCGGCCTGAGACCCAAATGTTACATTGTAGATGGACTGTTTGCAGTTCTTGCTCCCCAGGACATTGGACTGTCTCAACTCCCTCCCCTACAGCATGAAAAAAAGACTCTTTCCAACCTTGGAGCAACTGGAGTGGGGGCGAGGGGAGCTGTTTGCATGTCTGCACTGCTCATGCCCAGGTGTCTGTGGGGGTCCGTGGCAGAGGCTGTAAGGTGCTAGGGGGCAGAAGGAGACTGTTTGAGAGGCAGGCTGCAGGCAGGGGAACCAGGAGTGTGTGCAGGTCTCTGTGTGTGGGTGTGGTGGCAGGGGGTTAGGGCAGGTCCCCGTGCTGGATGGTGAGATGGCAGCTGGGCTGGCCCTGGGCCCTCAGGGCTGAAGGGCAGAAGCAGGGTGGCAGTAAAGTAGCGCAGGGAGGAACACAGTAGATGTTAGTTGGGAGCTGCGGGACAGAGGGTAAGGGGAAAGGGGGCATCCTTGAGGAGGGGTCAGGACTAGAGAGTGGGGGCAGCTGGAGGCATGGAAGGTCCCAGGAATCAGGGACTGACAGGAACAGATTCCTACACCCCCCCCACTGGATAGAAGCTGCAGAAGCCAGAGCAGCAGCCCTGGATTGCCTAGGCCAAGGGCCCTGAGTGAGTCCCGCTGAGGATGAGGAAGAGGAGGAGGGGGTGTAGGAGGAGGAGGAGGAAGAGGAGATAGAAGAGGAGGAAGAAGAGGAGGAGGAGGAGGCGGAGGAGGAGGAGGAGGGGCAGGAGGGCAGCTGTCAGTAGGCAACGGGATTAATAGAGGCCTCCATTACGGAGGCATGTGTCCAGGCAGGCACCCACCAACACTCAGGGGCAGCTCAGGGCACCCAGGGACTTGGTGTGGGTATCTCTGGGGCGGGGACTGTCAGTCAGTCAGCAAGACTGTGTGTCAGTGCACATGGTGGGACAGGGGCCTGGCGGACCTTGGTCCCCCGCCCTGGACTGTCAGATGCCAGCCCCATGCCCAGACACACACCAATCCGCCCATAGCCCCTTGGCCCAGCCGACCAGCACCTGCTTTGGCCTGGGGCTCTGTCTCTGGTGGCTGGCCACCACCCCTCAAGTCAAGTTCAGCATGGGGTCATGGCTGCTGGTCAACTGGATGGGCGGGGTCCCCTTGGCCTAGCAATCACAGGAGCCCTCTGTGATGTCCTAGCCCCTGGCAATCTGTGCTGGCCACACTGGCACTGGGCAGCCCAACTGCCCTGCCACTAGGTCAGGCAACAGCGCCCAGACGCCTGGGCCCTGGCAAAGAGGGACGGAAGGATGGCAAGACAGTGCTGACCGACGAGGGACCTCAGGGCTGGCAGCCAAGAGAAGACAGGTGGAGGTGCGCCCGGGATCCAGGGAGCCCAGGCCAGAGCTGCCTGCATGCCTGCCGGCCTTCCTGGATGTCTGTATGCTGCCTTTGTCCAGGTAGGTTTCTCAGGTCCCCTCCAATCCTGTCCTCTCCTGTCCTCACCATCCTGTCCCCTCTCCTTTCCTCTGCACTTTGCTTCTCTCCTTTGTCTGTCCTCTCTTCCAGGTGTCCTGCTCACCAGCTCCAGCACTTGTGATGGTTCTCCAGTGACAGCTGTTCGCAACCCCTTCCACCCCCTGCCTGCCCCTAATGTGACCCAGCTCACAGGGTCTCCGGCTCACCCCACCCTAACCCACACGCCCCAACACATTCCCTGGTTCAGCCCCTCTGCCCTATTCAGCCAAACTGGGCCTTTGCAACCTACCTATGCATCGTTGTTTCTCCTCACCATTCAAGGAGAGATCTCCTTTTGTACTTAGCTTGGTTGACTGGTGGATGGATGGATGGATGGATGGATGGATGGATGGATGTATGGATGAATGGATGGATAGATGTATGGGTGGATGGATGGATGGATGGAAAGGTCAATGGATCGGTTTTGTAGAGGCAGATTACCATATAGGGGTACTGGAGTCCGCTGGTGTCAGATCCTTAGTCAATGTCAAATGTAAAACATTAATTCATCAATAACAAAAATGAATAAGCACCTAAATAAATAAATAAATATAAAAACTGGGTTAAAAAATACATGGCGTCTTTGCCTTTCTGCATATGGAATGCTGTGAGGATCTTAACAAGGAAAGCATTGTCCTGAGTAGCCCATTTGAAGTCGTGGAATATTTCCTTTTCCTTTTTCTTTTTTTACTTTCTATTTTCTTGATTATTCACTGGAATAAATAGACAGGAATTGAGAGGGAAGGGAGGTAGAGAGAGTTTGAGACACAGAGAGAGACAACTGCAGCACTTCCGCACCACTTGTAAAGATTTCCCCTGGCAGGTGCGAACCCGGGTGTTGAAGCCCAGTCCTCCTGCATTGTAACATGAGTGCTTAACTGGGTGTGGCACACCTGGTACCCTTGATGGGACACGTTTTTTAGCAATGAAAAGAAATTCTCGTGGCAAGGTAATAAATAATGAAGAAGTAAATAAAAGTGCATTTTACATTATCTCAGTGGAAACACACAGGGACATATACGTCTCTGTTACCTGTATTACTTCTTCATGTATGGATTGATTGCCTCAAGAGGTTATTGCCACAGCTGAGTGCCTACACCACGAATAATCCACAGCTCCTGCACTCCATTTGTTTCCCCTTTCGCTGCCCTTGTTGCTTGGTCACTGTGGTGGTTATTGCTTTTGTTGTTGTTGTTGTTACTGACCTTGCATCTGACAGACACAAAAGGAGAGAGCAGAGGAAATACAGGGTGGGAGAGAAAGATAGAGCTCCTAAAGACCTGCTTCACCCCCTGTAAAGCGACTCCCCTGCAGGTGGCATTCTGGGGGCCAGACCCCTAATCCTTCCACCTGTCCCCTCTATTCGTGATCGCCACAAGCCCTTAACCCTCTGACATACCGCCAAACCTCCCTGGATTTACTTTTGAAGGCAGTATCACCTGCCTCGTTTTGAATCCTCATTATCCTGAGGGTCAGTCCTGGAGACAGTGTCATGACACGACACATGGAGATCTCTGTTATCAGAGAGCACCTGGAACAGCAGCTGGGGCTCTAGTGCCCGGGCAGGAGCAACTCCCCATCCACCTTCCACGGAGTCCACCTGCCTGCATTTTGGTCCTTTTCCCTCCAAAAAAGATTTTTCCCTTTTTTAACTTTGAAACAGGCAGGAGACAGGTTACCCAGGCAGGGGAAAAAAAATAAAAAGCCTTTTTTTTTTTTTTTTTTTTTACCGAAGTCAATGACCATCTTCTGGGAAGTATAGGTTTTGAACCTGAAAACTCTGTCTGTCTGTCTCTTAGTCCACAGAAAGAGCCACTAGCCCAGCCAGATTTCACGCTCAGATGGGGTGTTTTTGCCAGTCAAAGGTCTGCACAGCACACTAGGGATTGGGCGGCCTGAGACCCAAATGTTACATTGTAGATGGATTGTTTGCAGTTCTTGCTCCCCAGGACATTGGACTGTCTCAACTCCCTCCCCTACAGCATGAAAAAAAGACTCTTTCCAACCTTGGAGCAACTGGAGTGGGGGCGAGGGGAGCTGTTTGCATGTCTGCACTGCTCATGCCCAGGTGTCTGTGGGGGTCCGTGGCAGAGGCTGTAAGGTGCTAGGGGGCAGTAGGAGACTGTTTGAGAGGCAGGCTGCAGGCAGGGGAACCAGGAGTGTGTGCAGGTCTGTGTGTGTGGGTGTGGTGGCAGGGGGTTAGGGCAGGTCCCCGTGCTGGATGGTGAGATGGCAGCTGGGCTGGCCCTGGGCCCTCAGGGCTGAAGGGCAGAAGCAGGGTGACAGTAAAGTAGCGCAGGGAGGAACACAGTAGATGTTAGTTGGGAGCTGCGGGACAGAGGGTAAGGGGAAAGGGGGCATCCTTGAGGAGGGGTCAGGACTAGAGAGTGGGGGCAGCTGGAGGCATGGAAGGTCCCAGGAATCAGGGACTGACAGGAACAGATTCCTACACCCCCCCACTGGATAGAAGCTGCAGAAGCCAGAGCAGCAGCCCTGGATTGCCTAGGCCAAGGGCCCTGAGTGAGTCCCGCTGAGGATGAGGAAGAGGAGGAGGGGGTGTAGGAGGAGGAGGAGGAAGAGGAGATAGAAGAGGAGGAAGAAGAGGAGGAGGAGGAGGCGGAGGAGGAGGAGGAGGGGCAGGAGGGCAGCTGTCAGTAGGCAACGGGATTAATAGAGGCCTCCATTACGGAGGCATGTGTCCAGGCAGGCACCCACCAACACTCAGGGGCAGCTCAGGGCACCCAGGGACTTGGTGTGGGTATCTCTGGGGCGGGGACTGTCAGTCAGTCAGCAAGACTGTGTGTCAGTGCACATGGTGGGACAGGGGCCTGGCGGACCTTGGTCCCCCGCCCTGGACTGTCAGATGCCAGCCCCATGCCCAGACACACACCAATCCGCCCATAGCCCCTTGGCCCGGCCGACCAGCACCTGCTTTGGCCTGGGGCTCTGTCTCTGGTGGCTGGCCACCACCCCTCAAGTCAAGTTCAGCATGGGGTCATGGCTGCTGGTCAACTGGATGGGCGGGGTCCCCTTGGCCTAGCAATCACAGGAGCCCTCTGTGATGTCCTAGCCCCTGGCAATCTGTGCTGGCCACACTGGCACTGGGCAGCCCAACTGCCCTGCCACTAGGTCAGGCAACAGCGCCCAGACACCTGGGCCCTGGCACAGAGGGACGGAAGGATGGCAAGACAGTGCTGACCGACGAGGGACCTCAGGGCTGGCAGCCAAGAGAAGACAGGTGGAGGTGCGCCCGGGATCCAGGGAGCCCAGGCCAGAGCTGCTTGCATGCCTGCCGGCCTTCCTGGATGTCTGTATGCTGCCTTTGTCCAGGTAGGTTTGTCAGGTCCCCTCCAATCCTGTCCTCTCCTGTCCTCACCATCCTGTCCCCTCTCCTTTCCTCCGCACTTTGCTTCTCTCCTTTGTCTGTCCTCTCTTCCAGGTGTCCTGCTCACCAGCTCCAGCACTTGTGATGGTTCTCCAGTGACAGCTGTTCGCAACCCCTTCCACCCCCTGCCTGCCCCTAATGTGACCCAGCTCACAGGGTCTCCGGCTCACCCCACCCTAACCCACACGCCCCAACACATTCCCTGGTTCAGCCCCTCTGCCCTATTCAGCCAAACTGGGCCTTTACAACCTACCTATGCATCGTTGTTTCTCCTCACCATTCAAGGAGAGATCTCCTTTTGTACTTAGCTTGGTTGACTGGTGGATGGATGGATGGATGGATGGATGGATGGATGGATGTATGGATGAATGGATGGATAGATGTATGGGTGGATGGATGGATGGATGGAAAGGTCAATGGATCGGTTTTGTAGAGGCAGATTACCATATAGGGGTACTGGAGTCCGCTGGTGTCAGATCCTTAGTCAATGTCAAATGTAAAACATTAATTCATCAATAACAAAAATGAATAAGCACCTAAATAAATAAATAAATATAAAAACTGGGTTAAAAAATACATGGCATCTTTGCCTTTCTGCATATGGAATGCTGTGAGGATCTTAACAAGGAAAGCATTGTCCTGAGTAGCCCATTTGAAGTCGTGGAATATTTCCTTTTCCTTTTTCTTTTTTTACTTTCTATTTTCTTGATTATTCACTGGAATAAATAGACAGGAATTGAGAGGGAAGGGAGGTAGAGAGAGTTTGAGACACAGAGAGAGACAACTTCAGCACTTCCGCACCACTTGTAAAGATTTCCCCTGGCAGGTGCGAACCCGGGTGTTGAAGCCCAGTCCTCCTGCATTGTAACATGAGTGCTTAACTGGGTATGGCACACCTGGTACCCTTGATGGGACACGTTTTTTTAGCAATGAAAAGAAATTCTCGTGGCAAGGTAATAAATAAATGAAGAAGTAAATAAAAGTGCATTTACATTATCTCAGTGGAAACACACAGGGACATATACGTCTCTGTTACCTGTATTACTTCTTCATGTATGGATTGATTGCCTCAAGAGGTTATTGCCACAGCTGAGTGCCTACACCACGAATAATCCACAGCTCCTGCACTCCATTTGTTCCCCTTTCGCTGCCCTTGTTGCTTGGTCACTGTGGTGGTTATTGTTTTTGTTGTTGTTGTTGTTACTGACCTTGCATCTGACAGACACAAAAGGAGAGAGCAGAGGAAATACAGGGTGGGAGAGAAAGATAGAGCTCCTAAAGACCTGCTTCACCCCCTGTAAAGCGACTCCCCTGCAGGTGGCATTCTGGGGGCCAGACCCCTAATCCTTCCACCTGTCCCCTCTATTCGTGATTGCCACAAGCCCTTAACCCTCTGACATACCGCCAAACCTCCCTGGATTTACTTTTGAAGGCAGTATCACCTGCCTCGTTTTGAATCCTCATTATCCTGAGGGTCAGTCCTGGAGACAGTGTCATGACACGACACATGGAGATCTCTGTTATCAGAGAGCACCTGGAACAGCAGCTGGGGCTCTAGTGCCCGGGCAGGAGCAACTCCCCATCCACCTTCCACGGAGTCCACCTGCCTGCATTTTGGTCCTTTTCCCTCCAAAAAAGATTTTTCCCTTTTTTAACTTTGAAACAGGCAGGAGACAGGTTACCCAGGCAGGGGAAAAAAAATAAAAAGCCTTTTTTTTTTTTTTTTTTTTTTTTTTTTTTTTTTTTTTTTACCGAAGTCAATGACCATCTTCTGGGAAGTATAGGTTTTGAACCTGAAAACTCTGTCTGTCTGTCTCTTAGTCCACAGAAAGAGCCACTAGCCCAGCCAGATTTCACGCTCAGATGGGGTGTTTTTGCCAGTCAAAGGTCTGCACAGCACACTAGGGATTGGGCGGCCTGAGACCCAAATGTTACATTGTAGATGGACTGTTTGCAGTTCTTGCTCCCCAGGACATTGGACTGTCTCAACTCCCTCCCCTCCAGCATGAAAAAAAGACTCTTTCCAACCTTGGAGCAACTGGAGTGGGGGCGAGGGGAGCTGTTTGCATGTCTGCACTGCTCATGCCCAGGTGTCTGTGGGGGTCCGTGGCAGAGGCTGTAAGGTGCTAGGGGGCAGAAGGAGACTGTTTGAGAGGCAGGCTGCAGGCAGGGGAACCAGGAGTGTGTGCAGGTCTGTGTGTGTGGGTGTGGTGGCAGGGGGTTAGGGCAGGTCCCCGTGCTGGATGGTGAGATGGCAGCTGGGCTGGCCCTGGGCCCTCAGGGCTGAAGGGCAGAAGCAGGGTGGCAGTAAAGTAGCGCAGGGAGGAACACAGTAGATGTTAGTTGGGAGCTGCGGGACAGAGGGTAAGGGGAAAGGGGGCATCCTTGAGGAGGGGTCAGGACTAGAGAGTGGGGGCAGCTGGAGGCATGGAAGGTCCCAGGAATCAGGGACTGACAGGAACAGATTCCTACACACCCCCACTGGATAGAAGCTGCAGAAGCCAGAGCAGCAGCCCTGGATTGCCTAGGCCAAGGGCCCTGAGTGAGTCCCGCTGAGGATGAGGAAGAGGAGGAGGGGGTGTAGGAGGAGGAGGAGGAAGAGGAGATAGAAGAGGAGGAAGAAGAGGAGGAGGAGGAGGCGGAGGAGGAGGAGGAGGGGCAGGAGGGCAGCTGTCAGTAGGCAACGGGATTAATAGAGGCCTCCATTACGGAGGCATGTGTCCAGGCAGGCACCCACCAACACTCAGGGGCAGCTCAGGGCACCCAGGGACTTGGTGTGGGTATCTCTGGGGCGGGGACTGTCAGTCAGTCAGCAAGACTGTGTGTCAGTGCACATGGTGGGACAGGGGCCTGGCGGACCTTGGTCCCCCGCCCTGGACTGTCAGATGCCAGCCCCATGCCCAGACACACACCAATCCGCCCAGAGCCCCTTGGCCCGGCCGACCAGCACCTGCTTTGGCCTGGGGCTCTGTCTCTGGTGGCTGGCCACCACCCCTCAAGTCAAGTTCAGCATGGAGTCATGGCTGCTGGTCAACTGGATGGGCGGGGTCCCCTTGGCCTAGCAATCACAGGAGCCCTCTGTGATGTCCTAGCCCCTGGCAATCTGTGCTGGCCACACTGGCACTGGGCAGCCCAACTGCCCTGCCACTAGGTCAGGCAACAGCGCCCAGACGCCTGGGCCCTGGCACAGAGGGACGGAAGGATGGCAAGACAGTGCTGACCGACGAGGGACCTCAGGGCTGGCAGCCAAGAGAAGACAGGTGGAGGTGCGCCCGGGATCCAGGGAGCCCAGGCCAGAGCTGCCTGCATGCCTGCCGGCCTTCCTGGATGTCTGTATGCTGCCTTTGTCCAGGTAGGTTTCTCAGGTCCCCTCCAATCCTGTCCTCTCCTGTCCTCACCATCCTGTCCCCTCTCCTTTCCTCTGCACTTTGCTTCTCTCCTTTGTCTGTCCTCTCTTCCAGGTGTCCTGCTCACCAGCTCCAGCACTTGTGATGGTTCTCCAGTGACAGCTGTTCGCAACCCCTTCCACCCCCTGCCTGCCCCTAATGTGACCCAGCTCACAGGGTCTCCGGCTCACCCCACCCTAACCCACACGCCCCAACACATTCCCTGGTTCAGCCCCTCTGCCCTATTCAGCCAAACTGGGCCTTTGCAACCTACCTATGCATCGTTGTTTCTCCTCACCATTCAAGGAGAGATCTCCTTTTGTACTTAGCTTGGTTGACTGGTGGATGGATGGATGGATGGATGGATGGATGGATGGATGTATGGATGAATGGATGGATAGATGTATGGGTGGATGGATGGATGGATGGAAAGGTCAATGGATCGGTTTTGTAGAGGCAGATTACCATATAGGGGTACTGGAGTCCGCTGGTGTCAGATCCTTAGTCAATGTCAAATGTAAAACATTAATTCATCAATAACAAAAATGAATAAGCACCTAAATAAATAAATAAATATAAAAACTGGGTTAAAAAATACATGGCGTCTTTGCCTTTCTGCATATGGAATGCTGTGAGGATCTTAACAAGGAAAGCATTGTCCTGAGTAGCCCATTTGAAGTCGTGGAATATTTCCTTTTCCTTTTTCTTTTTTTACTTTCTATTTTCTTGATTATTCACTGGAATAAATAGACAGGAATTGAGAGGGAAGGGAGGTAGAGAGAGTTTGAGACACAGAGAGAGACAACTGCAGCACTTCCGCACCACTTGTAAAGATTTCCCCTGGCAGGTGCGAACCCGGGTGTTGAAGCCCAGTCCTCCTGCATTGTAACATGAGTGCTTAACTGGGTGTGGCACACATGGTACCCTTGATGGGACACGTTTTTTTAGCAATGAAAAGAAATTCTCGTGGCAAGGTAATAAATAAATGAAGAAGTAAATAAAAGTGCATTTACATTATCTCAGTGGAAACACACAGGGACATATACGTCTCTGTTACATGTATTACTTCTTCATGTATGGATTGATTGCCTCAAGAGGTTATTGGCACAGCTGAGTGCCTACACCACGAATAATCCACAGCTCCTGCACTCCATTTGTTCCCCTTTCGCTGCCCTTGTTGCTTGGTCACTGTGGTGGTTATTGCTTTTGTTGTTGTTGTTGTTACTGACCTTGCATCTGACAGACACAAAAGGAGAGAGCAGAGGAAATACAGGGTGGGAGAGAAAGATAGAGCTCCTAAAGACCTGCTTCACCCCCTGTAAAGCGACTCCCCTGCAGGTGGCATTCTGGGGGCCAGACCCCTAATCCTTCCACCTGTCCCCTCTATTCGTGATCGCCACAAGCCCTTAACCCTCTGACATACCGCCAAACCTCCCTGGATTTACTTTTGAAGGCAGTATCACCTGCCTCGTTTTGAATCCTCATTATCCTGAGGGTCAGTCCTGGAGACAGTGTCATGACACGACACATGGAGATCTCTGTTATCAGAGAGCACCTGGAACAGCAGCTGGGGCTCTAGTGCCCGGGCAGGAGTAACTCCCCATCCACCTTCCACGGAGTCCACCTGCCTGCATTTTGGTCCTTTTCCCTCCAAAAAAGATTTTTCCCTTTTTTAACTTTGAAACAGGCAGGAGACAGGTTACCCAGGCAGGGGAAAAAAAATAAAAAGCCTTTTTTTTTTTTTTTTTTTTACCGAAGTCAATGACCATCTTCTGGGAAGTATAGGTTTTGAACCTGAAAACTCTGTCTGTCTGTCTCTTAGTCCACAGAAAGAGCCACTAGCCCAGCCAGATTTCACGCTCAGATGGGGTGTTTTTGCCAGTCAAAGGTCTGCACAGCACACTAGGGATTGGGCGGCCTGAGACCCAAATGTTACATTGTAGATGGATTGTTTGCAGTTCTTGCTCCCCAGGACATTGGACTGTCTCAACTCCCTCCCCTACAGCATGAAAAAAAGACTCTTTCCAACCTTGGAGCAACTGGAGTGGGGGCGAGGGGAGCTGTTTGCATGTCTGCACTGCTCATGCCCAGGTGTCTGTGGGGGTCCGTGGCAGAGGCTGTAAGGTGCTAGGGGGCAGTAGGAGACTGTTTGAGAGGCAGGCTGCAGGCAGGGGAACCAGGAGTGTGTGCAGGTCTGTGTGTGTGGGTGTGGTGGCAGGGGGTTAGGGCAGGTCCCCGTGCTGGATGGTGAGATGGCAGCTGGGCTGGCCCTGGGCCCTCAGGGCTGAAGGGCAGAAGCAGGGTGACAGTAAAGTAGCGCAGGGAGGAACACAGTAGATGTTAGTTGGGAGCTGCGGGACAGAGGGTAAGGGGAAAGGGGGCATCCTTGAGGAGGGGTCAGGACTAGAGAGTGGGGGCAGCTGGAGGCATGGAAGGTCCCAGGAATCAGGGACTGACAGGAACAGATTCCTACACCCCCCCACTGGATAGAAGCTGCAGAAGCCAGAGCAGCAGCCCTGGATTGCCTAGGCCAAGGGCCCTGAGTGAGTCCCGCTGAGGATGAGGAAGAGGAGGAGGGGGTGTAGGAGGAGGAGGAGGAAGAGGAGATAGAAGAGGAGGAAGAAGAGGAGGAGGAGGAGGCGGAGGAGGAGGAGGAGGGGCAGGAGGGCAGCTGTCAGTAGGCAACGGGATTAATAGAGGCCTCCATTACGGAGGCATGTGTCCAGGCAGGCACCCACCAACACTCAGGGGCAGCTCAGGGCACCCAGGGACTTGGTGTGGGTATCTCTGGGGCGGGGACTGTCAGTCAGTCAGCAAGACTGTGTGTCAGTGCACATGGTGGGACAGGGGCCTGGCGGACCTTGGTCCCCCGCCCTGGACTGTCAGATGCCAGCCCCATGCCCAGACACACACCAATCCGCCCATAGCCCCTTGGCCCGGCCGACCAGCACCTGCTTTGGCCTGGGGCTCTGTCTCTGGTGGCTGGCCACCACCCCTCAAGTCAAGTTCAGCATGGGGTCATGGCTGCTGGTCAACTGGATGGGCGGGGTCCCCTTGGCCTAGCAATCACAGGAGCCCTCTGTGATGTCCTAGCCCCTGGCAATCTGTGCTGGCCACACTGGCACTGGGCAGCCCAACTGCCCTGCCACTAGGTCAGGCAACAGCGCCCAGACGCCTGGGCCCTGGCACAGAGGGACGGAAGGATGGCAAGACAGTGCTGACCGACGAGGGACCTCAGGGCTGGCAGCCAAGAGAAGACAGGTGGAGGTGCGCCCGGGATCCAGGGAGCCCAGGCCAGAGCTGCTTGCATGCCTGCCGGCCTTCCTGGATGTCTGTATGCTGCCTTTGTCCAGGTAGGTTTGTCAGGTCCCCTCCAATCCTGTCCTCTCCTGTCCTCACCATCCTGTCCCCTCTCCTTTCCTCCGCACTTTGCTTCTCTCCTTTGTCTGTCCTCTCTTCCAGGTGTCCTGCTCACCAGCTCCAGCACTTGTGATGGTTCTCCAGTGACAGCTGTTCGCAACCCCTTCCACCCCCTGCCTGCCCCTAATGTGACCCAGCTCACAGGGTCTCCGGCTCACCCCACCCTAACCCACACGCCCCAACACACTCCCTGGTTCAGCCCCTCTGCCCTATTCAGCCAAACTGGGCCTTTACAACCTACCTATGCATCGTTGTTTCTCCTCACCATTCAAGGAGAGATCTCCTTTTGTACTTAGCTTGGTTGACTGGTGGATGGATGGATGGATGGATGGATGGATGGATGGATGTATGGATGAATGGATGGATAGATGTATGGGTGGATGGATGGATGGATGGAAAGGTCAATGGATCGGTTTTGTAGAGGCAGATTACCATATAGGGGTACTGGAGTCCGCTGGTGTCAGATCCTTAGTCAATGTCAAATGTAAAACATTAATTCATCAATAACAAAAATGAATAAGCACCTAAATAAATAAATAAATATAAAAACTGGGTTAAAAAATACATGGCATCTTTGCCTTTCTGCATATGGAATGCTGTGAGGATCTTAACAAGGAAAGCATTGTCCTGAGTAGCCCATTTGAAGTCGTGGAATATTTCCTTTTCCTTTTTCTTTTTTTACTTTCTATTTTCTTGATTATTCACTGGAATAAATAGACAGGAATTGAGAGGGAAGGGAGGTAGAGAGAGTTTGAGACACAGAGAGAGACAACTTCAGCACTTCCGCACCACTTGTAAAGATTTCCCCTGGCAGGTGCGAACCCGGGTGTTGAAGCCCAGTCCTCCTGCATTGTAACATGAGTGCTTAACTGGGTGTGGCACACCTGGTACCCTTGATGGGACACGTTTTTTTAGCAATGAAAAGAAATTCTCGTGGCAAGGTAATAAATAAATGAAGAAGTAAATAAAAGTGCATTTACATTATCTCAGTGGAAACACACAGGGACATATACGTCTCTGTTACCTGTATTACTTCTTCATGTATGGATTGATTGCCTCAAGAGGTTATTGCCACAGCTGAGTGCCTACACCACGAATAATCCACAGCTCCTGCACTCCATTTGTTCCCCTTTCGCTGCCCTTGTTGCTTGGTCACTGTGGTGGTTATTGTTTTTGTTGTTGTTGTTGTTACTGACCTTGCATCTGACAGACACAAAAGGAGAGAGCAGAGGAAATACAGGGTGGGAGAGAAAGATAGAGCTCCTAAAGACCTGCTTCACCCCCTGTAAAGCGACTCCCCTGCAGGTGGCATTCTGGGGGCCAGACCCCTAATCCTTCCACCTGTCCCCTCTATTCGTGATCGCCACAAGCCCTTAACCCTCTGACATACCGCCAAACCTCCCTGGATTTACTTTTGAAGGCAGTATCACCTGCCTCGTTTTGAATCCTCATTATCCTGAGGGTCAGTCCTGGAGACAGTGTCATGACACGACACATGGAGATCTCTGTTATCAGAGAGCACCTGGAACAGCAGCTGGGGCTCTAGTGCCCGGGCAGGAGCAACTCCCCATCCACCTTCCACGGAGTCCACCTGCCTGCATTTTGGTCCTTTTCCCTCCAAAAAAGATTTTTCCCTTTTTTAACTTTGAAACAGGCAGGAGACAGGTTACCCAGGCAGGGGAAAAAAAATAAAAAGCCTTTTTTTTTTTTTTTTTTTTTTTTTTTTTTTTTACCGAAGTCAATGACCATCTTCTGGGAAGTATAGGTTTTGAACCTGAAAACTCTGTCTGTCTGTCTCTTAGTCCACAGAAAGAGCCACTAGCCCAGCCAGATTTCACGCTCAGATGGGGTGTTTTTGCCAGTCAAAGGTCTGCACAGCACACTAGGGATTGGGCGGCCTGAGACCCAAATGTTACATTGTAGATGGACTGTTTGCAGTTCTTGCTCCCCAGGACATTGGACTGTCTCAACTCCCTCCCCTCCAGCATGAAAAAAAGACTCTTTCCAACCTTGGAGCAACTGGAGTGGGGGCGAGGGGAGCTGTTTGCATGTCTGCACTGCTCATGCCCAGGTGTCTGTGGGGGTCCGTGGCAGAGGCTGTAAGGTGCTAGGGGGCAGAAGGAGACTGTTTGAGAGGCAGGCTGCAGGCAGGGGAACCAGGAGTGTGTGCAGGTCTGTGTGTGTGGGTGTGGTGGCAGGGGGTTAGGGCAGGTCCCCGTGCTGGATGGTGAGATGGCAGCTGGGCTGGCCCTGGGCCCTCAGGGCTGAAGGGCAGAAGCAGGGTGGCAGTAAAGTAGCGCAGGGAGGAACACAGTAGATGTTAGTTGGGAGCTGCGGGACAGAGGGTAAGGGGAAAGGGGGCATCCTTGAGGAGGGGTCAGGACTAGAGAGTGGGGGCAGCTGGAGGCATGGAAGGTCCCAGGAATCAGGGACTGACAGGAACAGATTCCTACACCCCCCCCACTGGATAGAAGCTGCAGAAGCCAGAGCAGCAGCCCTGGATTGCCTAGGCCAAGGGCCCTGAGTGAGTCCCGCTGAGGATGAGGAAGAGGAGGAGGGGGTGTAGGAGGAGGAGGAGGAAGAGGAGATAGAAGAGGAGGAAGAAGAGGAGGAGGAGGAGGCGGAGGAGGAGGAGGAGGGGCAGGAGGGCAGCTGTCAGTAGGCAACGGGATTAATAGAGGCCTCCATTACGGAGGCATGTGTCCAGGCAGGCACCCACCAACACTCAGGGGCAGCTCAGGGCACCCAGGGACTTGGTGTGGGTATCTCTGGGGCGGGGACTGTCAGTCAGTCAGCAAGACTGTGTGTCAGTGCACATGGTGGGACAGGGGCCTGGCGGACCTTGGTCCCCCGCCCTGGACTGTCAGATGCCAGCCCCATGCCCAGACACACACCAATCCGCCCATAGCCCCTTGGCCCGGCCGACCAGCACCTGCTTTGGCCTGGGGCTCTGTCTCTGGTGGCTGGCCACCACCCCTCAAGTCAAGTTCAGCATGGAGTCATGGCTGTTGGTCAACTGGATGGGCGGGGTCCCCTTGGCCTAGCAATCACAGGAGCCCTCTGTGATGTCCTAGCCCCTGGCAATCTGTGCTGGCCACACTGGCACTGGGCAGCCCAACTGCCCTGCCACTAGGTCAGGCAACAGCGCCCAGACGCCTGGGCCCTGGCACAGAGGGACGGAAGGATGGCAAGACAGTGCTGACCGACGAGGGACCTCAGGGCTGGCAGCCAAGAGAAGACAGGTGGAGGTGCGCCCGGGATCCAGGGAGCCCAGGCCAGAGCTGCCTGCATGCCTGCCGGCCTTCCTGGATGTCTGTATGCTGCCTTTGTCCAGGTAGGTTTCTCAGGTCCCCTCCAATCCTGTCCTCTCCTGTCCTCACCATCCTGTCCCCTCTCCTTTCCTCTGCACTTTGCTTCTCTCCTTTGTCTGTCCTCTCTTCCAGGTGTCCTGCTCACCAGCTCCAGCACTTGTGATGGTTCTCCAGTGACAGCTGTTCGCAACCCCTTCCACCCCCTGCCTGCCCCTAATGTGACCCAGCTCACAGGGTCTCCGGCTCACCCCACCCTAACCCACACGCCCCAACACATTCCCTGGTTCAGCCCCTCTGCCCTATTCAGCCAAACTGGGCCTTTGCAACCTACCTATGCATCGTTGTTTCTCCTCACCATTCAAGGAGAGATCTCCTTTTGTACTTAGCTTGGTTGACTGGTGGATGGATGGATGGATGGATGGATGGATGGATGGATGTATGGATGAATGGATGGATAGATGTATGGGTGGATGGATGGATGGATGGAAAGGTCAATGGATCGGTTTTGTAGAGGCAGATTACCATATAGGGGTACTGGAGTCCGCTGGTGTCAGATCCTTAGTCAATGTCAAATGTAAAACATTAATTCATCAATAACAAAAATGAATAAGCACCTAAATAAATAAATAAATATAAAAACTGGGTTAAAAAATACATGGCGTCTTTGCCTTTCTGCATATGGAATGCTGTGAGGATCTTAACAAGGAAAGCATTGTCCTGAGTAGCCCATTTGAAGTCGTGGAATATTTCCTTTTCCTTTTTCTTTTTTTACTTTCTATTTTCTTGATTATTCACTGGAATAAATAGACAGGAATTGAGAGGGAAGGGAGGTAGAGAGAGTTTGAGACACAGAGAGAGACAACTGCAGCACTTCCGCACCACTTGTAAAGATTTCCCCTGGCAGGTGCGAACCCGGGTGTTGAAGCCCAGTCCTCCTGCATTGTAACATGAGTGCTTAACTGGGTGTGGCACACATGGTACCCTTGATGGGACACGTTTTTTTAGCAATGAAAAGAAATTCTCGTGGCAAGGTAATAAATAAATGAAGAAGTAAATAAAAGTGCATTTACATTATCTCAGTGGAAACACACAGGGACATATACGTCTCTGTTACATGTATTACTTCTTCATGTATGGATTGATTGCCTCAAGAGGTTATTGGCACAGCTGAGTGCCTACACCACGAATAATCCACAGCTCCTGCACTCCATTTGTTCCCCTTTCGCTGCCCTTGTTGCTTGGTAACTGTGGTGGTTATTGCTTTTGTTGTTGTTGTTGTTACTGACCTTGCATCTGACAGACACAAAAGGAGAGAGCAGAGGAAATACAGGGTGGGAGAGAAAGATAGAGCTCCTAAAGACCTGCTTCACCCCCTGTAAAGCGACTCCCCTGCAGGTGGCATTCTGGGGGCCAGACCCCTAATCCTTCCACCTGTCCCCTCTATTCGTGATCGCCACAAGCCCTTAACCCTCTGACATACCGCCAAACCTCCCTGGATTTACTTTTGAAGGCAGTATCACCTGCCTCGTTTTGAATCCTCATTATCCTGAGGGTCAGTCCTGGAGACAGTGTCATGACACGACACATGGAGATCTCTGTTATCAGAGAGCACCTGGAACAGCAGCTGGGGCTCTAGTGCCCGGGCAGGAGCAACTCCCCATCCACCTTCCACGGAGTCCACCTGCCTGCATTTTGGTCCTTTTCCCTCCAAAAAAGATTTTTCCCTTTTTTAACTTTGAAACAGGCAGGAGACAGGTTACCCAGGCAGGGGAAAAAAAATAAAAAGCCTTTTTTTTTTTTTTTTTTTTTTTTTTTTTACCGAAGTCAATGACCATCTTCTGGGAAGTATAGGTTTTGAACCTGAAAACTCTGTCTGTCTGTCTCTTAGTCCACAGAAAGAGCCACTAGCCCAGCCAGATTTCACGCTCAGATGGGGTGTTTTTGCCAGTCAAAGGTCTGCACAGCACACTAGGGATTGGGCGGCCTGAGACCCAAATGTTACATTGTAGATGGACTGTTTGCAGTTCTTGCTCCCCAGGACATTGGACTGTCTCAACTCCCTCCCCTACAGCATGAAAAAAAGACTCTTTCCAACCTTGGAGCAACTGGAGTGGGGGCGAGGGGAGCTGTTTGCATGTCTGCACTGCTCATGCCCAGGTGTCTGTGGGGGTCCGTGGCAGAGGCTGTAAGGTGCTAGGGGGCAGAAGGAGACTGTTTGAGAGGCAGGCTGCAGGCAGGGGAACCAGGAGTGTGTGCAGGTCTCTGTGTGTGGGTGTGGTGGCAGGGGGTTAGGGCAGGTCCCCGTGCTGGATGGTGAGATGGCAGCTGGGCTGGCCCTGGGCCCTCAGGGCTGAAGGGCAGAAGCAGGGTGGCAGTAAAGTAGCGCAGGGAGGAACACAGTAGATGTTAGTTGGGAGCTGCGGGACAGAGGGTAAGGGGAAAGGGGGCATCCTTGAGGAGGGGTCAGGACTAGAGAGTGGGGGCAGCTGGAGGCATGGAAGGTCCCAGGAATCAGGGACTGACAGGAACAGATTCCTACACCCCCCCCACTGGATAGAAGCTGCAGAAGCCAGAGCAGCAGCCCTGGATTGCCTAGGCCAAGGGCCCTGAGTGAGTCCCGCTGAGGATGAGGAAGAGGAGGAGGGGGTGTAGGAGGAGGAGGAGGAAGAGGAGATAGAAGAGGAGGAAGAAGAGGAGGAGGAGGAGGCGGAGGAGGAGGAGGAGGGGCAGGAGGGCAGCTGTCAGTAGGCAACGGGATTAATAGAGGCCTCCATTACGGAGGCATGTGTCCAGGCAGGCACCCACCAACACTCAGGGGCAGCTCAGGGCACCCAGGGACTTGGTGTGGGTATCTCTGGGGCGGGGACTGTCAGTCAGTCAGCAAGACTGTGTGTCAGTGCACATGGTGGGACAGGGGCCTGGCGGACCTTGGTCCCCCGCCCTGGACTGTCAGATGCCAGCCCCATGCCCAGACACACACCAATCCGCCCATAGCCCCTTGGCCCGGCCGACCAGCACCTGCTTTGGCCTGGGGCTCTGTCTCTGGTGGCTGGCCACCACCCCTCAAGTCAAGTTCAGCATGGGGTCATGGCTGCTGGTCAACTGGATGGGCGGGGTCCCCTTGGCCTAGCAATCACAGGAGCCCTCTGTGATGTCCTAGCCCCTGGCAATCTGTGCTGGCCACACTGGCACTGGGCAGCCCAACTGCCCTGCCACTAGGTCAGGCAACAGCGCCCAGACGCCTGGGCCCTGGCAAAGAGGGACGGAAGGATGGCAAGACAGTGCTGACCGACGAGGGACCTCAGGGCTGGCAGCCAAGAGAAGACAGGTGGAGGTGCGCCCGGGATCCAGGGAGCCCAGGCCAGAGCTGCCTGCATGCCTGCCGGCCTTCCTGGATGTCTGTATGCTGCCTTTGTCCAGGTAGGTTTCTCAGGTCCCCTCCAATCCTGTCCTCTCCTGTCCTCACCATCCTGTCCCCTCTCCTTTCCTCTGCACTTTGCTTCTCTCCTTTGTCTGTCCTCTCTTCCAGGTGTCCTGCTCACCAGCTCCAGCACTTGTGATGGTTCTCCAGTGACAGCTGTTCGCAACCCCTTCCACCCCCTGCCTGCCCCTAATGTGACCCAGCTCACAGGGTCTCCGGCTCACCCCACCCTAACCCACACGCCCCAACACATTCCCTGGTTCAGCCCCTCTGCCCTATTCAGCCAAACTGGGCCTTTGCAACCTACCTATGCATCGTTGTTTCTCCTCACCATTCAAGGAGAGATCTCCTTTTGTACTTAGCTTGGTTGACTGGTGGATGGATGGATGGATGGATGGATGGATGGATGGATGGATGTATGGATGAATGGATGGATAGATGTATGGGTGGATGGATGGATGGATGGAAAGTTCAATGGATCGGTTTTGTAGAGGCAGATTACCATATAGGGGTACTGGAGTCCGCTGGTGTCAGATCCTTAGTCAATGTCAAATGTAAAACATTAATTCATCAATAACAAAAATGAATAAGCACCTAAATAAATAAATAAATATAAAAACTGGGTTAAAAAATACATGGCGTCTTTGCCTTTCTGCATATGGAATGCTGTGAGGATCTTAACAAGGAAAGCATTGTCCTGAGTAGCCCATTTGAAGTCGTGGAATATTTCCTTTTCCTTTTTCTTTTTTTACTTTCTATTTTCTTGATTATTCACTGGAATAAATAGACAGGAATTGAGAGGGAAGGGAGGTAGAGAGAGTTTGAGACACAGAGAGAGACAACTGCAGCACTTCCGCACCACTTGTAAAGATTTCCCCTGGCAGGTGCGAACCCGGGTGTTGAAGCCCAGTCCTCCTGCATTGTAACATGAGTGCTTAACTGGGTGTGGCACACCTGGTACCCTTGATGGGACACGTTTTTTTAGCAATGAAAAGAAATTCTCGTGGCAAGGTAATAAATAAATGAAGAAGTAAATAAAAGTGCATTTACATTATCTCAGTGGAAACACACAGGGACATATACGTCTCTGTTACATGTATTACTTCTTCATGTATGGATTGATTGCCTCAAGAGGTTATTGGCACAGCTGAGTGCCTACACCACGAATAATCCACAGCTCCTGCACTCCATTTGTTCCCCTTTCGCTGCCCTTGTTGCTTGGTCACTGTGGTGGTTATTGCTTTTGTTGTTGTTGTTGTTACTGACCTTGCATCTGACAGACACAAAAGGAGAGAGCAGAGGAAATACAGGGTGGGAGAGAAAGATAGAGCTCCTAAAGACCTGCTTCACCCCCTGTAAAGCGACTCCCCTGCAGGTGGCATTCTGGGGGCCAGACCCCTAATCCTTCCACCTGTCCCCTCTATTCGTGATCGCCACAAGCCCTTAACCCTCTGACATACCGCCAAACCTCCCTGGATTTACTTTTGAAGGCAGTATCACCTGCCTCGTTTTGAATCCTCATTATCCTGAGGGTCAGTCCTGGAGACAGTGTCATGACACGACACATGGAGATCTCTGTTATCAGAGAGCACCTGGAACAGCAGCTGGGGCTCTAGTGCCCGGGCAGGAGCAACTCCCCATCCACCTTCCACGGAGTCCACCTGCCTGCATTTTGGTCCTTTTCCCTCCAAAAAAGATTTTTCCCTTTTTTAACTTTGAAACAGGCAGGAGACAGGTTACCCAGGCAGGGGAAAAAAAATAAAAAGCCTTTTTTTTTTTTTTTTTTTTACCGAAGTCAATGACCATCTTCTGGGAAGTATAGGTTTTGAACCTGAAAACTCTGTCTGTCTGTCTCTTAGTCCACAGAAAGAGCCACTAGCCCAGCCAGATTTCACGCTCAGATGGGGTGTTTTTGCCAGTCAAAGGTCTGCACAGCACACTAGGGATTGGGCGGCCTGAGACCCAAATGTTACATTGTAGATGGATTGTTTGCAGTTCTTGCTCCCCAGGACATTGGACTGTCTCAACTCCCTCCCCTACAGCATGAAAAAAAGACTCTTTCCAACCTTGGAGCAACTGGAGTGGGGGCGAGGGGAGCTGTTTGCATGTCTGCACTGCTCATGCCCAGGTGTCTGTGGGGGTCCGTGGCAGAGGCTGTAAGGTGCTAGGGGGCAGTAGGAGACTGTTTGAGAGGCAGGCTGCAGGCAGGGGAACCAGGAGTGTGTGCAGGTCTGTGTGTGTGGGTGTGGTGGCAGGGGGTTAGGGCAGGTCCCCGTGCTGGATGGTGAGATGGCAGCTGGGCTGGCCCTGGGCCCTCAGGGCTGAAGGGCAGAAGCAGGGTGACAGTAAAGTAGCGCAGGGAGGAACACAGTAGATGTTAGTTGGGAGCTGCGGGACAGAGGGTAAGGGGAAAGGGGGCATCCTTGAGGAGGGGTCAGGACTAGAGAGTGGGGGCAGCTGGAGGCATGGAAGGTCCCAGGAATCAGGGACTGACAGGAACAGATTCCTACACCCCCCCACTGGATAGAAGCTGCAGAAGCCAGAGCAGCAGCCCTGGATTGCCTAGGCCAAGGGCCCTGAGTGAGTCCCGCTGAGGATGAGGAAGAGGAGGAGGGGGTGTAGGAGGAGGAGGAGGAGGAAGAGGAGATAGAAGAGGAGGAAGAAGAGGAGGAGGAGGAGGCGGAGGAGGAGGAGGAGGGGCAGGAGGGCAGCTGTCAGTAGGCAACGGGATTAATAGAGGCCTCCATTACGGAGGCATGTGTCCAGGCAGGCACCCACCAACACTCAGGGGCAGCTCAGGGCACCCAGGGACTTGGTGTGGGTATCTCTGGGGCGGGGACTGTCAGTCAGTCAGCAAGACTGTGTGTCAGTGCACATGGTGGGACAGGGGCCTGGCGGACCTTGGTCCCCCGCCCTGGACTGTCAGATGCCAGCCCCATGCCCAGACACACACCAATCCGCCCATAGCCCCTTGGCCCGGCCGACCAGCACCTGCTTTGGCCTGGGGCTCTGTCTCTGGTGGCTGGCCACCACCCCTCAAGTCAAGTTCAGCATGGGGTCATGGCTGCTGGTCAACTGGATGGGCGGGGTCCCCTTGGCCTAGCAATCACAGGAGCCCTCTGTGATGTCCTAGCCCCTGGCAATCTGTGCTGGCCACACTGGCACTGGGCAGCCCAACTGCCCTGCCACTAGGTCAGGCAACAGCGCCCAGACGCCTGGGCCCTGGCACAGAGGGACGGAAGGATGGCAAGACAGTGCTGACCGACGAGGGACCTCAGGGCTGGCAGCCAAGAGAAGACAGGTGGAGGTGCGCCCGGGATCCAGGGAGCCCAGGCCAGAGCTGCTTGCATGCCTGCCGGCCTTCCTGGATGTCTGTATGCTGCCTTTGTCCAGGTAGGTTTGTCAGGTCCCCTCCAATCCTGTCCTCTCCTGTCCTCACCATCCTGTCCCCTCTCCTTTCCTCCGCACTTTGCTTCTCTCCTTTGTCTGTCCTCTCTTCCAGGTGTCCTGCTCACCAGCTCCAGCACTTGTGATGGTTCTCCAGTGACAGCTGTTCGCAACCCCTTCCACCCCCTGCCTGCCCCTAATGTGACCCAGCTCACAGGGTCTCCGGCTCACCCCACCCTAACCCACACGCCCCAACACATTCCCTGGTTCAGCCCCTCTGCCCTATTCAGCCAAACTGGGCCTTTACAACCTACCTATGCATCGTTGTTTCTCCTCACCATTCAAGGAGAGATCTCCTTTTGTACTTAGCTTGGTTGACTGGTGGATGGATGGATGGATGGATGGATGGATGGATGGATGGATGTATGGATGAATGGATGGATAGATGTATGGGTGGATGGATGGATGGATGGAAAGGTCAATGGATCGGTTTTGTAGAGGCAGATTACCATATAGGGGTACTGGAGTCCGCTGGTGTCAGATCCTTAGTCAATGTCAAATGTAAAACATTAATTCATCAATAACAAAAATGAATAAGCACCTAAATAAATAAATAAATATAAAAACTGGGTTAAAAAATACATGGCATCTTTGCCTTTCTGCATATGGAATGCTGTGAGGATCTTAACAAGGAAAGCATTGTCCTGAGTAGCCCATTTGAAGTCGTGGAATATTTCCTTTTCCTTTTTCTTTTTTTACTTTCTATTTTCTTGATTATTCACTGGAATAAATAGACAGGAATTGAGAGGGAAGGGAGGTAGAGAGAGTTTGAGACACAGAGAGAGACAACTTCAGCACTTCCGCACCACTTGTAAAGATTTCCCCTGGCAGGTGCGAACCCGGGTGTTGAAGCCCAGTCCTCCTGCATTGTAACATGAGTGCTTAACTGGGTGTGGCACACCTGGTACCCTTGATGGGACACTTTTTTTAGCAATGAAAAGAAATTCTCGTGGCAAGGTAATAAATAAATGAAGAAGTAAATAAAAGTGCATTTACATTATCTCAGTGGAAACACACAGGGACATATACGTCTCTGTTACCTGTATTACTTCTTCATGTATGGATTGATTGCCTCAAGAGGTTATTGCCACAGCTGAGTGCCTACACCACGAATAATCCACAGCTCCTGCACTCCATTTGTTCCCCTTTCGCTGCCCTTGTTGCTTGGTCACTGTGGTGGTTATTGTTTTTGTTGTTGTTGTTGTTACTGACCTTGCATCTGACAGACACAAAAGGAGAGAGCAGAGGAAATACAGGGTGGGAGAGAAAGATAGAGCTCCTAAAGACCTGCTTCACCCCCTGTAAAGCGACTCCCCTGCAGGTGGCATTCTGGGGGCCAGACCCCTAATCCTTCCACCTGTCCCCTCTATTCGTGATCGCCACAAGCCCTTAACCCTCTGACATACCGCCAAACCTCCCTGGATTTACTTTTGAAGGCAGTATCACCTGCCTCGTTTTGAATCCTCATTATCCTGAGGGTCAGTCCTGGAGACAGTGTCATGACACGACACATGGAGATCTCTGTTATCAGAGAGCACCTGGAACAGCAGCTGGGGCTCTAGTGCCCGGGCAGGAGCAACTCCCCATCCACCTTCCACGGAGTCCACCTGCCTGCATTTTGGTCCTTTTCCCTCCAAAAAAGATTTTTCCCTTTTTTAACTTTGAAACAGGCAGGAGACAGGTTACCCAGGCAGGGGAAAAAAAATAAAAAGCCTTTTTTTTTTTTTTTTTTTTTTTTTTTACCGAAGTCAATGACCATCTTCTGGGAAGTATAGGTTTTGAACCTGAAAACTCTGTCTGTCTGTCTCTTAGTCCACAGAAAGAGCCACTAGCCCAGCCAGATTTCACGCTCAGATGGGGTGTTTTTGCCAGTCAAAGGTCTGCACAGCACACTAGGGGTTGGGCGGCCTGAGACCCAAATGTTACATTGTAGATGGACTGTTTGCAGTTCTTGCTCCCCAGGACACTGGACTGTCTCAACTCCCTCCCCTCCAGCATGAAAAAAAGACTCTTTCCAACCTTGGAGCAACTGGAGTGGGGGCGAGGGGAGCTGTTTGCATGTCTGCACTGCTCATGCCCAGGTGTCTGTGGGGGTCCGTGGCAGAGGCTGTAAGGTGCTAGGGGGCAGAAGGAGACTGTTTGAGAGGCAGGCTGCAGGCAGGGGAACCAGGAGTGTGTGCAGGTCTGTGTGTGTGGGTGTGGTGGCAGGGGGTTAGGGCAGGTCCCCGTGCTGGATGGTGAGATGGCAGCTGGGCTGGCCCTGGGCCCTCAGGGCTGAAGGGCAGAAGCAGGGTGGCAGTAAAGCAGCGCAGGGAGGAACACAGTAGATGTTAGTTGGGAGCTGCGGGACAGAGGGTAAGGGGAAAGGGGGCATCCTTGAGGAGGGGTCAGGACTAGAGAGTGGGGGCAGCTGGAGGCATGGAAGGTCCCAGGAATCAGGGACTGACAGGAACAGATTCCTACACCCCTCCCACTGGATAGAAGCTGCAGAAGCCAGAGCAGCAGGCCTGGATTGCCTAGGCCAAGGGCCCTGAGTGAGTCCCGCTGAGGATGAGGAAGAGGAGGAGGGGGTGTAGGAGGAGGAGGAGGAAGAGGAGAAAGAAGAGGAGGAAGAAGAGGAGGAGGAGGAGGCGGAGGAGGAGGAGGAGGGGCAGTAGGGCAGCTGTCAGTAGGCAACGTGATTAATAGAGGCCTCCATTACGGAGGCATGTGTCCAGGCAGGCACCCACCAACACTCAGGGGCAGCTCAGGGCACCCAGGGACTTGGTGTGGGTATCTCTGGGGCGGGGACTGTCAGTCAGTCAGCAAGACTGTGTGTCAGTGCACATGGTGGGACAGGGGCCTGGCGGACCTTGGTCCCCCGCCCTGGACTGTCAGATGCCAGCCCCATGCCCAGACACACACCAATCCGCCCATAGCCCCTTGGCCCGGCCGACCAGCACCTGCTTTGGCCTGGGGCTCTGTCTCTGGTGGCTGGCCACCACCCCTCAAGTCAAGTCAGCATGGGGTCATGGCTGCTGGTCAACTGGATGGGCGGGGTCCCCGTGGCCTAGCAACCACAGGAGCCCTCTGTGATGTCCTAGCCCCTGGCAATCTGTGCTGGCCACACTGGCACTGGGCAGCCCAACTGCCCTGCCACTAGGTCAGGCAACAGCGCCCAGACGCCTGGGCCCTGGCACAGAGGGACGGAAGGATGGCAAGACAGTGCTGACCGACGAGGGACCTCAGGGCTGGCAGCCAAGAGAAGACAGGTGGAGGTGCGCCCGGGATCCAGGGAGCCCAGGCCAGAGCTGCCTGCATGCCTGCCGGCCTTCCTGGATGTCTGTATGCTGCCTTTGTCCAGGTAGGTTTCTCAGGTCCCCTCCAATCCTGTCCTCTCCTGTCCTCTCCTGTCCTCACCATCCTGTCCCCTCTCCTTTCCTCCGCACTTTGCTTCTCTCCTTTGTCTGTCCTCTCTTCCAGGTGTCCTGCTCACCAGCTCCAGCACTTGTGATGGTTCTCCAGTGACAGCTGTTCGCAACCCCTTCCACCCCCTGCCTGCCCCTAATGTGACCCAGCTCACAGGGTCTCCGGCTCACCCCACCCAAACCCACACGCCCCAACACATTCCCTGGTTCAGCCCCTCTGCCCTATTCAGCCAAACTGGGCCTTTGCAACCTACCTATGCATCGTTGTTTCTCCTCACCATTCAAGGAGAGATCTCCTTTTGTACTTAGCTTGGTTGACTGGTGGATGGATGGATGGATGGATGGATGGATGGATGGATGGATGTATGGATGAATGGATGGATAGATGTATGGGTGGATGGATGGATGGATGGAAAGGTCAATGGATCGGTTTTGTAGAGGCAGATTACCATATAGGGGTACTGGAGTCCGCTGGTGTCAGATCCTTAGTCAATGTCAAATGTAAAACATTAATTCATCAATAACAAAAATGAATAAGCACCTAAATAAATAAATAAATATAAAAACTGGGTTAAAAAATACATGGCGTCTTTGCCTTTCTGCATATGGAATGCTGTGAGGATCTTAACAAGGAAAGCATTGTCCTGAGTAGCCCATTTGAAGTCGTGGAATATTTCCTTTTCCTTTTTCTTTTTTTACTTTCTATTTTCTTGATTATTCACTGGAATAAATAGACAGGAATTGAGAGGGAAGGGAGGTAGAGAGAGTTTGAGACACAGAGAGAGACAACTGCAGCACTTCCGCACCACTTGTAAAGATTTCCCCTGGCAGGTGCGAACCCGGGTGTTGAAGCCCAGTCCTCCCGCATTGTAACATGAGTGCTTAACTGGGTGTGGCACACCTGGTACCCTTGATGGGACACGTTTTTTTAGCAATGAAAAGAAATTCTCGTGGCAAGGTAATAAATAAATGAAGAAGTAAATAAAAGTGCATTTACATTATCTCAGTGGAAACACACAGGGACATATACGTCTCTGTTACATGTATTACTTCTTCATGTATGGATTGCTTGCCTCAAGAGGTTATTGCCACAGCTGAGTGCCTACACCACGAATAATCCACAGCTCCTGCACTCCATTTGTTCCCCTTTCGCTGCCCTTGTTGCTTGGTCACTGTGGTGGTTATTGTTTTTGTTGTTGTTGTTGTTACTGACCTTGCATCTGACAGACACAAAAGGAGAGAGCAGAGGAAATACAGGGTGGGAGAGAAAGATAGAGCTCCTAAAGACCTGCTTCACCCCCTGTAAAGCGACTCCCCTGCAGGTGGCATTCTGGGGGCCAGACCCCTAATCCTTCCACCTGTCCCCTCTATTCGTGATCGCCACAAGCCCTTAACCCTCTGACATACCGCCAAACCTCCCTGGATTTACTTTTGAAGGCAGTATCACCTGCCTCGTTTTGAATCCTCATTATCCTGAGGGTCAGTCCTGGAGACAGTGTCATGACACGACACATGGAGATCTCTGTTATCAGAGAGCACCTGGAACAGCAGCTGGGGCTCTAGTGCCCGGGCAGGAGCAACTCCCCATCCACCTTCCACGGAGTCCACCTGCCTGCATTTTGGTCCTTTTCCCTCCAAAAAAGATTTTTCCCTTTTTTAACTTTGAAACAGGCAGGAGACAGGTTACCCAGACAGGGGAAAAAAAATAAAAAGCCTTTTTTTTTTTTTTTTTTTTTTTTTACCGAAGTGAATGACCATCTTCTGGGAAGTATAGGTTTTGAACCTGAAAACTCTGTCTGTCTGTCTCTTAGTCCACAGAAAGAGCCACTAGCCCAGCCAGATTTCACGCTCAGATGGGGTGTTTTTGCCAGTCAAAGGTCTGCACAGCACACTAGGGGTTGGGCGGCCTGAGACCCAAATGTTACATTGTAGATGGACTGTTTGCAGTTCTTGCTCCCCAGGACACTGGACTGTCTCAACTCCCTCCCCTCCAGCATGAAAAAAAGACTCTTTCCAACCTTGGAGCAACTGGAGTGGGGGCGAGGGGAGCTGTTTGCATGTCTGCACTGCTCATGCCCAGGTGTCTGTGGGGGTCCGTGGCAGAGGCTGTAAGGTGCTAGGGGGCAGAAGGAGACTGTTTGAGAGGCAGGCTGCAGGCAGGGGAACCAGGAGTGTGTGCAGGTCTGTGTGTGTGGGTGTGGTGGCAGGGGGTTAGGGCAGGTCCCCGTGCTGGATGGTGAGATGGCAGCTGGGCTGGCCCTGGGCCCTCAGGGCTGAAGGGCAGAAGCAGGGTGGCAGTAAAGCAGCGCAGGGAGGAACACAGTAGATGTTAGTTGGGAGCTGCGGGACAGAGGGTAAGGGGAAAGGGGGCATCCTTGAGGAGGGGTCAGGACTAGAGAGTGGGGGCAGCTGGAGGCATGGAAGGTCCCAGGAATCAGGGACTGACAGGAACAGATTCCTACACCCCTCCCACTGGATAGAAGCTGCAGAAGCCAGAGCAGCAGGCCTGGATTGCCTAGGTCAAGGGCCCTGAGTGAGTCCCGCTGAGGATGAGGAAGAGGAGGAGGGGGTGTAGGAGGAGGAGGAGGAAGAGGAGAAAGAAGAGGAGGAAGAAGAGGAGGAGGAGGAGGCGGAGGAGGAGGAGGAGGGGCAGTAGGGCAGCTGTCAGTAGGCAACGGGATTAATAGAGGCCTCCATTACGGAGGCATGTGTCCAGGCAGGCACCCACCAACACTCAGGGGCAGCTCAGGGCACCCAGGGACTTGGTGTTGGTATCTCTGGGGCGGGGACTGTCAGTCAGTCAGCAAGACTGTGTGTCAGTGCACATGGTGGGACAGGGGCCTGGCGGACCTTGGTCCCCCGCCCTGGACTGTCAGATGCCAGCCCCATGCCCAGACACACACCAATCCGCCCATAGCCCCTTGGCCCGGCCGACCAGCACCTGCTTTGGCCTGGGGCTCTGTCTCTGGTGGCTGGCCACCACCCCTCAAGTCAAGTTCAGCATGGGGTCATGGCTGCTGGTCAACTGGATGGGCGGGGTCCCCGTGGCCTAGCAACCACAGGAGCCCTCTGTGATGTCCTAGCCCCTGGCAATCTGTGCTGGCCACACTGGCACTGGGCAGCCCAACTGCCCTGCCACTAGGTCAGGCAACAGCGCCCAGACGCCTGGGCCCTGGCACAGAGGGACGGAAGGATGGCAAGACAGTGCTGACCGACGAGGGACCTCAGGGCTGGCAGCCAAGAGAAGACAGGTGGAGGTGCGCCCGGGATCCAGGGAGCCCAGGCCAGAGCTGCCTGCATGCCTGCCGGCCTTCCTGGATGTCTGTATGCTGCCTTTGTCCAGGTAGGTTTCTCAGGTCCCCTCCAATCCTGTCCTCTCCTGTCCTCTCCTGTCCTCACCATCCTGTCCCCTCTCCTTTCCTCCGCACTTTGCTTCTCTCCTTTGTCTGTCCTCTCTTCCAGGTGTCCTGCTCACCAGCTCCAGCACTTGTGATGGTTCTCCAGTGACAGCTGTTCGCAACCCCTTCCACCCCCTGCCTGCCCCTAATGTGACCCAGCTCACAGGGTCTCCGGCTCACCCCACCCAAACCCACACGCCCCAACACATTCCCTGGTTCAGCCCCTCTGCCCTATTCAGCCAAACTGGGCCTTTGCAACCTACCTATGCATCGTTGTTTCTCCTCACCATTCAAGGAGAGATCTCCTTTTGTACTTAGCTTGGTTGACTGGTGGATGGATGGATGGATGGATGGATGGATGGATGGATGGATGTATGGATGAATGGATGGATAGATGTATGGGTGGATGGATGGATGGATGGAAAGGTCAATGGATCGGTTTTGTAGAGGCAGATTACCATATAGGGGTACTGGAGTCCGCTGGTGTCAGATCCTTAGTCAATGTCAAATGTAAAACATTAATTCATCAATAACAAAAATGAATAAGCACCTAAATAAATAAATAAATATAAAAACTGGGTTAAAAAATACATGGCGTCTTTGCCTTTCTGCATATGGAATGCTGTGAGGATCTTAACAAGGAAAGCATTGTCCTGAGTAGCCCATTTGAAGTCGTGGAATATTTCCTTTTCCTTTTTCTTTTTTTACTTTCTATTTTCTTGATTATTCACTGGAATAAATAGACAGGAATTGAGAGGGAAGGGAGGTAGAGAGAGTTTGAGACACAGAGAGAGACAACTGCAGCACTTCCGCACCACTTGTAAAGATTTCCCCTGGCAGGTGCGAACCCGGGTGTTGAAGCCCAGTCCTCCCGCATTGTAACATGAGTGCTTAACTGGGTGTGGCACACCTGGTACCCTTGATGGGACACGTTTTTTTAGCAATGAAAAGAAATTCTCGTGGCAAGGTAATAAATAAATGAAGAAGTAAATAAAAGTGCATTTACATTATCTCAGTGGAAACACACAGGGACATATACGTCTCTGTTACATGTATTACTTCTTCATGTATGGATTGCTTGCCTCAAGAGGTTATTGCCACAGCTGAGTGCCTACACCACGAATAATCCACAGCTCCTGCACTCCATTTGTTCCCCTTTCGCTGCCCTTGTTGCTTGGTCACTGTGGTGGTTATTGTTTTTGTTGTTGTTGTTGTTACTGACCTTGCATCTGACAGACACAAAAGGAGAGAGCAGAGGAAATACAGGGTGGGAGAGAAAGATAGAGCTCCTAAAGACCTGCTTCACCCCCTGTAAAGCGACTCCCCTGCAGGTGGCATTCTGGGGGCCAGACCCCTAATCCTTCCACCTGTCCCCTCTATTCGTGATCGCCACAAGCCCTTAACCCTCTGACATACCGCCAAACCTCCCTGGATTTACTTTTGAAGGCAGTATCACCTGCCTCGTTTTGAATCCTCATTATCCTGAGGGTCAGTCCTGGAGACAGTGTCATGACACGACACATGGAGATCTCTGTTATCAGAGAGCACCTGGAACAGCAGCTGGGGCTCTAGTGCCCGGGCAGGAGCAACTCCCCATCCACCTTCCACGGAGTCCACCTGCCTGCATTTTGGTCCTTTTCCCTCCAAAAAAGATTTTTCCCTTTTTTAACTTTGAAACAGGCAGGAGACAGGTTACCCAGACAGGGGAAAAAAAATAAAAAGCCTTTTTTTTTTTTTTTTTTTTTTTTTTACCGAAGTGAATGACCATCTTCTGGGAAGTATAGGTTTTGAACCTGAAAACTCTGTCTGTCTGTCTCTTAGTCCACAGAAAGAGCCACTAGCCCAGCCAGATTTCACGCTCAGATGGGGTGTTTTTGCCAGTCAAAGGTCTGCACAGCACACTAGGGGTTGGGCGGCCTGAGACCCAAATGTTACATTGTAGATGGACTGTTTGCAGTTCTTGCTCCCCAGGACACTGGACTGTCTCAACTCCCTCCCCTCCAGCATGAAAAAAAGACTCTTTCCAACCTTGGAGCAACTGGAGTGGGGGCGAGGGGAGCTGTTTGCATGTCTGCACTGCTCATGCCCAGGTGTCTGTGGGGGTCCGTGGCAGAGGCTGTAAGGTGCTAGGGGGCAGAAGGAGACTGTTTGAGAGGCAGGCTGCAGGCAGGGGAACCAGGAGTGTGTGCAGGTCTGTGTGTGTGGGTGTGGTGGCAGGGGGTTAGGGCAGGTCCCCGTGCTGGATGGTGAGATGGCAGCTGGGCTGGCCCTGGGCCCTCAGGGCTGAAGGGCAGAAGCAGGGTGGCAGTAAAGTAGCGCAGGGAGGAACACAGTAGATGTTAGTTGGGAGCTGCGGGACAGAGGGTAAGGGGAAAGGGGGCATCCTTGAGGAGGGGTCAGGACTAGAGAGTGGGGGCAGCTGGAGGCATGGAAGGTCCCAGGAATCAGGGACTGACAGGAACAGATTCCTACACCCCTCCCACTGGATAGAAGCTGCAGAAGCCAGAGCAGCAGGCCTGGATTGCCTAGGTCAAGGGCCCTGAGTGAGTCCCGCTGAGGATGAGGAAGAGGAGGAGGGGGTGTAGGAGGAGGAGGAGGAAGAGGAGAAAGAAGAGGAGGAAGAAGAGGAGGAGGAGGAGGCGGAGGAGGAGGAGGAGGGGCAGTAGGGCAGCTGTCAGTAGGCAACGGGATTAATAGAGGCCTCCATTACGGAGGCATGTGTCCAGGCAGGCACCCACCAACACTCAGGGGCAGCTCAGGGCACCCAGGGACTTGGTGTTGGTATCTCTGGGGCGGGGACTGTCAGTCAGTCAGCAAGACTGTGTGTCAGTGCACATGGTGGGACAGGGGCCTGGCGGACCTTGGTCCCCCGCCCTGGACTGTCAGATGCCAGCCCCATGCCCAGACACACACCAATCCGCCCATAGCCCCTTGGCCCGGCCGACCAGCACCTGCTTTGGCCTGGGGCTCTGTCTCTGGTGGCTGGCCACCACCCCTCAAGTCAAGTTCAGCATGGGGTCATGGCTGCTGGTCAACTGGATGGGCGGGGTCCCCGTGGCCTAGCAACCACAGGAGCCCTCTGTGATGTCCTAGCCCCTGGCAATCTGTGCTGGCCACACTGGCACTGGGCAGCCCAACTGCCCTGCCACTAGGTCAGGCAACAGCGCCCAGACGCCTGGGCCCTGGCACAGAGGGACGGAAGGATGGCAAGACAGTGCTGACCGACGAGGGACCTCAGGGCTGGCAGCCAAGAGAAGACAGGTGGAGGTGCGCCCGGGATCCAGGGAGCCCAGGCCAGAGCTGCCTGCATGCCTGCCGGCCTTCCTGGATGTCTGTATGCTGCCTTTGTCCAGGTAGGTTTCTCAGGTCCCCTCCAATCCTGTCCTCTCCTGTCCTCTCCTGTCCTCACCATCCTGTCCCCTCTCCTTTCCTCCGCACTTTGCTTCTCTCCTTTGTCTGTCCTCTCTTCCAGGTGTCCTGCTCACCAGCTCCAGCACTTGTGATGGTTCTCCAGTGACAGCTGTTCGCAACCCCTTCCACCCCCTGCCTGCCCCTAATGTGACCCAGCTCACAGGGTCTCCGGCTCACCCCACCCAAACCCACACGCCCCAACACATTCCCTGGTTCAGCCCCTCTGCCCTATTCAGCCAAACTGGGCCTTTGCAACCTACCTATGCATCGTTGTTTCTCCTCACCATTCAAGGAGAGATCTCCTTTTGTACTTAGCTTGGTTGACTGGTGGATGGATGGATGGATGGATGGATGGATGGATGGATGGATGGATGGATGAATGGATGGATAGATGTATGGGTGGATGGATGGATGGATGGAAAGGTCAATGGATCGGTTTTGTAGAGGCAGATTACCATATAGGGGTACTGGAGTCCGCTGGTGTCAGATCCTTAGTCAATGTCAAATGTAAAACATTAATTCATCAATAACAAAAATGAATAAGCACCTAAATAAATAAATAAATATAAAAACTGGGTTAAAAAATACATGGCGTCTTTGCCTTTCTGCATATGGAATGCTGTGAGGATCTTAACAAGGAAAGCATTGTCCTGAGTAGCCCATTTGAAGTCGTGGAATATTTCCTTTTCCTTTTTCTTTTTTTACTTTCTATTTTCTTGATTATTCACTGGAATAAATAGACAGGAATTGAGAGGGAAGGGAGGTAGAGAGAGTTTGAGACACAGAGAGAGACAACTGCAGCACTTCCGCACCACTTGTAAAGATTTCCCCTGGCAGGTGCGAACCCGGGTGTTGAAGCCCAGTCCTCCCGCATTGTAACATGAGTGCTTAACTGGGTGTGGCACACCTGGTACCCTTGATGGGACACGTTTTTTTAGCAATGAAAAGAAATTCTCGTGGCAAGGTAATAAATAAATGAAGAAGTAAATAAAAGTGCATTTACATTATCTCAGTGGAAACACACAGGGACATATACGTCTCTGTTACATGTATTACTTCTTCATGTATGGATTGCTTGCCTCAAGAGGTTATTGCCACAGCTGAGTGCCTACACCACGAATAATCCACAGCTCCTGCACTCCATTTGTTCCCCTTTCGCTGCCCTTGTTGCTTGGTCACTGTGGTGGTTATTGTTTTTGTTGTTGTTGTTGTTACTGACCTTGCATCTGACAGACACAAAAGGAGAGAGCAGAGGAAATACAGGGTGGGAGAGAAAGATAGAGCTCCTAAAGACCTGCTTCACCCCCTGTAAAGCGACTCCCCTGCAGGTGGCATTCTGGGGGCCAGACCCCTAATCCTTCCACCTGTCCCCTCTATTCGTGATCGCCACAAGCCCTTAACCCTCTGACATACCGCCAAACCTCCCTGGATTTACTTTTGAAGGCAGTATCACCTGCCTCGTTTTGAATCCTCATTATCCTGAGGGTCAGTCCTGGAGACAGTGTCATGACACGACACATGGAGATCTCTGTTATCAGAGAGCACCTGGAACAGCAGCTGGGGCTCTAGTGCCCGGGCAGGAGCAACTCCCCATCCACCTTCCACGGAGTCCACCTGCCTGCATTTTGGTCCTTTTCCCTCCAAAAAAGATTTTTCCCTTTTTTAACTTTGAAACAGGCAGGAGACAGGTTACCCAGACAGGGGAAAAAAAATAAAAAGCCTTTTTTTTTTTTTTTTTTTTTTTTTTACCGAAGTGAATGACCATCTTCTGGGAAGTATAGGTTTTGAACCTGAAAACTCTGTCTGTCTGTCTCTTAGTCCACAGAAAGAGCCACTAGCCCAGCCAGATTTCACGCTCAGATGGGGTGTTTTTGCCAGTCAAAGGTCTGCACAGCACACTAGGGGTTGGGCGGCCTGAGACCCAAATGTTACATTGTAGATGGACTGTTTGCAGTTCTTGCTCCCCAGGACACTGGACTGTCTCAACTCCCTCCCCTCCAGCATGAAAAAAAGACTCTTTCCAACCTTGGAGCAACTGGAGTGGGGGCGAGGGGAGCTGTTTGCATGTCTGCACTGCTCATGCCCAGGTGTCTGTGGGGGTCCGTGGCAGAGGCTGTAAGGTGCTAGGGGGCAGAAGGAGACTGTTTGAGAGGCAGGCTGCAGGCAGGGGAACCAGGAGTGTGTGCAGGTCTGTGTGTGTGGGTGTGGTGGCAGGGGGTTAGGGCAGGTCCCCGTGCTGGATGGTGAGATGGCAGCTGGGCTGGCCCTGGGCCCTCAGGGCTGAAGGGCAGAAGCAGGGTGGCAGTAAAGTAGCGCAGGGAGGAACACAGTAGATGTTAGTTGGGAGCTGCGGGACAGAGGGTAAGGGGAAAGGGGGCATCCTTGAGGAGGGGTCAGGACTAGAGAGTGGGGGCAGCTGGAGGCATGGAAGGTCCCAGGAATCAGGGACTGACAGGAACAGATTCCTACACCCCTCCCACTGGATAGAAGCTGCAGAAGCCAGAGCAGCAGGCCTGGATTGCCTAGGTCAAGGGCCCTGAGTGAGTCCCGCTGAGGATGAGGAAGAGGAGGAGGGGGTGTAGGAGGAGGAGGAGGAAGAGGAGAAAGAAGAGGAGGAAGAAGAGGAGGAGGAGGAGGCGGAGGAGGAGGAGGAGGGGCAGTAGGGCAGCTGTCAGTAGGCAACGGGATTAATAGAGGCCTCCATTACGGAGGCATGTGTCCAGGCAGGCACCCACCAACACTCAGGGGCAGCTCAGGGCACCCAGGGACTTGGTGTTGGTATCTCTGGGGCGGGGACTGTCAGTCAGTCAGCAAGACTGTGTGTCAGTGCACATGGTGGGACAGGGGCCTGGCGGACCTTGGTCCCCCGCCCTGGACTGTCAGATGCCAGCCCCATGCCCAGACACACACCAATCCGCCCATAGCCCCTTGGCCCGGCCGACCAGCACCTGCTTTGGCCTGGGGCTCTGTCTCTGGTGGCTGGCCACCACCCCTCAAGTCAAGTTCAGCATGGGGTCATGGCTGCTGGTCAACTGGATGGGCGGGGTCCCCGTGGCCTAGCAACCACAGGAGCCCTCTGTGATGTCCTAGCCCTTGGCAATCTGTGCTGGCCACACTGGCACTGGGCAGCCCAACTGCCCTGCCACTAGGTCAGGCAACAGCGCCCAGACGCCTGGGCCCTGGCACAGAGGGACGGAAGGATGGCAAGACAGTGCTGACCGACGAGGGACCTCAGGGCTGGCAGCCAAGAGAAGACAGGTGGAGGTGCGCCCGGGATCCAGGGAGCCCAGGCCAGAGCTGCCTGCATGCCTGCCGGCCTTCCTGGATGTCTGTATGCTGCCTTTGTCCAGGTAGGTTTCTCAGGTCCCCTCCAATCCTGTCCTCTCCTGTCCTCTCCTGTCCTCACCATCCTGTCCCCTCTCCTTTCCTCCGCACTTTGCTTCTCTCCTTTGTCTGTCCTCTCTTCCAGGTGTCCTGCTCACCAGCTCCAGCACTTGTGATGGTTCTCCAGTGACAGCTGTTCGCAACCCCTTCCACCCCCTGCCTGCCCCTAATGTGACCCAGCTCACAGGGTCTCCGGCTCACCCCACCCAAACCCACACGCCCCAACACATTCCCTGGTTCAGCCCCTCTGCCCTATTCAGCCAAACTGGGCCTTTGCAACCTACCTATGCATCGTTGTTTCTCCTCACCATTCAAGGAGAGATCTCCTTTTGTACTTAGCTTGGTTGACTGGTGGATGGATGGATGGATGGATGGATGGATGGATGGATGGATGTATGGATGAATGGATGGATAGATGTATGGGTGGATGGATGGATGGATGGAAAGGTCAATGGATCGGTTTTGTAGAGGCAGATTACCATATAGGGGTACTGGAGTCCGCTGGTGTCAGATCCTTAGTCAATGTCAAATGTAAAACATTAATTCATCAATAACAAAAATGAATAAGCACCTAAATAAATAAATAAATATAAAAACTGGGTTAAAAAATACATGGCGTCTTTGCCTTTCTGCATATGGAATGCTGTGAGGATCTTAACAAGGAAAGCATTGTCCTGAGTAGCCCATTTGAAGTCGTGGAATATTTCCTTTTCCTTTTTCTTTTTTTACTTTCTATTTTCTTGATTATTCACTGGAATAAATAGACAGGAATTGAGAGGGAAGGGAGGTAGAGAGAGTTTGAGACACAGAGAGAGACAACTGCAGCACTTCCGCACCACTTGTAAAGATTTCCCCTGGCAGGTGGGGACCCGGGTGTTGAAGCCCAGTCCTCCCGCATTGTAACATGAGTGCTTAACTGGGTGTGGCACACCTGGTACCCTTGATGGGACACGTTTTTTTAGCAATGAAAAGAAATTCTCGTGGCAAGGTAATAAATAAATGAAGAAGTAAATAAAAGTGCATTTACATTATCTCAGTGGAAACACACAGGGACATATACGTCTCTGTTACATGTATTACTTCTTCATGTATGGATTGCTTGCCTCAAGAGGTTATTGCCACAGCTGAGTGCCTACACCACGAATAATCCACAGCTCCTGCACTCCATTTGTTCCCCTTTCGCTGCCCTTGTTGCTTGGTCACTGTGGTGGTTATTGTTTTTGTTGTTGTTGTTGTTACTGACCTTGCATCTGACAGACACAAAAGGAGAGAGCAGAGGAAATACAGGGTGGGAGAGAAAGATAGAGCTCCTAAAGACCTGCTTCACCCCCTGTAAAGCGACTCCCCTGCAGGTGGCATTCTGGGGGCCAGACCCCTAATCCTTCCACCTGTCCCCTCTATTCGTGATCGCCACAAGCCCTTAACCCTCTGACATACCGCCAAACCTCCCTGGATTTACTTTTGAAGGCAGTATCACCTGCCTCGTTTTGAATCCTCATTATCCTGAGGGTCAGTCCTGGAGACAGTGTCATGACACGACACATGGAGATCTCTGTTATCAGAGAGCACCTGGAACAGCAGCTGGGGCTCTAGTGCCCGGGCAGGAGCAACTCCCCATCCACCTTCCACGGAGTCCACCTGCCTGCATTTTGGTCCTTTTCCCTCCAAAAAAGATTTTTCCCTTTTTTAACTTTGAAACAGGCAGGAGACAGGTTACCCAGACAGGGGAAAAAAAATAAAAAGCCTTTTTTTTTTTTTTTTTTTTTTTACCGAAGTGAATGACCATCTTCTGGGAAGTATAGGTTTTGAACCTGAATACTCTGTCTGTCTGTCTCTTAGTCCACAGAAAGAGCCACTAGCCCAGCCAGATTTCACGCTCAGATGGGGTGTTTTTGCCAGTCAAAGGTCTGCACAGCACACTAGGGGTTGGGCGGCCTGAGACCCAAATGTTACATTGTAGATGGACTGTTTGCAGTTCTTGCTCCCCAGGACATTGGACTGTCTCAACTCCCTCCCCTCCAGCATGAAAAAAAGACTCTTTCCAACCTTGGAGCAACTGGAGTGGGGGCGAGGGGAGCTGTTTGCATGTCTGCACTGCTCATGCCCAGGTGTCTGTGGGGGTCCGTGGCAGAGGCTGTAAGGTGCTAGGGGGCAGAAGGAGACTGTTTGAGAGGCAGGCTGCAGGCAGGGGAACCAGGAGTGTGTGCAGGTCTGTGTGTGTGGGTGTGGTGGCAGGGGGTTAGGGCAGGTCCCCGTGCTGGATGGTGAGATGGCAGCTGGGCTGGCCCTGGGCCCTCAGGGCTGAAGGGCAGAAGCAGGGTGGCAGTAAAGTAGCGCAGGGAGGAACACAGTAGATGTTAGTTGGGAGCTGCGGGACAGAGGGTAAGGGGAAAGGGGGCATCCTTGAGGAGGGGTCAGGACTAGAGAGTGGGGGCAGCTGGAGGCATGGAAGGTCCCAGGAATCAGGGACTGACAGGAACAGATTCCTACACCCCCCCACTGGATAGAAGCTGCAGAAGCCAGAGCAGCAGCCCTGGATTGCCTAGGCCAAGGGCCCTGAGTGAGTCCCGCTGAGGATGAGGAAGAGGAGGAGGGGGTGTAGGAGGAGGAGGAGGAAGAGGAGATAGAAGAGGAGGAAGAAGAGGAGGAGGAGGAGGCGGAGGAGGAGGAGGAGGGGCAGGAGGGCAGCTGTCAGTAGGCAACGGGATTAATAGAGGCCTCCATTACGGAGGCATGTGTCCAGGCAGGCACCCACCAACACTCAGGGGCAGCTCAGGGCACCCAGGGACTTGGTGTGGGTATCTCTGGGGCGGGGACTGTCAGTCAGTCAGCAAGACTGTGTGTCAGTGCACATGGTGGGACAGGGGCCTGGCGGACCTTGGTCCCCCGCCCTGGACTGTCAGATGCCAGCCCCATGCCCAGACACACACCAATCCGCCCATAGCCCCTTGGCCCGGCCGACCAGCACCTGCTTTGGCCTGGGGCTCTGTCTCTGGTGGCTGGCCACCACCCCTCAAGTCAAGTTCAGCATGGGGTCATGGCTGCTGGTCAACTGGATGGGCGGGGTCCCCGTGGCCTAGCAATCACAGGAGCCCTCTGTGATGTCCTAGCCCCTGGCAATCTGTGCTGGCCACACTGGCACTGGGCAGCCCAACTGCCCTGCCACTAGGTCAGGCAACAGCGCCCAGACGCCTGGGCCCTGGCACAGAGGGACGGAAGGATGGCAAGACAGTGCTGACCGACGAGGGACCTCAGGGCTGGCAGCCAAGAGAAGACAGGTGGAGGTGCGCCCGGGATCCAGGGAGCCCAGGCCAGAGCTGCCTGCATGCCTGCCGGCCTTCCTGGATGTCTGTATGCTGCCTTTGTCCAGGTAGGTTTCTCAGGTCCCCTCCAATCCTGTCCTCTCCTGTCCTCACCATCCTGTCCCCTCTCCTTTCCTCCGCACTTTGCTTCTCTCCTTTGTCTGTCCTCTCTTCCAGGTGTCCTGCTCACCAGCTCCAGCACTTGTGATGGTTCTCCAGTGACAGCTGTTCGCAACCCCTTCCACCCCCTGCCTGCCCCTAATGTGACCCAGCTCACAGGGTCTCCGGCTCACCCCACCCAAACCCACACGCCCCAACACATTCCCTGGTTCAGCCCCTCTGCCCTATTCAGCCAAACTGGGCCTTTGCAACCTACCTATGCATCGTTGTTTCTCCTCACCATTCAAGGAGAGATCTCCTTTTGTACTTAGCTTGGTTGACTGGTGGATGGATGGATGGATGGATGGATGGATGGATGTATGGATGAATGGATGGATAGATGTATGGGTGGATGGATGGATGGATGGAAAGGTCAATGGATCGGTTTTGTAGAGGCAGATTACCATATAGGGGTACTGGAGTCCGCTGGTGTCAGATCCTTAGTCAATGTCAAATGTAAAACATTAATTCATCAATAACAAAAATGAATAAGCACCTAAATAAATAAATAAATATAAAAACTGGGTTAAAAAATACATGGCGTCTTTGCCTTTCTGCATATGGAATGCTGTGAGGATCTTAACAAGGAAAGCATTGTCCTGAGTAGCCCATTTGAAGTCGTGGAATATTTCCTTTTCCTTTTTCTTTTTTTACTTTCTATTTTCTTGATTATTCACTGGAATAAATAGACAGGAATTGAGAGGGAAGGGAGGTAGAGAGAGTTTGAGACACAGAGAGAGACAACTGCAGCACTTCCGCACCACTTGTAAAGATTTCCCCTGGCAGGTGGGGACCAGGGTGTTGAAGCCCAGTCCTCCCGCATTGTAACATGAGTGCTTAACTGGGTGTGGCACACCTGGTACCCTTGATGGCACACGTTTTTTTAGCAATGAAAAGAAATTCTCGTGGCAAGGTAATAAATAAATGAAGAAGTAAATAAAAGTGCATTTACATTATCTCAGTGGAAACACACAGGGACATATACGTCTCTGTTACATGTATTACTTCTTCATGTATGGATTGCTTGCCTCAAGAGGTTATTGCCACAGCTGAGTGCCTACACCACGAATAATCCACAGCTCCTGCACTCCATTTGTTCCCCTTTCGCTGCCCTTGTTGCTTGGTCACTGTGGTGGTTATTGTTTTTGTTGTTGTTGTTGTTACTGACCTTGCATCTGACAGACACAAAAGGAGAGAGCAGAGGAAATACAGGGTGGGAGAGAAAGATAGAGCTCCTAAAGACCTGCTTCACCCCCTGTAAAGCGACTCCCCTGCAGGTGGCATTCTGGGGGCCAGACCCCTAATCCTTCCACCTGTCCCCTCTATTCGTGATCGCCACAAGCCCTTAACCCTCTGACATACCGCCAAACCTCCCTGGATTTACTTTTGAAGGCAGTATCACCTGCCTCGTTTTGAATCCTCATTATCCTGAGGGTCAGTCCTGGAGACAGTGTCATGACACGACACATGGAGATCTCTGTTATCAGAGAGCACCTGGAACAGCAGCTGGGGCTCTAGTGCCCGGGCAGGAGCAACTCCCCATCCACCTTCCACGGAGTCCACCTGCCTGCATTTTGGTCCTTTTCCCTCCAAAAAAGATTTTTCCCTTTTTTAACTTTGAAACAGGCAGGAGACAGGTTACCCAGACAGGGGAAAAAAAATAAAAAGCCTTTTTTTTTTTTTTTTTTTTTTTTACCGAAGTGAATGACCATCTTCTGGGAAGTATAGGTTTTGAACCTGAAAACTCTGTCTGTCTGTCTCTTAGTCCACAGAAAGAGCCACTAGCCCAGCCAGATTTCACGCTCAGATGGGGTGTTTTTGCCAGTCAAAGGTCTGCACAGCACACTAGGGGTTGGGCGGCCTGAGACCCAAATGTTACATTGTAGATGGACTGTTTGCAGTTCTTGCTCCCCAGGACATTGGACTGTCTCAACTCCCTCCCCTCCAGCATGAAAAAAAGACTCTTTCCAACCTTGGAGCAACTGGAGTGGGGGCGAGGGGAGCTGTTTGCATGTCTGCACTGCTCATGCCCAGGTGTCTGTGGGGGTCCGTGGCAGAGGCTGTAAGGTGCTAGGGGGCAGAAGGAGACTGTTTGAGAGGCAGGCTGCAGGCAGGGGAACCAGGAGTGTGTGCAGGTCTGTGTGTGTGGGTGTGGTGGCAGGGGGTTAGGGCAGGTCCCCGTGCTGGATGGTGAGATGGCAGCTGGGCTGGCCCTGGGCCCTCAGGGCTGAAGGGCAGAAGCAGGGTGGCAGTAAAGTAGCGCAGGGAGGAACACAGTAGATGTTAGTTGGGAGCTGCGGGACAGAGGGTAAGGGGAAAGGGGGCATCCTTGAGGAGGGGTCAGGACTAGAGAGTGGGGGCAGCTGGAGGCATGGAAGGTCCCAGGAATCAGGGACTGACAGGAACAGATTCCTACACCCCTCCCACTGGATAGAAGCTGCAGAAGCCAGAGCAGCAGGCCTGGATTGCCTAGGCCAAGGGCCCTGAGTGAGTCCCGCTGAGGATGAGGAAGAGGAGGAGGGGGTGTAGGAGGAGGAGGAGGAAGAGGAGAAAGAAGAGGAGGAAGAAGAGGAGGAGGAGGAGGCGGAGGAGGAGGAGGAGGGGCAGTAGGGCAGCTGTCAGTAGGCAACGTGATTAATAGAGGCCTCCATTACGGAGGCATGTGTCCAGGCAGGCACCCACCAACACTCAGGGGCAGCTCAGGGCACCCAGGGACTTGGTGTGGGTATCTCTGGGGCGGGGACTGTCAGTCAGTCAGCAAGACTGTGTGTCAGTGCACATGGTGGGACAGGGGCCTGGCGGACCTTGGTCCCCCGCCCTGGACTGTCAGATGCCAGCCCCATGCCCAGACACACACCAATCCGCCCATAGCCCCTTGGCCCGGCCGACCAGCACCTGCTTTGGCCTGGGGCTCTGTCTCTGGTGGCTGGCCACCACCCCTCAAGTCAAGTCAGCATGGGGTCATGGCTGCTGGTCAACTGGATGGGCGGGGTCCCCGTGGCCTAGCAACCACAGGAGCCCTCTGTGATGTCCTAGCCCCTGGCAATCTGTGCTGGCCACACTGGCACTGGGCAGCCCAACTGCCCTGCCACTAGGTCAGGCAACAGCGCCCAGACGCCTGGGCCCTGGCACAGAGGGACGGAAGGATGGCAAGACAGTGCTGACCGACGAGGGACCTCAGGGCTGGCAGCCAAGAGAAGACAGGTGGAGGTGCGCCCGGGATCCAGGGAGCCCAGGCCAGAGCTGCCTGCATGCCTGCCGGCCTTCCTGGATGTCTGTATGCTGCCTTTGTCCAGGTAGGTTTCTCAGGTCCCCTCCAATCCTGTCCTCTCCTGTCCTCTCCTGTCCTCACCATCCTGTCCCCTCTCCTTTCCTCCGCACTTTGCTTCTCTCCTTTGTCTGTCCTCTCTTCCAGGTGTCCTGCTCACCAGCTCCAGCACTTGTGATGGTTCTCCAGTGACAGCTGTTCGCAACCCCTTCCACCCCCTGCCTGCCCCTAATGTGACCCAGCTCACAGGGTCTCCGGCTCACCCCACCCAAACCCACACGCCCCAACACATTCCCTGGTTCAGCCCCTCTGCCCTATTCAGCCAAACTGGGCCTTTGCAACCTACCTATGCATCGTTGTTTCTCCTCACCATTCAAGGAGAGATCTCCTTTTGTACTTAGCTTGGTTGACTGGTGGATGGATGGATGGATGGATGGATGGATGGATGGATGGATGTATGGATGAATGGATGGATAGATGTATGGGTGGATGGATGGATGGATGGAAAGGTCAATGGATCGGTTTTGTAGAGGCAGATTACCATATAGGGGTACTGGAGTCCGCTGGTGTCAGATCCTTAGTCAATGTCAAATGTAAAACATTAATTCATCAATAACAAAAATGAATAAGCACCTAAATAAATAAATAAATATAAAAACTGGGTTAAAAAATACATGGCGTCTTTGCCTTTCTGCATATGGAATGCTGTGAGGATCTTAACAAGGAAAGCATTGTCCTGAGTAGCCCATTTGAAGTCGTGGAATATTTCCTTTTCCTTTTTCTTTTTTTACTTTCTATTTTCTTGATTATTCACTGGAATAAATAGACAGGAATTGAGAGGGAAGGGAGGTAGAGAGAGTTTGAGACACAGAGAGAGACAACTGCAGCACTTCCGCACCACTTGTAAAGATTTCCCCTGGCAGGTGCGAACCCGGGTGTTGAAGCCCAGTCCTCCCGCATTGTAACATGAGTGCTTAACTGGGTGTGGCACACCTGGTACCCTTGATGGGACACGTTTTTTTAGCAATGAAAAGAAATTCTCGTGGCAAGGTAATAAATAAATGAAGAAGTAAATAAAAGTGCATTTACATTATCTCAGTGGAAACACACAGGGACATATACGTCTCTGTTACATGTATTACTTCTTCATGTATGGATTGCTTGCCTCAAGAGGTTATTGCCACAGCTGAGTGCCTACACCACGAATAATCCACAGCTCCTGCACTCCATTTGTTCCCCTTTCGCTGCCCTTGTTGCTTGGTCACTGTGGTGGTTATTGTTTTTGTTGTTGTTGTTGTTACTGACCTTGCATCTGACAGACACAAAAGGAGAGAGCAGAGGAAATACAGGGTGGGAGAGAAAGATAGAGCTCCTAAAGACCTGCTTCACCCCCTGTAAAGCGACTCCCCTGCAGGTGGCATTCTGGGGGCCAGACCCCTAATCCTTCCACCTGTCCCCTCTATTCGTGATCGCCACAAGCCCTTAACCCTCTGACATACCGCCAAACCTCCCTGGATTTACTTTTGAAGGCAGTATCACCTGCCTCGTTTTGAATCCTCATTATCCTGAGGGTCAGTCCTGGAGACAGTGTCATGACACGACACATGGAGATCTCTGTTATCAGAGAGCACCTGGAACAGCAGCTGGGGCTCTAGTGCCCGGGCAGGAGCAACTCCCCATCCACCTTCCACGGAGTCCACCTGCCTGCATTTTGGTCCTTTTCCCTCCAAAAAAGATTTTTCCCTTTTTTAACTTTGAAACAGGCAGGAGACAGGTTACCCAGACAGGGGAAAAAAAATAAAAAGCCTTTTTTTTTTTTTTTTTTTTTTTTTACCGAAGTGAATGACCATCTTCTGGGAAGTATAGGTTTTGAACCTGAAAACTCTGTCTGTCTGTCTCTTAGTCCACAGAAAGAGCCACTAGCCCAGCCAGATTTCACGCTCAGATGGGGTGTTTTTGCCAGTCAAAGGTCTGCACAGCACACTAGGGGTTGGGCGGCCTGAGACCCAAATGTTACATTGTAGATGGACTGTTTGCAGTTCTTGCTCCCCAGGACACTGGACTGTCTCAACTCCCTCCCCTCCAGCATGAAAAAAAGACTCTTTCCAACCTTGGAGCAACTGGAGTGGGGGCGAGGGGAGCTGTTTGCATGTCTGCACTGCTCATGCCCAGGTGTCTGTGGGGGTCCGTGGCAGAGGCTGTAAGGTGCTAGGGGGCAGAAGGAGACTGTTTGAGAGGCAGGCTGCAGGCAGGGGAACCAGGAGTGTGTGCAGGTCTGTGTGTGTGGGTGTGGTGGCAGGGGGTTAGGGCAGGTCCCCGTGCTGGATGGTGAGATGGCAGCTGGGCTGGCCCTGGGCCCTCAGGGCTGAAGGGCAGAAGCAGGGTGGCAGTAAAGTAGCTCAGGGAGGAACACAGTAGATGTTAGTTGGGAGCTGCGGGACAGAGGGTAAGGGGAAAGGGGGCATCCTTGAGGAGGGGTCAGGACTAGAGAGTGGGGGCAGCTGGAGGCATGGAAGGTCCCAGGAATCAGGGACTGACAGGAACAGATTCCTACACCCCTCCCACTGGATAGAAGCTGCAGAAGCCAGAGCAGCAGGCCTGGATTGCCTAGGTCAAGGGCCCTGAGTGAGTCCCGCTGAGGATGAGGAAGAGGAGGAGGGGGTGTAGGAGGAGGAGGAGGAAGAGGAGAAAGAAGAGGAGGAAGAAGAGGAGGAGGAGGAGGCGGAGGAGGAGGAGGAGGGGCAGTAGGGCAGCTGTCAGTAGGCAACGGGATTAATAGAGGCCTCCATTACGGAGGCATGTGTCCAGGCAGGCACCCACCAACACTCAGGGGCAGCTCAGGGCACCCAGGGACTTGGTGTTGGTATCTCTGGGGCGGGGACTGTCAGTCAGTCAGCAAGACTGTGTGTCAGTGCACATGGTGGGACAGGGGCCTGGCGGACCTTGGTCCCCCGCCCTGGACTGTCAGATGCCAGCCCCATGCCCAGACACACACCAATCCGCCCATAGCCCCTTGGCCCGGCCGACCAGCACCTGCTTTGGCCTGGGGCTCTGTCTCTGGTGGCTGGCCACCACCCCTCAAGTCAAGTTCAGCATGGGGTCATGGCTGCTGGTCAACTGGATGGGCGGGGTCCCCGTGGCCTAGCAACCACAGGAGCCCTCTGTGATGTCCTAGCCCCTGGCAATCTGTGCTGGCCACACTGGCACTGGGCAGCCCAACTGCCCTGCCACTAGGTCAGGCAACAGCGCCCAGACGCCTGGGCCCTGGCACAGAGGGACGGAAGGATGGCAAGACAGTGCTGACCGACGAGGGACCTCAGGGCTGGCAGCCAAGAGAAGACAGGTGGAGGTGCGCCCGGGATCCAGGGAGCCCAGGCCAGAGCTGCCTGCATGCCTGCCGGCCTTCCTGGATGTCTGTATGCTGCCTTTGTCCAGGTAGGTTTCTCAGGTCCCCTCCAATCCTGTCCTCTCCTGTCCTCTCCTGTCCTCACCATCCTGTCCCCTCTCCTTTCCTCCGCACTTTGCTTCTCTCCTTTGTCTGTCCTCTCTTCCAGGTGTCCTGCTCACCAGCTCCAGCACTTGTGATGGTTCTCCAGTGACAGCTGTTCGCAACCCCTTCCACCCCCTGCCTGCCCCTAATGTGACCCAGCTCACAGGGTCTCCGGCTCACCCCACCCAAACCCACACGCCCCAACACATTCCCTGGTTCAGCCCCTCTGCCCTATTCAGCCAAACTGGGCCTTTGCAACCTACCTATGCATCGTTGTTTCTCCTCACCATTCAAGGAGAGATCTCCTTTTGTACTTAGCTTGGTTGACTGGTGGATGGATGGATGGATGGATGGATGGATGGATGGATGGATGGATGGATGAATGGATGGATAGATGTATGGGTGGATGGATGGATGGATGGAAAGGTCAATGGATCGGTTTTGTAGAGGCAGATTACCATATAGGGGTACTGGAGTCCGCTGGTGTCAGATCCTTAGTCAATGTCAAATGTAAAACATTAATTCATCAATAACAAAAATGAATAAGCACCTAAATAAATAAATAAATATAAAAACTGGGTTAAAAAATACATGGCGTCTTTGCCTTTCTGCATATGGAATGCTGTGAGGATCTTAACAAGGAAAGCATTGTCCTGAGTAGCCCATTTGAAGTCGTGGAATATTTCCTTTTCCTTTTTCTTTTTTTACTTTCTATTTTCTTGATTATTCACTGGAATAAATAGACAGGAATTGAGAGGGAAGGGAGGTAGAGAGAGTTTGAGACACAGAGAGAGACAACTGCAGCACTTCCGCACCACTTGTAAAGATTTCCCCTGGCAGGTGCGAACCCGGGTGTTGAAGCCCAGTCCTCCCGCATTGTAACATGAGTGCTTAACTGGGTGTGGCACACCTGGTACCCTTGATGGGACACGTTTTTTTAGCAATGAAAAGAAATTCTCGTGGCAAGGTAATAAATAAATGAAGAAGTAAATAAAAGTGCATTTACATTATCTCAGTGGAAACACACAGGGACATATACGTCTCTGTTACATGTATTACTTCTTCATGTATGGATTGCTTGCCTCAAGAGGTTATTGCCACAGCTGAGTGCCTACACCACGAATAATCCACAGCTCCTGCACTCCATTTGTTCCCCTTTCGCTGCCCTTGTTGCTTGGTCACTGTGGTGGTTATTGTTTTTGTTGTTGTTGTTGTTACTGACCTTGCATCTGACAGACACAAAAGGAGAGAGCAGAGGAAATACAGGGTGGGAGAGAAAGATAGAGCTCCTAAAGACCTGCTTCACCCCCTGTAAAGCGACTCCCCTGCAGGTGGCATTCTGGGGGCCAGACCCCTAATCCTTCCACCTGTCCCCTCTATTCGTGATCGCCACAAGCCCTTAACCCTCTGACATACCGCCAAACCTCCCTGGATTTACTTTTGAAGGCAGTATCACCTGCCTCGTTTTGAATCCTCATTATCCTGAGGGTCAGTCCTGGAGACAGTGTCATGACACGACACATGGAGATCTCTGTTATCAGAGAGCACCTGGAACAGCAGCTGGGGCTCTAGTGCCCGGGCAGGAGCAACTCCCCATCCACCTTCCACGGAGTCCACCTGCCTGCATTTTGGTCCTTTTCCCTCCAAAAAAGATTTTTCCCTTTTTTAACTTTGAAACAGGCAGGAGACAGGTTACCCAGACAGGGGAAAAAAAATAAAAAGCCTTTTTTTTTTTTTTTTTTTTTTTTTTACCGAAGTGAATGACCATCTTCTGGGAAGTATAGGTTTTGAACCTGAAAACTCTGTCTGTCTGTCTCTTAGTCCACAGAAAGAGCCACTAGCCCAGCCAGATTTCACGCTCAGATGGGGTGTTTTTGCCAGTCAAAGGTCTGCACAGCACACTAGGGGTTGGGCGGCCTGAGACCCAAATGTTACATTGTAGATGGACTGTTTGCAGTTCTTGCTCCCCAGGACACTGGACTGTCTCAACTCCCTCCCCTCCAGCATGAAAAAAAGACTCTTTCCAACCTTGGAGCAACTGGAGTGGGGGCGAGGGGAGCTGTTTGCATGTCTGCACTGCTCATGCCCAGGTGTCTGTGGGGGTCCGTGGCAGAGGCTGTAAGGTGCTAGGGGGCAGAAGGAGACTGTTTGAGAGGCAGGCTGCAGGCAGGGGAACCAGGAGTGTGTGCAGGTCTGTGTGTGTGGGTGTGGTGGCAGGGGGTTAGGGCAGGTCCCCGTGCTGGATGGTGAGATGGCAGCTGGGCTGGCCCTGGGCCCTCAGGGCTGAAGGGCAGAAGCAGGGTGGCAGTAAAGTAGCGCAGGGAGGAACACAGTAGATGTTAGTTGGGAGCTGCGGGACAGAGGGTAAGGGGAAAGGGGGCATCCTTGAGGAGGGGTCAGGACTAGAGAGTGGGGGCAGCTGGAGGCATGGAAGGTCCCAGGAATCAGGGACTGACAGGAACAGATTCCTACACCCCTCCCACTGGATAGAAGCTGCAGAAGCCAGAGCAGCAGGCCTGGATTGCCTAGGTCAAGGGCCCTGAGTGAGTCCCGCTGAGGATGAGGAAGAGGAGGAGGGGGTGTAGGAGGAGGAGGAGGAAGAGGAGAAAGAAGAGGAGGAAGAAGAGGAGGAGGAGGAGGCGGAGGAGGAGGAGGAGGGGCAGTAGGGCAGCTGTCAGTAGGCAACGGGATTAATAGAGGCCTCCATTACGGAGGCATGTGTCCAGGCAGGCACCCACCAACACTCAGGGGCAGCTCAGGGCACCCAGGGACTTGGTGTTGGTATCTCTGGGGCGGGGACTGTCAGTCAGTCAGCAAGACTGTGTGTCAGTGCACATGGTGGGACAGGGGCCTGGCGGACCTTGGTCCCCCGCCCTGGACTGTCAGATGCCAGCCCCATGCCCAGACACACACCAATCCGCCCATAGCCCCTTGGCCCGGCCGACCAGCACCTGCTTTGGCCTGGGGCTCTGTCTCTGGTGGCTGGCCACCACCCCTCAAGTCAAGTTCAGCATGGGGTCATGGCTGCTGGTCAACTGGATGGGCGGGGTCCCCGTGGCCTAGCAACCACAGGAGCCCTCTGTGATGTCCTAGCCCTTGGCAATCTGTGCTGGCCACACTGGCACTGGGCAGCCCAACTGCCCTGCCACTAGGTCAGGCAACAGCGCCCAGACGCCTGGGCCCTGGCACAGAGGGACGGAAGGATGGCAAGACAGTGCTGACCGACGAGGGACCTCAGGGCTGGCAGCCAAGAGAAGACAGGTGGAGGTGCGCCCGGGATCCAGGGAGCCCAGGCCAGAGCTGCCTGCATGCCTGCCGGCCTTCCTGGATGTCTGTATGCTGCCTTTGTCCAGGTAGGTTTCTCAGGTCCCCTCCAATCCTGTCCTCTCCTGTCCTCTCCTGTCCTCACCATCCTGTCCCCTCTCCTTTCCTCCGCACTTTGCTTCTCTCCTTTGTCTGTCCTCTCTTCCAGGTGTCCTGCTCACCAGCTCCAGCACTTGTGATGGTTCTCCAGTGACAGCTGTTCGCAACCCCTTCCACCCCCTGCCTGCCCCTAATGTGACCCAGCTCACAGGGTCTCCGGCTCACCCCACCCAAACCCACACGCCCCAACACATTCCCTGGTTCAGCCCCTCTGCCCTATTCAGCCAAACTGGGCCTTTGCAACCTACCTATGCATCGTTGTTTCTCCTCACCATTCAAGGAGAGATCTCCTTTTGTACTTAGCTTGGTTGACTGGTGGATGGATGGATGGATGGATGGATGGATGGATGGATGGATGTATGGATGAATGGATGGATAGATGTATGGGTGGATGGATGGATGGATGGAAAGGTCAATGGATCGGTTTTGTAGAGGCAGATTACCATATAGGGGTACTGGAGTCCGCTGGTGTCAGATCCTTAGTCAATGTCAAATGTAAAACATTAATTCATCAATAACAAAAATGAATAAGCACCTAAATAAATAAATAAATATAAAAACTGGGTTAAAAAATACATGGCGTCTTTGCCTTTCTGCATATGGAATGCTGTGAGGATCTTAACAAGGAAAGCATTGTCCTGAGTAGCCCATTTGAAGTCGTGGAATATTTCCTTTTCCTTTTTCTTTTTTTACTTTCTATTTTCTTGATTATTCACTGGAATAAATAGACAGGAATTGAGAGGGAAGGGAGGTAGAGAGAGTTTGAGACACAGAGAGAGACAACTGCAGCACTTCCGCACCACTTGTAAAGATTTCCCCTGGCAGGTGGGGACCCGGGTGTTGAAGCCCAGTCCTCCCGCATTGTAACATGAGTGCTTAACTGGGTGTGGCACACCTGGTACCCTTGATGGGACACGTTTTTTTAGCAATGAAAAGAAATTCTCGTGGCAAGGTAATAAATAAATGAAGAAGTAAATAAAAGTGCATTTACATTATCTCAGTGGAAACACACAGGGACATATACGTCTCTGTTACATGTATTACTTCTTCATGTATGGATTGCTTGCCTCAAGAGGTTATTGCCACAGCTGAGTGCCTACACCACGAATAATCCACAGCTCCTGCACTCCATTTGTTCCCCTTTCGCTGCCCTTGTTGCTTGGTCACTGTGGTGGTTATTGTTTTTGTTGTTGTTGTTGTTACTGACCTTGCATCTGACAGACACAAAAGGAGAGAGCAGAGGAAATACAGGGTGGGAGAGAAAGATAGAGCTCCTAAAGACCTGCTTCACCCCCTGTAAAGCGACTCCCCTGCAGGTGGCATTCTGGGGGCCAGACCCCTAATCCTTCCACCTGTCCCCTCTATTCGTGATCGCCACAAGCCCTTAACCCTCTGACATACCGCCAAACCTCCCTGGATTTACTTTTGAAGGCAGTATCACCTGCCTCGTTTTGAATCCTCATTATCCTGAGGGTCAGTCCTGGAGACAGTGTCATGACACGACACATGGAGATCTCTGTTATCAGAGAGCACCTGGAACAGCAGCTGGGGCTCTAGTGCCCGGGCAGGAGCAACTCCCCATCCACCTTCCACGGAGTCCACCTGCCTGCATTTTGGTCCTTTTCCCTCCAAAAAAGATTTTTCCCTTTTTTAACTTTGAAACAGGCAGGAGACAGGTTACCCAGACAGGGGAAAAAAAATAAAAAGCCTTTTTTTTTTTTTTTTTTTTTTTACCGAAGTGAATGACCATCTTCTGGGAAGTATAGGTTTTGAACCTGAAAACTCTGTCTGTCTGTCTCTTAGTCCACAGAAAGAGCCACTAGCCCAGCCAGATTTCACGCTCAGATGGGGTGTTTTTGCCAGTCAAAGGTCTGCACAGCACACTAGGGGTTGGGCGGCCTGAGACCCAAATGTTACATTGTAGATGGACTGTTTGCAGTTCTTGCTCCCCAGGACATTGGACTGTCTCAACTCCCTCCCCTCCAGCATGAAAAAAAGACTCTTTCCAACCTTGGAGCAACTGGAGTGGGGGCGAGGGGAGCTGTTTGCATGTCTGCACTGCTCATGCCCAGGTGTCTGTGGGGGTCCGTGGCAGAGGCTGTAAGGTGCTAGGGGGCAGAAGGAGACTGTTTGAGAGGCAGGCTGCAGGCAGGGGAACCAGGAGTGTGTGCAGGTCTGTGTGTGTGGGTGTGGTGGCAGGGGGTTAGGGCAGGTCCCCGTGCTGGATGGTGAGATGGCAGCTGGGCTGGCCCTGGGCCCTCAGGGCTGAAGGGCAGAAGCAGGGTGGCAGTAAAGTAGCGCAGGGAGGAACACAGTAGATGTTAGTTGGGAGCTGCGGGACAGAGGGTAAGGGGAAAGGGGGCATCCTTGAGGAGGGGTCAGGACTAGAGAGTGGGGGCAGCTGGAGGCATGGAAGGTCCCAGGAATCAGGGACTGACAGGAACAGATTCCTACACCCCCCCACTGGATAGAAGCTGCAGAAGCCAGAGCAGCAGCCCTGGATTGCCTAGGCCAAGGGCCCTGAGTGAGTCCCGCTGAGGATGAGGAAGAGGAGGAGGGGGTGTAGGAGGAGGAGGAGGAAGAGGAGATAGAAGAGGAGGAAGAAGAGGAGGAGGAGGAGGCGGAGGAGGAGGAGGAGGGGCAGGAGGGCAGCTGTCAGTAGGCAACGGGATTAATAGAGGCCTCCATTACGGAGGCATGTGTCCAGGCAGGCACCCACCAACACTCAGGGGCAGCTCAGGGCACCCAGGGACTTGGTGTGGGTATCTCTGGGGCGGGGACTGTCAGTCAGTCAGCAAGACTGTGTGTCAGTGCACATGGTGGGACAGGGGCCTGGCGGACCTTGGTCCCCCGCCCTGGACTGTCAGATGCCAGCCCCATGCCCAGACACACACCAATCCGCCCATAGCCCCTTGGCCCGGCCGACCAGCACCTGCTTTGGCCTGGGGCTCTGTCTCTGGTGGCTGGCCACCACCCCTCAAGTCAAGTTCAGCATGGGGTCATGGCTGCTGGTCAACTGGATGGGCGGGGTCCCCGTGGCCTAGCAATCACAGGAGCCCTCTGTGATGTCCTAGCCCCTGGCAATCTGTGCTGGCCACACTGGCACTGGGCAGCCCAACTGCCCTGCCACTAGGTCAGGCAACAGCGCCCAGACGCCTGGGCCCTGGCACAGAGGGACGGAAGGATGGCAAGACAGTGCTGACCGACGAGGGACCTCAGGGCTGGCAGCCAAGAGAAGACAGGTGGAGGTGCGCCCGGGATCCAGGGAGCCCAGGCCAGAGCTGCCTGCATGCCTGCCGGCCTTCCTGGATGTCTGTATGCTGCCTTTGTCCAGGTAGGTTTCTCAGGTCCCCTCCAATCCTGTCCTCTCCTGTCCTCACCATCCTGTCCCCTCTCCTTTCCTCCGCACTTTGCTTCTCTCCTTTGTCTGTCCTCTCTTCCAGGTGTCCTGCTCACCAGCTCCAGCACTTGTGATGGTTCTCCAGTGACAGCTGTTCGCAACCCCTTCCACCCCCTGCCTGCCCCTAATGTGACCCAGCTCACAGGGTCTCCGGCTCACCCCACCCAAACCCACACGCCCCAACACATTCCCTGGTTCAGCCCCTCTGCCCTATTCAGCCAAACTGGGCCTTTGCAACCTACCTATGCATCGTTGTTTCTCCTCACCATTCAAGGAGAGATCTCCTTTTGTACTTAGCTTGGTTGACTGGTGGATGGATGGATGGATGGATGGATGGATGGATGTATGGATGAATGGATGGATAGATGTATGGGTGGATGGATGGATGGATGGAAAGGTCAATGGATCGGTTTTGTAGAGGCAGATTACCATATAGGGGTACTGGAGTCCGCTGGTGTCAGATCCTTAGTCAATGTCAAATGTAAAACATTAATTCATCAATAACAAAAATGAATAAGCACCTAAATAAATAAATAAATATAAAAACTGGGTTAAAAAATACATGGCGTCTTTGCCTTTCTGCATATGGAATGCTGTGAGGATCTTAACAAGGAAAGCATTGTCCTGAGTAGCCCATTTGAAGTCGTGGAATATTTCCTTTTCCTTTTTCTTTTTTTACTTTCTATTTTCTTGATTATTCACTGGAATAAATAGACAGGAATTGAGAGGGAAGGGAGGTAGAGAGAGTTTGAGACACAGAGAGAGACAACTGCAGCACTTCCGCACCACTTGTAAAGATTTCCCCTGGCAGGTGGGGACCAGGGTGTTGAAGCCCAGTCCTCCCGCATTGTAACATGAGTGCTTAACTGGGTGTGGCACACCTGGTACCCTTGATGGGACACGTTTTTTTAGCAATGAAAAGAAATTCTCGTGGCAAGGTAATAAATAAATGAAGAAGTAAATAAAAGTGCATTTACATTATCTCAGTGGAAACACACAGGGACATATACGTCTCTGTTACATGTATTACTTCTTCATGTATGGATTGCTTGCCTCAAGAGGTTATTGCCACAGCTGAGTGCCTACACCACGAATAATCCACAGCTCCTGCACTCCATTTGTTCCCCTTTCGCTGCCCTTGTTGCTTGGTCACTGTGGTGGTTATTGTTTTTGTTGTTGTTGTTGTTACTGACCTTGCATCTGACAGACACAAAAGGAGAGAGCAGAGGAAATACAGGGTGGGAGAGAAAGATAGAGCTCCTAAAGACCTGCTTCACCCCCTGTAAAGCGACTCCCCTGCAGGTGGCATTCTGGGGGCCAGACCCCTAATCCTTCCACCTGTCCCCTCTATTCGTGATCGCCACAAGCCCTTAACCCTCTGACATACCGCCAAACCTCCCTGGATTTACTTTTGAAGGCAGTATCACCTGCCTCGTTTTGAATCCTCATTATCCTGAGGGTCAGTCCTGGAGACAGTGTCATGACACGACACATGGAGATCTCTGTTATCAGAGAGCACCTGGAACAGCAGCTGGGGCTCTAGTGCCCGGGCAGGAGCAACTCCCCATCCACCTTCCACGGAGTCCACCTGCCTGCATTTTGGTCCTTTTCCCTCCAAAAAAGATTTTTCCCTTTTTTAACTTTGAAACAGGCAGGAGACAGGTTACCCAGACAGGGGAAAAAAAATAAAAAGCCTTTTTTTTTTTTTTTTTTTTTTTTACCGAAGTGAATGACCATCTTCTGGGAAGTATAGGTTTTGAACCTGAAAACTCTGTCTGTCTGTCTCTTAGTCCACAGAAAGAGCCACTAGCCCAGCCAGATTTCACGCTCAGATGGGGTGTTTTTGCCAGTCAAAGGTCTGCACAGCACACTAGGGGTTGGGCGGCCTGAGACCCAAATGTTACATTGTAGATGGACTGTTTGCAGTTCTTGCTCCCCAGGACATTGGACTGTCTCAACTCCCTCCCCTCCAGCATGAAAAAAAGACTCTTTCCAACCTTGGAGCAACTGGAGTGGGGGCGAGGGGAGCTGTTTGCATGTCTGCACTGCTCATGCCCAGGTGTCTGTGGGGGTCCGTGGCAGAGGCTGTAAGGTGCTAGGGGGCAGAAGGAGACTGTTTGAGAGGCAGGCTGCAGGCAGGGGAACCAGGAGTGTGTGCAGGTCTGTGTGTGTGGGTGTGGTGGCAGGGGGTTAGGGCAGGTCCCCGTGCTGGATGGTGAGATGGCAGCTGGGCTGGCCCTGGGCCCTCAGGGCTGAAGGGCAGAAGCAGGGTGGCAGTAAAGTAGCGCAGGGAGGAACACAGTAGATGTTAGTTGGGAGCTGCGGGACAGAGGGTAAGGGGAAAGGGGGCATCCTTGAGGAGGGGTCAGGACTAGAGAGTGGGGGCAGCTGGAGGCATGGAAGGTCCCAGGAATCAGGGACTGACAGGAACAGATTCCTACACCCCCCCACTGGATAGAAGCTGCAGAAGCCAGAGCAGCAGCCCTGGATTGCCTAGGCCAAGGGCCCTGAGTGAGTCCCGCTGAGGATGAGGAAGAGGAGGAGGGGGTGTAGGAGGAGGAGGAGGAAGAGGAGATAGAAGAGGAGGAAGAAGAGGAGGAGGAGGAGGCGGAGGAGGAGGAGGAGGGGCAGGAGGGCAGCTGTCAGTAGGCAACGGGATTAATAGAGGCCTCCATTACGGAGGCATGTGTCCAGGCAGGCACCCACCAACACTCAGGGGCAGCTCAGGGCACCCAGGGACTTGGTGTGGGTATCTCTGGGGCGGGGACTGTCAGTCAGTCAGCAAGACTGTGTGTCAGTGCACATGGTGGGACAGGGGCCTGGGGGACCTTGGTCCCCCGCCCTGGACTGTCAGATGCCAGCCCCATGCCCAGACACACACCAATCCGCCCATAGCCCCTTGGCCCGGCCGACCAGCACCTGCTTTGGCCTGGGGCTCTGTCTCTGGTGGCTGGCCACCACCCCTCAAGTCAAGTTCAGCATGGGGTCATGGCTGCTGGTCAACTGGATGGGCGGGGTCCCCTTGGCCTAGCAATCACAGGAGCCCTCTGTGATGTCCTAGCCCCTGGCAATCTGTGCTGGCCACACTGGCACTGGGCAGCCCAACTGCCCTGCCACTAGGTCAGGCAACAGCGCCCAGACGCCTGGGCCCTGGCACAGAGGGACGGAAGGATGGCAAGACAGTGCTGACCGACGAGGGACCTCAGGGCTGGCAGCCAAGAGAAGACAGGTGGAGGTGCGCCCGGGATCCAGGGAGCCCAGGCCAGAGCTGCCTGCATGCCTGCCTGCCTTCCTGGATGTCTGTATGCTGCCTTTGTCCAGGTAGGTTTCTCAGGTCCCCTCCAATCCTGTCCTCTCCTGTCCTCACCATCCTGTCCCCTCTCCTTTCCTCCGCACTTTGCTTCTCTCCTTTGTCTGTCCTCTCTTCCAGGTGTCCTGCTCACCAGCTCCAGCACTTGTGATGGTTCTCCAGTGACAGCTGTTCGCAACCCCTTCCACCCCCTGCCTGCCCCTAATGTGACCCAGCTCACAGGGTCTCCGGCTCACCCCACCCTAACCCACACGCCCCAACACATTCCCTGGTTCAGCCCCTCTGCCCTATTCAGCCAAACTGGGCCTTTGCAACCTACCTATGCATCGTTGTTTCTCCTCACCATTCAAGGAGAGATCTCCTTTTGTACTTAGCTTGGTTGACTGGTGGATGGATGGATGGATGGATGGATGGATGGATGGATGTATGGATGAATGGATGGATAGATGTATGGGTGGATGGATGGATGGATGGAAAGGTCAATGGATCGGTTTTGTAGAGGCAGATTACCATATAGGGGTACTGGAGTCCGCTGGTGTCAGATCCTTAGTCAATGTCAAATGTAAAACATTAATTCATCAATAACAAAAATGAATAAGCACCTAAATAAATAAATAAATATAAAAACTGGGTTAAAAAATACATGGCATCTTTGCCTTTCTGCATATGGAATGCTGTGAGGATCTTAACAAGGAAAGCATTGTCCTGAGTAGCCCATTTGAAGTCGTGGAATATTTCCTTTTCCTTTTTCTTTTTTTACTTTCTATTTTCTTGATTATTCACTGGAATAAATAGACAGGAATTGAGAGGGAAGGGAGGTAGAGAGAGTTTGAGACACAGAGAGAGACAACTGCAGCACTTCCGCACCACTTGTAAAGATTTCCCCTGGCAGGTGCGAACCCGGGTGTTGAAGCCCAGTCCTCCTGCATTGTAACATGAGTGCTTAACTGGGTGTGGCACACCTGGTACCCTTGATGGGACACGTTTTTTTAGCAATGAAAAGAAATTCTCGTGGCAAGGTAATAAATAAATGAAGAAGTAAATAAAAGTGCATTTACATTATCTCAGTGGAAACACACAGGGACATATACGTCTCTGTTACCTGTATTACTTCTTCATGTATGGATTGATTGCCTCAAGAGGTTATTGCCACAGCTGAGTGCCTACACCACGAATAATCCACAGCTCCTGCACTCCATTTGTTCCCCTTTCGCTGCCCTTGTTGCTTGGTCACTGTGGTGGTTATTGTTTTTGTTGTTGTTGTTGTTACTGACCTTGCATCTGACAGACACAAAAGGAGAGAGCAGAGGAAATACAGGGTGGGAGAGAAAGATAGAGCTCCTAAAGACCTGCTTCACCCCCTGTAAAGCGACTCCCCTGCAGGTGGCATTCTGGGGGCCAGACCCCTAATCCTTCCACCTGTCCCCTCTATTCGTGATCGCCACAAGCCCTTAACCCTCTGACATACCGCCAAACCTCCCTGGATTTACTTTTGAAGGCAGTATCACCTGCCTCGTTTTGAATCCTCATTATCCTGAGGGTCAGTCCTGGAGACAGTGTCATGACACGACACATGGAGATCTCTGTTATCAGAGAGCACCTGGAACAGCAGCTGGGGCTCTAGTGCCCGGGCAGGAGCAACTCCCCATCCACCTTCCACGGAGTCCACCTGCCTGCATTTTGGTCCTTTTCCCTCCAAAAAAGATTTTTCCCTTTTTTAACTTTGAAACAGGCAGGAGACAGGTTACCCAGGCAGGGGAAAAAAAATAAAAAGCCTTTTTTTTTTTTTTTTTACCGAAGTCAATGACCATCTTCTGGGAAGTATAGGTTTTGAACCTGAAAACTCTGTCTGTCTGTCTCTTAGTCCACAGAAAGAGCCACTAGCCCAGCCAGATTTCACGCTCAGATGGGGTGTTTTTGCCAGTCAAAGGTCTGCACAGCACACTAGGGGTTGGGCGGCCTGAGACCCAAATGTTACATTGTAGATGGACTGTTTGCAGTTCTTGCTCCCCAGGACACTGGACTGTCTCAACTCCCTCCCCTCCAGCATGAAAAAAAGACTCTTTCCAACCTTGGAGCAACTGGAGTGGGGGCGAGGGGAGCTGTTTGCATGTCTGCACTGCTCATGCCCAGGTGTCTGTGGGGGTCCGTGGCAGAGGCTGTAAGGTGCTAGGGGGCAGAAGGAGACTGTTTGAGAGGCAGGCTGCAGGCAGGGGAACCAGGAGTGTGTGCAGGTCTGTGTGTGTGGGTGTGGTGGCAGGGGGTTAGGGCAGGTCCCCGTGCTGGATGGTGAGATGGCAGCTGGGCTGGCCCTGGGCCCTCAGGGCTGAAGGGCAGAAGCAGGGTGGCAGTAAAGTAGCGCAGGGAGGAACACAGTAGATGTTAGTTGGGAGCTGAGGGACAGAGGGTAAGGGGAAAGGGGGCATCCTTGAGGAGGGGTCAGGACTAGAGAGTGGGGGCAGCTGGAGGCATGGAAGGTCCCAGGAATCAGGGACTGACAGGAACAGATTCCTACACCCCTCCCACTGGATAGAAGCTGCAGAAGCCAGAGCAGCAGCCCTGGATTGCCTAGGCCAAGGGCCCTGAGTGAGAGCCGCTGAGGATGAGGAAGAGGAGGAGGGGGTGTAGGAGGAGGAGGAGGAAGAGGAGAAAGAAGAGGAGGAAGAAGAGGAGGAGGAGGAGGCGGAGGAGGAGGAGGAGGGGCAGGAGGGCAGCTGTCAGTAGGCAACGGGATTAATAGAGGCCTCCATTACGGAGGCATGTGTCCAGGCAGGCACCCACCAACACTCAGGGGCAGCTCAGGGCACCCAGGGACTTGGTGTGGGTATCTCTGGGGCGGGGACTGTCAGTCAGTCAGCAAGACTGTGTGTCAGTGCACATGGTGGGACAGGGGCCTGGCGGACCTTGGTCCCCCGCCCTGGACTGTCAGATGCCAGCCCCATGCCCAGACACACACCAATCCGCCCATAGCCCCTTGGCCCGGCCGACCAGCACCTGCTTTGGCCTGGGACTCTGTCTCTGGTGGCTGGCCACCACCCCTCAAGTCAAGTTCAGCATGGAGTCATGGCTGCTGGTCAACTGGATGGGCGGGGTCCCCGTGGCCTAGCAACCACAGGAGCCCTCTGTGATGTCCTAGCCCCTGGCAATCTGTGCTGGCCACACTGGCACTGGGCAGCCCAACTGCCCTGCCACTAGGTCAGGCAACAGCGCCCAGACGCCTGGGCCCTGGCACAGAGGGACGGAAGGATGGCAAGACAGTGCTGACCGACGAGGGACCTCAGGGCTGGCAGCCAAGAGAAGACAGGTGGAGGTGCGCCCGGGATCCAGGGAGCCCAGGCCAGAGCTGCCTGCATGCCTGCCGGCCTTCCTGGATGTCTGTATGCTGCCTTTGTCCAGGTAGGTTTCTCAGGTCCCCTCCAATCCTGTCCTCTCCTGTCCTCACCATCCTGTCCCCTCTCCTTTCCTCCGCACTTTGCTTCTCTCCTTTGTCTGTCCTCTCTTCCAGGTGTCCTGCTCACCAGCTCCAGCACTTGTGATGGTTCTCCAGTGACAGCTGTTCGCAACCCCTTCCACCCCCTGCCTGCCCCTAATGTGACCCAGCTCACAGGGTCTCCGGCTCACCCCACCCAAACCCACACGCCCCAACACATTCCCTGGTTCAGCCCCTCTGCCCTATTCAGCCAAACTGGGCCTTTGCAACCTACCTATGCATCGTTGTTTCTCCTCACCATTCAAGGAGAGATCTCCTTTTGTACTTAGCTTGGTTGACTGGTGGATGGATGGATGGATGGATGGATGGATGTATGGATGAATGGATGGATAGATGTATGGGTGGATGGATGGATGGATGGAAAGGTCAATGGATCGGTTTTGTAGAGGCAGATTACCATATAGGGGTACTGGAGTCCGCTGGTGTCAGATCCTTAGTCAATGTCAAATGTAAAACATTAATTCATCAATAACAAAAATGAATAAGCACCTAAATAAATAAATAAATATAAAAACTGGGTTAAAAAATACATGGCGTCTTTGCCTTTCTGCATATGGAATGCTGTGAGGATCTTAACAAGGAAAGCATTGTCCTGAGTAGCCCATTTGAAGTCGTGGAATATTTCCTTTTCCTTTTTCTTTTTTTACTTTCTATTTTCTTGATTATTCACTGGAATAAATAGACAGGAATGGAGAGGGAAGGGAGGTAGAGAGAGTTTGAGACACAGAGAGAGACAACTGCAGCACTTCCGCACCACTTGTAAAGATTTCCCCTGGCAGGTGCGAACCCGGGTGTTGAAGCCCAGTCCTCCTGCATTGTAACATGAGTGCTTAACTGGGTGTGGCACACCTGGTACCCTTGATGGGACACGTTTTTTTAGCAATGAAAAGAAATTCTCGTGGCAAGGTAATAAATAAATGAAGAAGTAAATAAAAGTGCATTTACATTATCTCAGTGGAAACACACAGGGACATATACGTCTCTGTTACCTGTATTACTTCTTCATGTATGGATTGATTGCCTCAAGAGGTTATTGCCACAGCTGAGTGCCTACACCACGAATAATCCACAGCTCCTGCACTCCATTTGTTCCCCTTTCGCTGCCCTTGTTGCTTGGTCACTGTGGTGGTTATTGTTTTTGTTGTTGTTGTTGTTACTGACCTTGCATCTGACAGACACAAAAGGAGAGAGCAGAGGAAATACAGGGTGGGAGAGAAAGATAGAGCTCCTAAAGACCTGCTTCACCCCCTGTAAAGCGACTCCCCTGCAGGTGGCATTCTGGGGGCCAGACCCCTAATCCTTCCACCTGTCCCCTCTATTCGTGATCGCCACAAGCCCTTAACCCTCTGACATACCGCCAAACCTCCCTGGATTTACTTTTGAAGGCAGTATCACCTGCCTCGTTTTGAATCCTCATTATCCTGAGGGTCAGTCCTGGAGACAGTGTCATGACACGACACATGGAGATCTCTGTTATCAGAGAGCACCTGGAACAGCAGCTGGGGCTCTAGTGCCCGGGCAGGAGCAACTCCCCATCCACCTTCCACGGAGTCCACCTGCCTGCATTTTGGTCCTTTTCCCTCCAAAAAAGATTTTTCCCTTTTTTAACTTTGAAACAGGCAGGAGACAGGTTACCCAGGCAGGGGAAAAAAAATAAAAAGCCTTTTTTTTTTTTTTTTTACCGAAGTCAATGACCATCTTCTGGGAAGTATAGGTTTTGAACCTGAAAACTCTGTCTGTCTGTCTCTTAGTCCACAGAAAGAGCCACTAGCCCAGCCAGATTTCACGCTCAGATGGGGTGTTTTTGCCAGTCAAAGGTCTGCACAGCACACTAGGGGTTGGGCGGCCTGAGACCCAAATGTTACATTGTAGATGGACTGTTTGCAGTTCTTGCTCCCCAGGACACTGGACTGTCTCAACTCCCTCCCCTCCAGCATGAAAAAAAGACTCTTTCCAACCTTGGAGCAACTGGAGTGGGGGCGAGGGGAGCTGTTTGCATGTCTGCACTGCTCATGCCCAGGTGTCTGTGGGGGTCCGTGGCAGAGGCTGTAAGGTGCTAGGGGGCAGAAGGAGACTGTTTGAGAGGCAGGCTGCAGGCAGGGGAACCAGGAGTGTGTGCAGGTCTGTGTGTGTGGGTGTGGTGGCAGGGGGTTAGGGCAGGTCCCCGTGCTGGATGGTGAGATGGCAGCTGGGCTGGCCCTGGGCCCTCAGGGCTGAAGGGCAGAAGCAGGGTGGCAGTAAAGTAGCGCAGGGAGGAACACAGTAGATGTTAGTTGGGAGCTGCGGGACAGAGGGTAAGGGGAAAGGGGGCATCCTTGAGGAGGGGTCAGGACTAGAGAGTGGGGGCAGCTGGAGGCATGGAAGGTCCCAGGAATCAGGGACTGACAGGAACAGATTCCTACACCCCTCCCACTGGATAGAAGCTGCAGAAGCCAGAGCAGCAGCCCTGGATTGCCTAGGCCAAGGGCCCTGAGTGAGAGCCGCTGAGGATGAGGAAGAGGAGGAGGGGGTGTAGGAGGAGGAGGAGGAAGAGGAGAAAGAAGAGGAGGAAGAAGAGGAGGAGGAGGAGGCGGAGGAGGAGGAGGAGGGGCAGGAGGGCAGCTGTCAGTAGGCAACGGGATTAATAGAGGCCTCCATTACGGAGGCATGTGTCCAGGCAGGCACCCACCAACACTCAGGGGCAGCTCAGGGCACCCAGGGACTTGGTGTGGGTATCTCTGGGGCGGGGACTGTCAGTCAGTCAGCAAGACTGTGTGTCAGTGCACATGGTGGGACAGGGGCCTGGCGGACCTTGGTCCCCCGCCCTGGACTGTCAGATGCCAGCCCCATGCCCAGACACACACCAATCCGCCCATAGCCCCTTGGCCCGGCCGACCAGCACCTGCTTTGGCCTGGGACTCTGTCTCTGGTGGCTGGCCACCACCCCTCAAGTCAAGTTCAGCATGGGGTCATGGCTGCTGGTCAACTGGATGGGCGGGGTCCCCGTGGCCTAGCAACCACAGGAGCCCTCTGTGATGTCCTAGCCCCTGGCAATCTGTGCTGGCCACACTGGCACTGGGCAGCCCAACTGCCCTGCCACTAGGTCAGGCAACAGCGCCCAGACGCCTGGGCCCTGGCACAGAGGGACGGAAGGATGGCAAGACAGTGCTGACCGACGAGGGACCTCAGGGCTGGCAGCCAAGAGAAGACAGGTGGAGGTGCGCCCGGGATCCAGGGAGCCCAGGCCAGAGCTGCCTGCATGCCTGCCGGCCTTCCTGGATGTCTGTATGCTGCCTTTGTCCAGGTAGGTTTCTCAGGTCCCCTCCAATCCTGTCCTCTCCTGTCCTCACCATCCTGTCCCCTCTCCTTTCCTCCGCACTTTGCTTCTCTCCTTTGTCTGTCCTCTCTTCCAGGTGTCCTGCTCACCAGCTCCAGCACTTGTGATGGTTCTCCAGTGACAGCTGTTCGCAACCCCTTCCACCCCCTGCCTGCCCCTAATGTGACCCAGCTCACAGGGTCTCCGGCTCACCCCACCCAAACCCACACGCCCCAACACATTCCCTGGTTCAGCCCCTCTGCCCTATTCAGCCAAACTGGGCCTTTGCAACCTACCTATGCATCGTTGTTTCTCCTCACCATTCAAGGAGAGATCTCCTTTTGTACTTAGCTTGGTTGACTGGTGGATGGATGGATGGATGGATGGATGGATGTATGGATGAATGGATGGATAGATGTATGGGTGGATGGATGGATGGATGGAAAGGTCAATGGATCGGTTTTGTAGAGGCAGATTACCATATAGGGGTACTGGAGTCCGCTGGTGTCAGATCCTTAGTCAATGTCAAATGTAAAACATTAACTCATCAATAACAAAAATGAATAAGCACCTAAATAAATAAATAAATATAAAAACTGGGTTAAAAAATACATGGCGTCTTTGCCTTTCTGCATATGGAATGCTGTGAGGATCTTAACAAGGAAAGCATTGTCCTGAGTAGCCCATTTGAAGTCGTGGAATATTTCCTTTTCCTTTTTCTTTTTTTACTTTCTATTTTCTTGATTATTCACTGGAATAAATAGACAGGAATTGAGAGGGAAGGGAGGTAGAGAGAGTTTGAGACACAGAGAGAGACAACTGCAGCACTTCCGCACCACTTGTAAAGATTTCCCCTGGCAGGTGCGAACCCGGGTGTTGAAGCCCAGTCCTCCTGCATTGTAACATGAGTGCTTAACTGGGTGTGGCACACCTGGTACCCTTGATGGGACACGTTTTTTTAGCAATGAAAAGAAATTCTCGTGGCAAGGTAATAAATAAATGAAGAAGTAAATAAAAGTGCATTTACATTATCTCAGTGGAAACACACAGGGACATATACGTCTCTGTTACCTGTATTACTTCTTCATGTATGGATTGATTGCCTCAAGAGGTTATTGCCACAGCTGAGTGCCTACACCACGAATAATCCACAGCTCCTGCACTCCATTTGTTCCCCTTTCGCTGCCCTTGTTGCTTGGTCACTGTGGTGGTTATTGTTTTTGTTGTTGTTGTTGTTACTGACCTTGCATCTGACAGACACAAAAGGAGAGAGCAGAGGAAATACAGGGTGGGAGAGAAAGATAGAGCTCCTAAAGACCTGCTTCACCCCCTGTAAAGCGACTCCCCTGCAGGTGGCATTCTGGGGGCCAGACCCCTAATCCTTCCACCTGTCCCCTCTATTCGTGATCGCCACAAGCCCTTAACCCTCTGACATACCGCCAAACCTCCCTGGATTTACTTTTGAAGGCAGTATCACCTGCCTCGTTTTGAATCCTCATTATCCTGAGGGTCAGTCCTGGAGACAGTGTCATGACACGACACATGGAGATCTCTGTTATCAGAGAGCACCTGGAACAGCAGCTGGGGCTCTAGTGCCCGGGCAGGAGCAACTCCCCATCCACCTTCCACGGAGTCCACCTGCCTGCATTTTGGTCCTTTTCCCTCCAAAAAAGATTTTTCCCTTTTTTAACTTTGAAACAGGCAGGAGACAGGTTACCCAGGCAGGGGAAAAAAAATAAAAAGCCTTTTTTTTTTTTTTTTTACCGAAGTCAATGACCATCTTCTGGGAAGTATAGGTTTTGAACCTGAAAACTCTGTCTGTCTGTCTCTTAGTCCACAGAAAGAGCCACTAGCCCAGCCAGATTTCACGCTCAGATGGGGTGTTTTTGCCAGTCAAAGGTCTGCACAGCACACTAGGGGTTGGGCGGCCTGAGACCCAAATGTTACATTGTAGATGGACTGTTTGCAGTTCTTGCTCCCCAGGACATTGGACTGTCTCAACTCCCTCCCCTCCAGCATGAAAAAAAGACTCTTTCCAACCTTGGAGCAACTGGAGTGGGGGCGAGGGGAGCTGTTTGCATGTCTGCACTGCTCATGCCCAGGTGTCTGTGGGGGTCCGTGGCAGAGGCTGTAAGGTGCTAGGGGGCAGAAGGAGACTGTTTGAGAGGCAGGCTGCAGGCAGGGGAACCAGGAGTGTGTGCAGGTCTGTGTGTGTGGGTGTGGTGGCAGGGGGTTAGGGCAGGTCCCCGTGCTGGATGGTGAGATGGCAGCTGGGCTGGCCCTGGGCCCTCAGGGCTGAAGGGCAGAAGCAGGGTGGCAGTAAAGTAGCGCAGGGAGGAACACAGTAGATGTTAGTTGGGAGCTGCGGGACAGAGGGTAAGGGGAAAGGGGGCATCCTTGAGGAGGGGTCAGGACTAGAGAGTGGGGGCAGCTGGAGGCATGGAAGGTCCCAGGAATCAGGGACTGACAGGAACAGATTCCTACACCCCTCCCACTGGATAGAAGCTGCAGAAGCCAGAGCAGCAGCCCTGGATTGCCTAGGCCAAGGGCCCTGAGTGAGAGCCGCTGAGGATGAGGAAGAGGAGGAGGGGGTGTAGGAGGAGGAGGAGGAAGAGGAGAAAGAAGAGGAGGAAGAAGAGGAGGAGGAGGAGGCGGAGGAGGAGGAGGAGGGGCAGGAGGGCAGCTGTCAGTAGGCAACGGGATTAATAGAGGCCTCCATTACGGAGGCATGTGTCCAGGCAGGCACCCACCAACACTCAGGGGCAGCTCAGGGCACCCAGGGACTTGGTGTGGGTATCTCTGGGGCGGGGACTGTCAGTCAGTCAGCAAGACTGTGTGTCAGTGCACATGGTGGGACAGGGGCCTGGCGGACCTTGGTCCCCCGCCCTGGACTGTCAGATGCCAGCCCCATGCCCAGACACACACCAATCCGCCCATAGCCCCTTGGCCCGGCCGACCAGCACCTGCTTTGGCCTGGGACTCTGTCTCTGGTGGCTGGCCACCACCCCTCAAGTCAAGTTCAGCATGGAGTCATGGCTGCTGGTCAACTGGATGGGCGGGGTCCCCGTGGCCTAGCAACCACAGGAGCCCTCTGTGATGTCCTAGCCCCTGGCAATCTGTGCTGGCCACACTGGCACTGGGCAGCCCAACTGCCCTGCCACTAGGTCAGGCAACAGCGCCCAGACGCCTGGGCCCTGGCACAGAGGGACGGAAGGATGGCAAGACAGTGCTGACCGACGAGGGACCTCAGGGCTGGCAGCCAAGAGAAGACAGGTGGAGGTGCGCCCGGGATCCAGGGAGCCCAGGCCAGAGCTGCCTGCATGCCTGCCGGCCTTCCTGGATGTCTGTATGCTGCCTTTGTCCAGGTAGGTTTCTCAGGTCCCCTCCAATCCTGTCCTCTCCTGTCCTCACCATCCTGTCCCCTCTCCTTTCCTCCGCACTTTGCTTCTCTCCTTTGTCTGTCCTCTCTTCCAGGTGTCCTGCTCACCAGCTCCAGCACTTGTGATGGTTCTCCAGTGACAGCTGTTCGCAACCCCTTCCACCCCCTGCCTGCCCCTAATGTGACCCAGCTCACAGGGTCTCCGGCTCACCCCACCCAAACCCACACGCCCCAACACATTCCCTGGTTCAGCCCCTCTGCCCTATTCAGCCAAACTGGGCCTTTGCAACCTACCTATGCATCGTTGTTTCTCCTCACCATTCAAGGAGAGATCTCCTTTTGTACTTAGCTTGGTTGACTGGTGGATGGATGGATGGATGGATGGATGGATGTATGGATGAATGGATGGATAGATGTATGGGTGGATGGATGGATGGATGGAAAGGTCAATGGATCGGTTTTGTAGAGGCAGATTACCATATAGGGGTACTGGAGTCCGCTGGTGTCAGATCCTTAGTCAATGTCAAATGTAAAACATTAATTCATCAATAACAAAAATGAATAAGCACCTAAATAAATAAATAAATATAAAAACTGGGTTAAAAAATACATGGCGTCTTTGCCTTTCTGCATATGGAATGCTGTGAGGATCTTAACAAGGAAAGCATTGTCCTGAGTAGCCCATTTGAAGTCGTGGAATATTTCCTTTTCCTTTTTCTTTTTTTACTTTCTATTTTCTTGATTATTCACTGGAATAAATAGACAGGAATGGAGAGGGAAGGGAGGTAGAGAGAGTTTGAGACACAGAGAGAGACAACTGCAGCACTTCCGCACCACTTGTAAAGATTTCCCCTGGCAGGTGCGAACCCGGGTGTTGAAGCCCAGTCCTCCTGCATTGTAACATGAGTGCTTAACTGGGTGTGGCACACCTGGTACCCTTGATGGGACACGTTTTTTTAGCAATGAAAAGAAATTCTCGTGGCAAGGTAATAAATAAATGAAGAAGTAAATAAAAGTGCATTTACATTATCTCAGTGGAAACACACAGGGACATATACGTCTCTGTTACCTGTATTACTTCTTCATGTATGGATTGATTGCCTCAAGAGGTTATTGCCACAGCTGAGTGCCTACACCACGAATAATCCACAGCTCCTGCACTCCATTTGTTCCCCTTTCGCTGCCCTTGTTGCTTGGTCACTGTGGTGGTTATTGTTTTTGTTGTTGTTGTTGTTACTGACCTTGCATCTGACAGACACAAAAGGAGAGAGCAGAGGAAATACAGGGTGGGAGAGAAAGATAGAGCTCCTAAAGACCTGCTTCACCCCCTGTAAAGCGACTCCCCTGCAGGTGGCATTCTGGGGGCCAGACCCCTAATCCTTCCACCTGTCCCCTCTATTCGTGATCGCCACAAGCCCTTAACCCTCTGACATACCGCCAAACCTCCCTGGATTTACTTTTGAAGGCAGTATCACCTGCCTCGTTTTGAATCCTCATTATCCTGAGGGTCAGTCCTGGAGACAGTGTCATGACACGACACATGGAGATCTCTGTTATCAGAGAGCACCTGGAACAGCAGCTGGGGCTCTAGTGCCCGGGCAGGAGCAACTCCCCATCCACCTTCCACGGAGTCCACCTGCCTGCATTTTGGTCCTTTTCCCTCCAAAAAAGATTTTTCCCTTTTTTAACTTTGAAACAGGCAGGAGACAGGTTACCCAGGCAGGGGAAAAAAAATAAAAAGCCTTTTTTTTTTTTTTTTTACCGAAGTCAATGACCATCTTCTGGGAAGTATAGGTTTTGAACCTGAAAACTCTGTCTGTCTGTCTCTTAGTCCACAGAAAGAGCCACTAGCCCAGCCAGATTTCACGCTCAGATGGGGTGTTTTTGCCAGTCAAAGGTCTGCACAGCACACTAGGGGTTGGGCGGCCTGAGACCCAAATGTTACATTGTAGATGGACTGTTTGCAGTTCTTGCTCCCCAGGACACTGGACTGTCTCAACTCCCTCCCCTCCAGCATGAAAAAAAGACTCTTTCCAACCTTGGAGCAACTGGAGTGGGGGCGAGGGGAGCTGTTTGCATGTCTGCACTGCTCATGCCCAGGTGTCTGTGGGGGTCCGTGGCAGAGGCTGTAAGGTGCTAGGGGGCAGAAGGAGACTGTTTGAGAGGCAGGCTGCAGGCAGGGGAACCAGGAGTGTGTGCAGGTCTGTGTGTGTGGGTGTGGTGGCAGGGGGTTAGGGCAGGTCCCCGTGCTGGATGGTGAGATGGCAGCTGGGCTGGCCCTGGGCCCTCAGGGCTGAAGGGCAGAAGCAGGGTGGCAGTAAAGTAGCGCAGGGAGGAACACAGTAGATGTTAGTTGGGAGCTGCGGGACAGAGGGTAAGGGGAAAGGGGGCATCCTTGAGGAGGGGTCAGGACTAGAGAGTGGGGGCAGCTGGAGGCATGGAAGGTCCCAGGAATCAGGGACTGACAGGAACAGATTCCTACACCCCTCCCACTGGATAGAAGCTGCAGAAGCCAGAGCAGCAGCCCTGGATTGCCTAGGCCAAGGGCCCTGAGTGAGAGCCGCTGAGGATGAGGAAGAGGAGGAGGGGGTGTAGGAGGAGGAGGAGGAAGAGGAGAAAGAAGAGGAGGAAGAAGAGGAGGAGGAGGAGGCGGAGGAGGAGGAGGAGGGGCAGGAGGGCAGCTGTCAGTAGGCAACGGGATTAATAGAGGCCTCCATTACGGAGGCATGTGTCCAGGCAGGCACCCACCAACACTCAGGGGCAGCTCAGGGCACCCAGGGACTTGGTGTGGGTATCTCTGGGGCGGGGACTGTCAGTCAGTCAGCAAGACTGTGTGTCAGTGCACATGGTGGGACAGGGGCCTGGCGGACCTTGGTCCCCCGCCCTGGACTGTCAGATGCCAGCCCCATGCCCAGACACACACCAATCCGCCCATAGCCCCTTGGCCCGGCCGACCAGCACCTGCTTTGGCCTGGGACTCTGTCTCTGGTGGCTGGCCACCACCCCTCAAGTCAAGTTCAGCATGGGGTCATGGCTGCTGGTCAACTGGATGGGCGGGGTCCCCGTGGCCTAGCAACCACAGGAGCCCTCTGTGATGTCCTAGCCCCTGGCAATCTGTGCTGGCCACACTGGCACTGGGCAGCCCAACTGCCCTGCCACTAGGTCAGGCAACAGCGCCCAGACGCCTGGGCCCTGGCACAGAGGGACGGAAGGATGGCAAGACAGTGCTGACCGACGAGGGACCTCAGGGCTGGCAGCCAAGAGAAGACAGGTGGAGGTGCGCCCGGGATCCAGGGAGCCCAGGCCAGAGCTGCCTGCATGCCTGCCGGCCTTCCTGGATGTCTGTATGCTGCCTTTGTCCAGGTAGGTTTCTCAGGTCCCCTCCAATCCTGTCCTCTCCTGTCCTCACCATCCTGTCCCCTCTCCTTTCCTCCGCACTTTGCTTCTCTCCTTTGTCTGTCCTCTCTTCCAGGTGTCCTGCTCACCAGCTCCAGCACTTGTGATGGTTCTCCAGTGACAGCTGTTCGCAACCCCTTCCACCCCCTGCCTGCCCCTAATGTGACCCAGCTCACAGGGTCTCCGGCTCACCCCACCCAAACCCACACGCCCCAACACATTCCCTGGTTCAGCCCCTCTGCCCTATTCAGCCAAACTGGGCCTTTGCAACCTACCTATGCATCGTTGTTTCTCCTCACCATTCAAGGAGAGATCTCCTTTTGTACTTAGCTTGGTTGACTGGTGGATGGATGGATGGATGGATGGATGGATGTATGGATGAATGGATGGATAGATGTATGGGTGGATGGATGGATGGATGGAAAGGTCAATGGATCGGTTTTGTAGAGGCAGATTACCATATAGGGGTACTGGAGTCCGCTGGTGTCAGATCCTTAGTCAATGTCAAATGTAAAACATTAACTCATCAATAACAAAAATGAATAAGCACCTAAATAAATAAATAAATATAAAAACTGGGTTAAAAAATACATGGCGTCTTTGCCTTTCTGCATATGGAATGCTGTGAGGATCTTAACAAGGAAAGCATTGTCCTGAGTAGCCCATTTGAAGTCGTGGAATATTTCCTTTTCCTTTTTCTTTTTTTACTTTCTATTTTCTTGATTATTCACTGGAATAAATAGACAGGAATTGAGAGGGAAGGGAGGTAGAGAGAGTTTGAGACACAGAGAGAGACAACTGCAGCACTTCCGCACCACTTGTAAAGATTTCCCCTGGCAGGTGCGAACCCGGGTGTTGAAGCCCAGTCCTCCTGCATTGTAACATGAGTGCTTAACTGGGTGTGGCACACCTGGTACCCTTGATGGGACACGTTTTTTTAGCAATGAAAAGAAATTCTCGTGGCAAGGTAATAAATAAATGAAGAAGTAAATAAAAGTGCATTTACATTATCTCAGTGGAAACACACAGGGACATATACGTCTCTGTTACCTGTATTACTTCTTCATGTATGGATTGATTGCCTCAAGAGGTTATTGCCACAGCTGAGTGCCTACACCACGAATAATCCACAGCTCCTGCACTCCATTTGTTCCCCTTTCGCTGCCCTTGTTGCTTGGTCACTGTGGTGGTTATTGTTTTTGTTGTTGTTGTTGTTACTGACCTTGCATCTGACAGACACAAAAGGAGAGAGCAGAGGAAATACAGGGTGGGAGAGAAAGATAGAGCTCCTAAAGACCTGCTTCACCCCCTGTAAAGCGACTCCCCTGCAGGTGGCATTCTGGGGGCCAGACCCCTAATCCTTCCACCTGTCCCCTCTATTCGTGATCGCCACAAGCCCTTAACCCTCTGACATACCGCCAAACCTCCCTGGATTTACTTTTGAAGGCAGTATCACCTGCCTCGTTTTGAATCCTCATTATCCTGAGGGTCAGTCCTGGAGACAGTGTCATGACACGACACATGGAGATCTCTGTTATCAGAGAGCACCTGGAACAGCAGCTGGGGCTCTAGTGCCCGGGCAGGAGCAACTCCCCATCCACCTTCCACGGAGTCCACCTGCCTGCATTTTGGTCCTTTTCCCTCCAAAAAAGATTTTTCCCTTTTTTAACTTTGAAACAGGCAGGAGACAGGTTACCCAGGCAGGGGAAAAAAAATAAAAAGCCTTTTTTTTTTTTTTTTTACCGAAGTCAATGACCATCTTCTGGGAAGTATAGGTTTTGAACCTGAAAACTCTGTCTGTCTGTCTCTTAGTCCACAGAAAGAGCCACTAGCCCAGCCAGATTTCACGCTCAGATGGGGTGTTTTTGCCAGTCAAAGGTCTGCACAGCACACTAGGGGTTGGGCGGCCTGAGACCCAAATGTTACATTGTAGATGGACTGTTTGCAGTTCTTGCTCCCCAGGACATTGGACTGTCTCAACTCCCTCCCCTCCAGCATGAAAAAAAGACTCTTTCCAACCTTGGAGCAACTGGAGTGGGGGCGAGGGGAGCTGTTTGCATGTCTGCACTGCTCATGCCCAGGTGTCTGTGGGGGTCCGTGGCAGAGGCTGTAAGGTGCTAGGGGGCAGAAGGAGACTGTTTGAGAGGCAGGCTGCAGGCAGGGGAACCAGGAGTGTGTGCAGGTCTGTGTGTGTGGGTGTGGTGGCAGGGGGTTAGGGCAGGTCCCCGTGCTGGATGGTGAGATGGCAGCTGGGCTGGCCCTGGGCCCTCAGGGCTGAAGGGCAGAAGCAGGGTGGCAGTAAAGTAGCGCAGGGAGGAACACAGTAGATGTTAGTTGGGAGCTGCGGGACAGAGGGTAAGGGGAAAGGGGGCATCCTTGAGGAGGGGTCAGGACTAGAGAGTGGGGGCAGCTGGAGGCATGGAAGGTCCCAGGAATCAGGGACTGACAGGAACAGATTCCTACACCCCTCCCACTGGATAGAAGCTGCAGAAGCCAGAGCAGCAGCCCTGGATTGCCTAGGCCAAGGGCCCTGAGTGAGTCCCGCTGAGGATGAGGAAGAGGAGGAGGGGGTGTAGGAGGAGGAGGAGGAAGAGGAGAAAGAAGAGGAGGAAGAAGAGGAGGAGGAGGAGGCGGAGGAGGAGGAGGAGGGGCAGGAGGGCAGCTGTCAGTAGGCAACGGGATTAATAGAGGCCTCCATTACGGAGGCATGTGTCCAGGCAGGCACCCACCAACACTCAGGGGCAGCTCAGGGCACCCAGGGACTTGGTGTGGGTATCTCTGGGGCGGGGACTGTCAGTCAGTCAGCAAGACTGTGTGTCAGTGCACATGGTGGGACAGGGGCCTGGCGGACCTTGGTCCCCCGCCCTGGACTGTCAGATGCCAGCCCCATGCCCAGACACACACCAATCCGCCCATAGCCCCTTGGCCCGGCCGACCAGCACCTGCTTTGGCCTGGGGCTCTGTCTCTGGTGGCTGGCCACCACCCCTCAAGTCAAGTTCAGCATGGGGTCATGGCTGCTGGTCAACTGGATGGGCGGGGTCCCCGTGGCCTAGCAACCACAGGAGCCCTCTGTGATGTCCTAGCCCCTGGCAATCTGTGCTGGCCACACTGGCACTGGGCAGCCCAACTGCCCTGCCACTAGGTCAGGCAACAGCGCCCAGACGCCTGGGCCCTGGCACAGAGGGACGGAAGGATGGCAAGACAGTGCTGACCGACGAGGGACCTCAGGGCTGGCAGCCAAGAGAAGACAGGTGGAGGTGCGCCCGGGATCCAGGGAGCCCAGGCCAGAGCTGCCTGCATGCCTGCCGGCCTTCCTGGATGTCTGTATGCTGCCTTTGTCCAGGTAGGTTTCTCAGGTCCCCTCCAATCCTGTCCTCTCCTGTCCTCACCATCCTGTCCCCTCTCCTTTCCTCCGCACTTTGCTTCTCTCATTTGTCTGTCCTCTCTTCCAGGTGTCCTGCTCACCAGCTCCAGCACTTGTGATGGTTCTCCAGTGACAGCTGTTCGCAACCCCTTCCACCCCCTGCCTGCCCCTAATGTGACCCAGCTCACAGGGTCTCCGGCTCACCCCACCCAAACCCACACGCCCCAACACATTCCCTGGTTCAGCCCCTCTGCCCTATTCAGCCAAACTGGGCCTTTGCAACCTACCTATGCATCGTTGTTTCTCCTCACCATTCAAGGAGAGATCTCCTTTTGTACTTAGCTTGGTTGACTGGTGGATGGATGGATGGATGGATGGATGGATGGATGGATGTATGGATGAATGGATGGATAGATGTATGGGTGGATGGATGGATGGATGGAAAGGTCAATGGATCGGTTTTGTAGAGGCAGATTACCATATAGGGGTACTGGAGTCCGCTGGTGTCAGATCCTTAGTCAATGTCAAATGTAAAACATTAATTCATCAATAACAAAAATGAATAAGCACCTAAATAAATAAATAAATATAAAAACTGGGTTAAAAAATACATGGCGTCTTTGCCTTTCTGCATATGGAATGCTGTGAGGATCTTAACAAGGAAAGCATTGTCCTGAGTAGCCCATTTGAAGTCGTGGAATATTTCCTTTTCCTTTTTCTTTTTTTACTTTCTATTTTCTTGATTATTCACTGGAATAAATAGACAGGAATGGAGAGGGAAGGGAGGTAGAGAGAGTTTGAGACACAGAGAGAGACAACTGCAGCACTTCCGCACCACTTGTAAAGATTTCCCCTGGCAGGTGCGAACCCGGGTGTTGAAGCCCAGTCCTCCTGCATTGTAACATGAGTGCTTAACTGGGTGTGGCACACCTGGTACCCTTGATGGGACACGTTTTTTTAGCAATGAAAAGAAATTCTCCTGGCAAGGTAATAAATAAATGAAGAAGTAAATAAAAGTGCATTTACATTATCTCAGTGGAAACACACAGGGACATATACGTCTCTGTTACCTGTATTACTTCTTCATGTATGGATTGATTGCCTCAAGAGGTTATTGCCACAGCTGAGTGCCTACACCACAATTAATCCACAGCTCCTGCACTCCATTTGTTCCCCTTTCGCTGCCCTTGTTGCTTGGTCACTGTGGTGGTTATTGTTTTTGTTGTTGTTGTTGTTACTGACCTTGCATCTGACAGACACAAAAGGAGAGAGCAGAGGAAATACAGGGTGGGAGAGAAAGATAGAGCTCCTAAAGACCTGCTTCACCCCCTGTAAAATGACTCCCCTGCAGGTGGCATTCTGGGGGCCAGACCCCTAATCCTTCCACCTGTCCCCTCTATTCGTGATCGCCACAAGCCCTTAACCCTCTGACATACCGCCAAACCTCCCTGGATTTACTTTTGAAGGCAGTATCACCTGCCTCGTTTTGAATCCTCATTATCCTGAGGGTCAGTCCTGGAGACAGTGTCATGACACGACACATGGAGATCTCTGTTATCAGAGAGCACCTGGAACAGCAGCTGGGGCTCTAGTGCCCGGGCAGGAGCAACTCCCCATCCACCTTCCACGGAGTCCACCTGCCTGCATTTTGGTCCTTTTCCCTCCAAAAAAGATTTTTCCCTTTTTTAACTTTGAAACAGGCAGGAGACAGGTTACCCAGGCAGGGGAAAAAAAATAAAAAGCCTTTTTTTTTTTTTTTTTTTTTACCGAAGTGAATGACCATCTTCTGGGAAGTATAGGTTTTGAACCTGAAAACTCTGTCTGTCTGTCTCTTAGTCCACAGAAAGAGCCACTAGCCCAGCCAGATTTCACGCTCAGATGGGGTGTTTTTGCCAGTCAAAGGTCTGCACAGCACACTAGGGGTTGGGCGGCCTGAGACCCAAATGTTACATTGTAGATGGACTGTTTGCAGTTCTTGCTCCCCAGGACACTGGACTGTCTCAACTCCCTCCCCTCCAGCATGAAAAAAAGACTCTTTCCAACCTTGGAGCAACTGGAGTGGGGGCGAGGGGAGCTGTTTGCATGTCTGCACTGCTCATGCCCAGGTGTCTGTGGGGGTCCGTGGCAGAGGCTGTAAGGTGCTAGGGGGCAGAAGGAGACTGTTTGAGAGGCAGGCTGCAGGCAGGGGAACCAGGAGTGTGTGCAGGTCTGTGTGTGTGGGTGTGGTGGCAGGGAGTTAGGGCAGGTCCCCGTGCTGGATGGTGAGATGGCAGCTGGGCTGGCCCTGGGCCCTCAGGGCTGAAGGGCAGAAGCAGGGTGGCAGTAAAGTAGCGCAGGGAGGAACACAGTTGATGTTAGTTGGGAGCTGCGGGACAGAGGGTAAGGGGAAAGGGGGCATCCTTGAGGAGGGGTCAGGACTAGAGAGTGGGGGCAGCTGGAGGCATGGAAGGTCCCAGGAATCAGGGACTGACAGGAACAGATTCCTACACCCCTCCCACTGGATAGAAGCTGCAGAAGCCAGAGCAGCAGCCCTGGATTGCCTAGGCCAAGGGCCCTGAGTGAGTCCCGCTGAGGATGAGGAAGAGGAGGAAGGGGTGTAGGAGGAGGAGGAGGAAGAGGAGAAAGAAGAGGAGGAAGAAGAGGAGGAGGAGGAGGCGGAGGAGGAGGAGGAGGGGCAGGAGGGCAGCTGTCAGTAGGCAACGGGATTAATAGAGGCCTCCATTACGGAGGCATGTGTCCAGGCAGGCACCCACCAACACTCAGGGGCAGCTCAGGGCACCCAGGGACTTGGTGTGGGTATCTCTGGGGCGGGGACTGTCAGTCAGTCAGCAAGACTGTGTGTCAGTGCACATGGTGGGACAGGGGCCTGGGGGACCTTGGTCCCCCGCCCTGGACTGTCAGATGCCAGCCCCATGCCCAGACACACACCAATCCGCCCATAGCCCCTTGGCCCGGCCGAACAGCACCTGCTTTGGCCTGGGGCTCTGTCTCTGGTGGCTGGCCACCACCCCTCAAGTCAAGTTCAGCATGGGGTCATGGCTGCTGGTCAACTGGATGGGCGGGGTCCCCGTGGCCTAGCAACCACAGGAGCCCTCTGTGATGTCCTAGCCCCTGGCAATATGTGCTGGCCACACTGGCACTGGGCAGCCCAACTGCCCTGCCACTAGGTCAGGCAACAGCGCCCAGAAGCCTGGGCCCTGGCACAGAGGGACGGAAGGATGGGAAGACAGTGCTGACCGACGAGGGACCTCAGGGCTGGCAGCCAAGAGAAGACAGGTGGAGGTGCGCCCGGGATCCAGGGAGCCCAGGCCAGAGCTGCCTGCATGCCTGCCGGCCTTCCTGGATGTCTGTATGCTGCCTTTGTCCAGGTAGGTTTCTCAGGTCCCCTCCAATCCTGTCCTCTCCTGTCCTCACCATCCTGTCCCCTCTCCTTTCCTCCGCACTTTGCTTCTCTCCTTTGTCTGTCCTCTCTTCCAGGTGTCCTGCTCACCAGCTCCAGCACTTGTGATGGTTCTCCAGTGACAGCTGTTCGCAACCCCTTCCACCCCCTGCCTGCCCCTAATGTGACCCAGCTCACAGGGTCTCCGGCTCACCCCACCCAAACCCACACGCCCCAACACATTCCCTGGTTCAGCCCCTCTGCCCTATTCAGCCAAACTGGGCCTTTGCAACCTACCTATGCATCGTTGTTTCTCCTCACCATTCAAGGAGAGATCTCCTTTTGTACTTAGCTTGGTTGACTGGTGGATGGATGGATGGATGGATGGATGGATGGATGGATGGATGTATGGATGAATGGATGGATAGATGTATGGGTGGATGGATGGATGGATGGAAAGGTCAATGGATCGGTTTTGTAGAGGCAGATTACCATATAGGGGTACTGGAGTCCGCTGGTGTCAGATCCTTAGTCAATGTCAAATGTAAAACATTAATTCATCAATAACAAAAATGAATAAGCACCTAAATAAATAAATAAATATAAAAACTGGGTTAAAAAATACATGGCGTCTTTGCCTTTCTGCATATGGAATGCTGTGAGGATCTTAACAAGGAAAGCATTGTCCTGAGTAGCCCATTTGAAGTCGTGGAATATTTCCTTTTCCTTTTACTTTTTTTTACTTTCTATTTTCTTGATTATTCACTGGAATAAATAGACAGGAATGGAGAGGGAAGGGAGGTAGAGAGAGTTTGAGACACAGAGAGAGACAACTGCAGCACTTCCGCACCACTTGTAAAGATTTCCCCTGGCAGGTGCGAACCCGGGTGTTGAAGCCCAGTCCTCCTGAATTGTAACATGAGTGCTTAACTGGGTGTGGCACACCTGGTACCCTTGATGGGACACTTTTTTTTATCAATGAAAAGAAATTCTCGTGGCAAGGTAATAAATAAATGAAGAAGTAAATAAAAGTGCATTTACATTATCTCAGTGGAAACACACAGGGACATATAAGTCTCTGTTACCTGTATTACTTCTTCATGTATGGATTGATTGCCTCAAGAGGTTATTGCCACAGCTGAGTGCCTACACCACGAATAATCCACAGCTCCTGCACTCCATTTGTTCCCCTTTCGCTGCCCTTGTTGCTTGGTCACTGTGGTGGTTATTGTTTTTGTTGTTGTTGTTGTTGTTACTGACCTTGCATCTGACAGACACAAAAGGAGAGAGCAGAGGAAATACAGGGTGGGAGAGAAAGATAGAGCTCCTAAAGACCTGCTTCACCCCCTGTAAAGCGACTCCCCTGCAGGTGGCAGTCTGGGGGCCAGACCCCAAATCCTTCCACCTGTCCCCTCTATTCGTGATCGCCACAAGCCCTTAACTCTCTGACATACCGCCAAACCTCCCTGGATTTACTTTTGAAGGCAGTATCACCTGCCTCGTTTTGAATCCTCATTATCCTGAGGGTCAGTCCTGGAGACAGTGTCATGACACGACACATGGAGATCTCTGTTATCAGAGAGCACCTGAAACAGCAGCTGGGGCTCTAGTGCCCGGGCAGGAGCAACTCCCCATCCACCTTCCACGGAGTCCACCTGCCTGCATTTTGGTCCTTGTCCCTCCAAAAAAGATTTTTCCCTTTTTTAACTTTGAAACAGGCAGGAGACAGGTTACCCAGGCAGGGGAAAAAAATAAAAAGCCTTTTTTTTTTTTTTTTTTTTTTACCGAAGTGAATGACCATCTTCTGGGAAGTATAGGTTTTGAACCTGAAAACTCTGTCTGTCTGTCTCTTAGTCCACAGAAAGAGCCACTAGCCCAGCCAGATTTCACGCTCAGATGGGGTGTTTTTGCCAGTCAAAGGTCTGCACAGCACACTAGGGATTGGGCGGCCTGAGACCCAAATGTTACATTGTAGATGGACTGTTTGCAGTTCTTGCTCCCCAGGACATTGGACTGTCTCAACTCCCTCCCCTACAGCATGAAAAAAAGACTCTTTCCAACCTTGGAGCAACTGGAGTGGGGGCGAGGGGAGCTGTTTGCATGTCTGCACTGCTCATGCCCAGGTGTCTGTGGGGGTCCGTGGCAGAGGCTGTAAGGTGCCAGGGGGCAGAAGGAGACTGTTTGAGAGGCAGGCTGCAGGCAGGGGAACCAGGAGTGTGTGCAGGTCTGTGTGTGTGGGTGTGGTGGCAGGGGGTTAGGGCAGGTCCCCGTGCTGGATGGTGAGATGGCAGCTGGGCTGGCCCTGGGCCCTCAGGGCTGAAGGGCAGAAGCAGGGTGGCAGTAAAGTAGCGCAGGGAGGAACACAGTAGATGTTAGTTGGGAGCTGCGGGACAGAGGGTAAGGGGAAAGGGGGCATCCTTGAGGAGGGGTCAGGACTAGAGAGTGGGGGCAGCTGGAGGCATGGAAGGTCCCAGGAATCAGGGACTGACAGGAACAGATTCCTACACCCCCCCACTGGATAGAAGCTGCAGAAGCCAGAGCAGCAGCCCTGGATTGCCTAGGCTAAGGGCCCTGAGTGAGTCCCGCTGAGGATGAGGAAGAGGAGGAGGGGGTGTAGGAGGAGGAGGAGGAAGAGGAGGAGGAGGAGGAGGCGGAGGAGGAGGAGGAGGGGCAGGAGGAGGAGGGGCAGGAGGGCAGCTGTCAGTAGGCAACGGGATTAATAGAGGCCTCCATTACGGAGGCATGTGTCCAGGCAGGCACCCACCAACACTCAGGGGCAGCTCAGGGCACCCAGGGACTTGGTGTGGGTATCTCTGGGGCGGGGACTGTCAGTCAGTCAGCAAGACTGTGTGTCAGTGCACATGGTGGGACAGGGGCCTGGCGGATCTTGGTCCCCCGCCCTGGACTGTCAGATGCCAGCCCCATGCCCAGACACACACCAATCCACCCATAGCCCCTTGGCCCGGCCAACCAGCACCTGCTTTGGCCTGCGGCTCTGTCTCTGGTGGCTGGCCACCACCCCTCAAGTCAAGTTCAGCATGGGGTCATGGCTGCTGGTCAACTGGATGGGCAGGGTCCCCGTGGCCTAGCAACCACAGGAGCCCTCTGTGATGTCCTAGCCCCTGGCAATCTGTGCTGGCCACACTGGCACTGGGCAGCCCAACTGCCCTGCCACTAGGTCAGGCAACAGCGCCCAGACGCCTGGGCCCTGGCACAGAGGGACGGAAGGATGGCAAGACAGTGCTGACCGACGAGGGACCTCAGGGCTGGCAGCCAAGAGAAGACAGGTGGAGGTGCGCCTGGGATCCAGGGAGCCCAGGCCAGAGCTGCCTGCATGCCTGCCGGCCTTCCTGGATGTCTGTATGCTGCCTTTGTCCAGGTAGGTTTCTCAGGTCCCCTCCAATCCTGTCCTCTCCTGTCCTCAACATCCTGTCCCCTCTCCTTTCCTCCGCACTTTGCTTCTCTCCTTTGTCTGTCCTCTCTTCCAGGTGTCCTGCTCACCAGCTCCAGCACTTGTGATGGTTCTCCAGTGACAGCTGTTCGCAACCCCTTCCACCCCCTGCCTGCCCCTAATGTGACCCAGCTCACAGGGTCTCCGGCTCACCCCACCCAAACCCACACGCCCCAACACATTCCCTGGTTCAGCCCCTCTGCCCTATTCAGCCAAACTGGGCCTTTGCAACCTACCTATGCATCGTTGTTTCTCCTCACCATTCAAGGAGAGATCTCCTTTTGTACTTAGCTTGGTTGACTGGTGGATGGATGGATGGATGGATGGATGGATGGATGGATGAATGGATGGATAGATGTATGGGTGGATGGATGGATGGATGGAAAGGTCAATGGATCGGTTTTGTAGAGGCAGATTACCATATAGGGGTACTGGGGTCCGCTGGTGTCAGATCCTTAGTCAATGTCAAATGTAAAACATTAATTCATCAATAACAAAAATGAATAAGCACCTAAATAAATAAATAAATATAAAAACTGGGTTAAAAAATACATGGCGTCTTTGCCTTTCTGCATATGGAATGCTGTGAGGATCTTAACAAGGAAAGCATTGTCCTGAGTAGCCCATTTGAAGTCGTGGAATATTTCCTTTTCCTTTTTCTTTTTTTACTTTCTATTTTCTTGATTATTCACTGGAATAAATAGACAGGAATTGAGAGGGAAGGGAGGTAGAGAGAGTTTGAGACACAGAGAGAGACAACTGCAGCACTTCCGCACCACTTGTAAAGATTTCCCCTGGCAGGTGCGAACCCGGGTGTTGAAGCCCAGTCCTCCTGCATTGCAACATGAGTGCTTAACTGGGTGTGGCACACCTGGTACCCTTGATGGGACATGTTTTTTTAGCAATGAAAAGAAATTCTCGTGGCAAGGTAATAAATAAATGAAGAAGTAAATAAAAGTGCATTTACATTATCTCAGTGGAAACACACAGGGACATATAAGTCTCTGTTACCTGTATTACTTCTTCATGTATGGATTGATTGCCTCAAGAGGTTATTGCCACAGCTGAGTGCCTACACCACGAATAATCCAAGGCCCTGCACTCCATTTGTTCCCCTTTCGCTGCCCTTGTTGCTTGGTCACTGTGGTGGTTATTGTTTTTGTTGTTGTTGTTGTTACTGACCTTGCATCTGACAGACACAAAAGGAGAGAGCAGAGGAAATACAGGGTGGGAGAGAAAGATAGAGCTCCTAAAGACCTGCTTCACCCCCTGTAAAGCGACTCCCCTGCAGGTGGCAGTCTGGGGGCCAGACCCCAAATCCTTCCACCTGTCCCCTCTATTCGTGATCATCACAAGCCCTTAACCCTCTGACATACCGCCAAACCTCCCTGGATTTACTTTTGAAGGCAGTATCACCTGCCTCGTTTTGAATCCTCATTATCCTGAGGGTCAGTCCTGGAGACAGTGTCATGACACGACACATGGAGATCTCTGTTATCAGAGAGCACCTGGAACAGCAGCTGGGGTTCTAGTGCCCGGGCAGGAGCAACTCCCCATCCACCTTCCACGGAGTCCACCTGCCTGCATTTTGGTCCTTTTCCCTCCAAAAAAGATTTTTCCCTTTTTTAACTTTGAAACAGGCAGGAGACAGGTTACCCAGGCAGGGGAAAAAAAATAAAAAGCCTTTTTTTTTTTTTTCTTTTTTTTTTTTTACCAAAGTGAATGACCATCTTCTGGGAAGTATAGGTTTTGAACCTGAAAACTCTGTCTGTCTGTCTCTTAGTCCACAGAAAGAGCCACTAGCCCAGCCAGATCTCACGCTCAGATGGGGTGTTTTTGCCAGTCAAAGGTCTGCACAGCACACTAGGGATTGGGCGGCCTGAGACCCAAATGTTACATTGTAGATGGACTGTTTGCAGTTCTTGCTCCCCAGGACATTGGACTGTCTCAACTCCCTCCCCTACAGCATGAAAAAAAGACTCTTTCCAACCTTGGAGCAACTGGAGTGGGGGCGAGGGGAGCTGTTTGCATGTCTGCACTGCTCATGCCCAGGTGTCTGTGGGGGTCCGTGGCAGAGGCTGTAAGGTGCTAGGGGGCAGAAGGAGACTGTTTGAGAGGCAGGCTGCAGGCAGGGGAACCAGGAGTGTGTGCAGGTCTGTGTGTGTGGGTGTGGTGGCAGGGGGTTAGGGCAGGTCCCCGTGCTGGATGGTGAGATGGCAGCTGGGCTGGCCCTGGGCCCTCAGGGCTGAAGGGCAGAAGCAGGGTGGCAGTAAAGTAGCGCAGGGAGGAACACAGTAGATGTTAGTTGGGAGCTGCGGGACAGAGGGTAAGGGGAAAGGGGGCATCCTTGAGGAGGGGTCAGGACTAGAGAGTGGGGGCAGCTGGAGGCATGGAAGGTCCCAGGAATCAGGGACTGACAGGAACAGATTCCTACACCCCCCCACTGGATAGAAGCTGCAGAAGCCAGAGCAGCAGCCCTGGATTGCCTAGGCCAAGGGCCCTGAGTGAGTCCCGCTGAGGATGAGGAAGAGGAGGAGGGGGTGTAGGAGGAGGAGGAGGAAGAGGAGGAGGAAGAGGAGAAAGAGGAGGAGGAAGAAGAGGAGGAGGAGGAGGCGGAGGAGGAGGAGGAGGGGCAGGAGGGCAGCTGTCAGTAGGCAACGGGATTAATAGAGGCCTCCATTACGGAGGCATGTGTCCAGACAGGCACCCACCAACACTCAGGGGCAGCTCAGGGCACCCAGGGACTTGGTGTGGGTATCTCTGGGGCGGGGACTGTCAGTCAGTCAGCAAGACTGTGTGTCAGTGCACATGGTGGGACAGGGGCCTGGCGGACCTTGGTCCCCCGCCCTGGACTGTCAGATGCCAGCCCCATGCCCAGACACACACCAATCTGCCCATAGCCCCTTGGCCCGGCCGACCAGCACCTGCTTTGGCCTGGGGCTCTGGCTCTGGTGGCTGGCCACCACCCCTCAGGTCAAGTTCAGCGTGGGGGTCATGGCTGCTGGTCAACTGGATGTGCGGGGTCCCCGTGGCCTAGCAACCACAGGAGCCCTCTGTGATGTCCTAGCCCCTGGCAATATGTGCTGGCCACACTGGCACTGTGCAGCCCAACTACCCTGCCACTAGGTCAGGCAACAGCGCCCAGACGCCTGGGCCCTGGCACAGAGGGACAGAAGGATGGGAAGACAGTTCTATCGACGAGGGAAATCAGGGCTGGCAGCCAAGAGAAGACAGGTGGAGGTGCGCCCGGGATCCAGGGAGCCCAGGCCAGAGCTGCCTGCATGCCTGCCGGCCTTCCTGGATGTCTGTATGCTGCCTTTGTCCAGGTAGGTTTCTCAGGTCCCCTCCAATCCTGTCCTCTCCCCTGTCCTCACCATCTTCTCCCCTCTCCTCTCCTCCGCACTTTGCTTCTCTCCTTTGTCTGTCCTCTCTTCCAGGTGCCCTGCTCACCAGCTCCAGCACTTGTGATGGTTCTCCAGTAACAGCTGTTCGCAACCCCTTCCACCCCCTGCCTGCCCCTAATGTGACCCAGCTCACAGGGTCTCTGGCTCACCCCACCCAAACCCACACGCCCCAACACATTCCCTGGTTCAGCCCCTCTGCCCTATTCAGCCAAACTGGCCCCTTTGCAACCTACCTATGCATCGTTGTTTCTCCTCACCATTCAAGGAGAGATCTCCTTTTGTACTTAGCTTGGTTGACTGGTGGATGGATGGATGGATGGATGGATAGATGTATAGGTGGATGGATGGATGGATGGACAGGTCAATGGATCGGTTTTGTAGAGGCAGAGTACCATATAGGAGTACTGGAGACCGCTGGTGTCAGATTCTTAGTCAATGTCAAATGTAAAACATAAATTCATCAATAACAAAAATGAATAAGCACCTAAATAAATAAATATAAAAACAGGGTTTAAAAATACATGGCGTCTTTGCCTTTCTGCATATGGAATGCTGTGAGGATCTTAACAAGGAAAGCATTGTCCTGAGTAGCCCATTTGAAGTCGTGGAATATTTCCTTTTCCTTTTTCTTTTTTTACTTTCCATTTTCTTGATTATTCACTGGAATAAATAGACAGCAGTTGAGAGGGAAGGGAGGTAGAGAGAGTTTGAGACACAGAAAGAGACACCTGCAGCACTTCCGCACCACTTGTAAAGATTTCCCCTGGCAGGTGGGAACCAGGGTGTTGAAGCCCAGTCCTCCTGCATTGTAACATGAGTGCTTAACTGGGTGTGGCACCACCTGGTACCCTTGATGGGACACTTTTTTTTAGCAATGAAAAGAAATTCTCGTGGCAAGGTAATAAATAAATGAAGAAGTAAATTAGAGTGCATTTACATTAACTCAGTGGAAACACACAGGGACATATACGTCTCTGTTACCTGTATTACTTCTTCATATATGGATTTATTGCCTCAAGGGGTTATTGCCACAGCTGAGTGCCTGTGCCACGAATAATCCACAGCTCCTGCACTCCATTTGTTCCCCATTCGCTGCCCTTGTTGCTTGGTCACTGTGGTGGTTATTGTTGTTGTTGTTGTTGTTGTTGTTACTGACCTTGCATCTCACAGACACAAAAGGAGAGAGCAGAGGAAATACAGGGTGGGAGAGAAAGATAGAGCTCCTAAAGACCTGCTTCACCCCCTGTAAAGCGACTCCCCTGCAGGTGGCGGTCTGGGGGCCAGACCCCAAATCCTTCCACCTGTCCCCTCTATTCGTGAGCGCCACAAGCCCTTAACCCTCTGACATACCGCCAAACCTCCCTGGATTTACTTTTGAAGGCAGTATCACCTGCCTCGTTTTGAATCCTCATTATCCTGACGGTCAGTCCTGGAGATAGTGTCATGACACGACACACGGAGATCTCTGTTATCAGAGAGGACCTGGAACAGCAGCTGGGGTTCTAGTGCCAGGGCAGGAGCAACTCCCCATCCACCCTCAACGGAGTCCACCTGCCTGCATTTTGGTCCTTTGCCCTCCAAAAAAGATTTTCCCTTTTTTTCACTTTGAAAAAGGCAGCAGACAGGTGACCCAGGCAGGGGGAAAAAAATAAAAAGGCTTTTTTTTTTTTTTTTTTTTTTTTTTTTTTTACCGAAGTGAATGACCATCTTCTGGGAAGTATAGGTTTTGAACCTGAAAACTCTGTCTGTCTGTCTCTTAGTCCACAGAAAGAGCCACTAGCCCAGCCAGATCTCACACTCAGATGGGGTGTTTTTGCCAGTCAAAGGTCTGCACAGCGCACTAGGGATTGGGTGACCTGAGACCCAAATGTTACATTGTAGGTGGACTGTTTGCAGTTCTTGCTCCCCAGGACATTGGACTGTCTCAACTCCCTCCCCTACAGCATGAAAAAAAGACTCTTGACAACCTTGGAGCAAATGGAGTGGGGGTGAGGGGAGCTGTTTGCATGTCTGTGCTGCTCATGCCCAGGTGTCTGTGGGGGTCCGTGGCAAAGGCTGTAAGGGGGCTAGGGGACAGAAGGAGACTGTTTGAGAGGCAGGCTGCAGGCAGGGGAGCCCAGGAGTGTGTGCAGGGCTGTGTGTGTGGGTGTGGTGGCAGAGGGTTAGGGTAGGTACCCCTGCTGGATGGTGAGATGGCAGCTGGGCTTGCCCTGGGCCCTCAGGGTTGAAGGGCAGAAGCAGGGTGGCAGTAAAGTAGCTCAGGGAGGCACACAGTAGATGTTAGTTGGGGAGCTGGGGGACAGAGGGCAAGGGGAAAGGGGGCATCCTTGAGGAGAGCTCTGGACTAGAGAGTGGGTGCAGCTGGAGGCATGGAAGGTCCCAGGAATCAGGGACTGACAGGAACAGATTCCTGCACCCACCCACTGGATAGAAGCTGCTGCAGCCAGAGCAGCAGCCCTGGCTTGCCTAGGCCAAGGGCCCTGAGTGAGTCCCTCTGAGGATGAGGAAGAGGAGGAGGGGGTGGAGGAGGAGGAGGAGTAGGAGGAGGAGGAAGAGGAGGAAGAGGAGTAGGAAGAAGAAGAGGAGGAGGAGGAGGGGCAGGAGGGTAGATGTCAGTAAACAATGGGATTAATAGAGGCCTCCATTATGGAGGCATGTGTCCAGGCAGGCACCCAGCAACCCTCAGGGGCAGCTCAGGGCACCCAGGGACTTGGTGTGGGTATCTCTGGGGCGGGGACTGTCAGTCAGTCAGCAAGACTGTGTGTCAGTGCACATGGTGGGACAGGGGCCTGGCGGACCTTGGTCCCCCGCCCTGGACTGTCAGATGCCAGCCCCATGGCCAGACACACACCAATCTGCCCATAGCCCCTTGGCCCGGCCGACCAGCACCTGCTTTGGCCTGGGGCTCTGGCTCTGGTGGCTGGCCACCACCCCTCAGGTCAAGTTCAGCGTGGGGGTCATGGCTGCTGGTCAACTGGATGGGCGGGCTCCCCGTGGCCTAGCAACCACAGGAGCCCTCTGTGATGTCCTAGCCCCTGGCAATTTGTGCTGGCCACACTGGCACTGTGCAGCCCAACTGCCCTGCCACTAGGTTAGGCAACAGCGCCCAGACGCCTGGGCCCTGTCACAGAGGGACAGAAGGATGGGAAGACAGTGTTGACCGACGAGGGACCTCAGGGCTGGCAGCCAAGAGAAGACAGGTGGAGGTGCGCCCGGGATCCAGGGAGCCCAGGCCAGAGCTGCCTGCATGCCTGCCTGCCTTCCTGGATGTCTGTATGCTGCCTTTGTCCAGGTAGGTTTCTCAGGTCCCCTCCAATCCTGTCCTCTCCTGTCCTCACCATCTTCTCCCCTCTCCTCTCCTCCGCACTTTGCTTCTCTCCTTTGTCTGTCCTCTCTTCCAGGTGCCCTGCTCACCAGCTCCAGCACTTGTGATGGTTCTCCAGTAACAGTTGTTCGCAACCCCTTCCACCCCCTACCTGCCCCTAATGTGACCCAGCTCACAGGGTCTCTGGCTCACCCCACCCAAACCCACACGCCCCAACACATTCCCTGGTTCAGCCCCTCTGCCCAATTCAGCCAAACTGGCCCCTTTGCAACCTACCTATGCCAGCCTGCATCTTGGCTGGAGCATCACTAAGACTACTTCCAAATTGGTGAGGCGAGGGTAGTTTTGGAGAGTGGGCTGCAGGCCAAGTGTTGCTTCTCAGAGTGGGCAAAGACCTAGATTTTGTAAGTGTTACCTTTTGTCACAAACATAAAATAGCAATGCCACTTGTAAGAATATGCATGGGCATGGTGGGTTTGTCTTCAGTGCTCTGGCACTGATAAACACAGGGCCAGCATTTCAGTCCTTTTCTGTCACTGTCATTCTGTCTCTCTGACTGTCTCTATGTGCCTTCTTCACTGGGCCCTTACTGGAAGTCAGTACATGCATCGAGAACTCGAACTTCCTGGTGTTGAAATTTTCCTTTCTTTGCCCTTTGGATTATTTAGTCTCATGCATATGGCGTAGTACAGTGGGGAACTGAGGATACAGCGACCCTGCTGCAGGTAACAGGCATATGTCCATCTCCAGCTGCAGCTGTCCAGGCCCTCTGTGCTTGACTCCCATTCTCCAGGGCCCTGAGGCTGACACTCAGTCTATATGCAGCCCTCCTCAATTTCCTGCACCGAATCCTTGTCCTTATTCCATGAGAGCCCAGGTCAAGAGAAGTGAAACTCTATCCCCCTGGCACACACATTGTGCTTTCCCTCTATTGGGCCGAATGTAAAGGATCTGTGGTACTGATGGCCACACCAGTGTCCAGATTTTCCACGCAAAACAGAAGCTTCTAGGGTTCTGAAAGAGGGTGTTTTGATGGCTGTGAAATGTCTTTTCCAAGTGCCTCATGGGGTTTCAAATCCTTTTGAAACCTGAAGTTCTTTCTTGTTTCTAGGGAATATTCTCACCTCTGGCCAGAAGGCCCTCTCAACTAGGAGCACAGCTATCCCGGGGTCAGGAGGTCTGCCAGCCTGCTAGCTCCTGGAGGGATTCCTGAGTATTTTCTCAGGGCCCAAGTGGTAACAGGTGTTTCCAATTGCCTTTATTAGCAGCAGCCAGGCCCTCAGGTGAGGGGCAGGGCTGTGATCTCCACTGGAAACTCCTAATTATGCCAATGGAGGCATCCATCTTCCTTTTGTCTCTCAATAGCAAGGGTCCAGGGAGTTTGTGCTACCTGCAAGCAGAGCAACTTTGTAGGGGACAATCATGGATGCCTACTTCTGGTAATCTCTCTGAGTGTGATGTATGGACACCAGGACACCATGATCAGGGATTGTGAGGAAACAGGTGCAATTGCCTTAGCTGGATCCAAAGGGTAGGTGTAAGTGGCCGGGTTCATCCACTATTGTTTGGTCAAACAGTTACCATCTATGTTGGAACTCTTTTTGGGTTCTTTCTGGGCTTGTAATCTGCTCTCATGAGAAGTGGACTGGGAGCCTGGAGGCTGAGTATGCAGCCAAACGTGATTGGACAGGGTCCTGCCCCTGAATTCTGAGGGGTACCCCAGCTTCCCCCGTTGGCAGTGTTTGGATGATAGTGAGGCATGAGATTGAATCGTGAACTCAGGAGAGGGAGACATGAGAGTCCCTCTGCATATGCATTCTTGCTTAGCCAGAATCTGGGCTAGCTGGCTTTCCCTAACCAGCTAGTTTCTCTGTACATAAATTGCAGGTGAGGCTGGCTACCTTGCCACCCATGCTCTGAGACTACTATAGGTGAGTTCTGAGCACACACAGACACACACTGACAGACAGACAGACACACACACACACATTACTGTCAGGTCTGGTAGTACAGCATATGGTGAAGGCTGGGCCTGTCTGGGGTCTGCGAGCATGAGAGCTGCTGCCTTACAATCTCTACAAGCCAGGTTTGAACCTGTCATCAATGAACACAATGTAGGAGGTTTTTGAATTCTGGTCTCTTTCCAACTCATCTATTTCTCTTCTCGCCTTCTCTGTCTCTAACTCTCACATGCTCTCTCACACGCTGTCTTCACTCATTAATATTTTACTTATATACTTATTTTACTGACAGGGCCAGGTATACAAAGAGAGTTACCAGAGCACTGCTGAGCTCTGGCTTGTTGTGTTGGCGATTTCACCTAGGCTACAGAAGCCTCAGTTTGTACGTCTTTCTGACACAAGCAATATTCTGTCTACTCATTTCCATGCCAGTATCACTCAGAGTTTATAATAAAGTGATTTTTTTGCAAAACACTTGGTACATTCTGATTTACAGCACAATATTGACACCATTGTAGCTCTCTTTGGCCCTTGGTCACTTTTCTTCTTTTCAGATGTAAAAACACTGAAGAGGGAGAGGTTTTTGCCCTCAGTCTTGCACTGGGAACTACCAGCTGCCCTGTGTCTGTTGCCTGACTAGGAACCTTGTGGTGCCTGTCCATGTGGAGAGTCTCCTTAATGAGTTCCTTCTCAAGGTTTTTCACTCAGTCCCGTTGGAGCTGCATATAGCTAATGAATTTGAGTGTTTACTCCTTTGGACAATTCTTTTCCTGATGCACAGTTTCTATACAGGTTTTAGCAATCAATTGTCTGAATGTCATATCGAATGCATTGTAGAAATTGACTACATCAGTGTCTCACTCTCTCTCTCTCTATATATATATATATAACCTGTATAGATCTGAAAATATTTTTTGCTAGAGACCTGCACAGCTCTGGATTACGGTAGTAATGAGGATACACCTCGCCCTTCTGAGCCACAGTCATGAGAGACATCTCACAGAGCCATTCATATACCTCTTATCACTCTACAAATCTATATCAGCACAAACTATCACTGCCAAATCATCTACTTCCCTCTTGTTCTTTTTGTCCACCGAGTCCTATCCCAAAACTGTAAATCAAAGAAGAAATAGACAGAGTGCAGTTCTCTGCACACAGGACAGTCTGAGGCTGGAGCAGGGAGATGCAATACGCCAGCCTGCATTTGGCTGGAGCATCACTAAAACTACTTCCAAATTGGAGAGGCGAGGGCAGTTTTGGAGAGTGGGCTACAGGCCAAGTGTTGCTTCTCAGAGTGGGCTAAGACCTAGATGTTCTAAGTGTAAATTTCCTCACAAACATAAAATAATAATGCCACTTGTTAGAAGTATGCATGGGCATGGATGGTTTGTCTTCAGTGCTCTGGCACTGATCAACACAGGGACAGAATTTCAGTCCTTTTCTGTCTCTGTCATCCTGTCTCTCTGACTGTCTCTACGTGCCTTCTTCACTGGGCCCTTAAGGAAGTCAGTGCATGCATCGTGAACTCAGACTTCCTGGTGTTGAAATTTTCCTTTCTTTGCCCTTTGGATTATTCTGTCTCCTGCATATGGCGTAGTACATTGGGGAACTGAGGAGACAGCGATTCTCCTGCAGGTAATAGGCATATGTCCAACTCCAGCTGCAGCTGTCCAGGCCCTCTGTGCTTGACTCCCATTCTCCAGGTCCCTGAGGCTGACACTCAGTCTATATGCAGCACTCCTCAATTTCCTGCACCGAATCCTTGTCCTTATTCCATGAGAGCCCAGGTCAAGAGAAGGGAAACTATCCCCCTGGCACACACATTGTGTTTTCCCTCTATTGGGCCAAATGTAAAGGATCTGCGGTACTGATGGCCACACCAGTGTCCAGATTTTCCACGCAAAATGGAAGCTTCGAGGATTCAGAAAGAGGGTTTTTTTGATGGCTGAGAAATGTATTTTCCAAGTGCCTCCTGAGGTTTCAAATCCTTTTGAAACCTGAAGTTCTTTCTTGTATCTAGGGAATATTCTCACCTCTGGCCGGAAGGCCCTCTCAACTAGGAGCACAGCTATCCTGGGGTCAGGAGGTCTGCCAGCCTGCTATCTACTGGAGGGATTCCTGAGTATGTCCTAAGGGCCCAAGTGGTAACAGGTGTTTCCAATTGCCTTTATTGGCAGCAGCCAGGCCCTCAGGTGAGGGGCGGGGTTGTGATCTCCACTGGAAACTCCTAATTCAGCCGATGGAGGCAACCATCTTCCTTTTGTCTCTCCATAGCAAGGGCCTGGGGAGTTTGTGCTTCCTGCAATCAGAGCAACTTTGTATGGGACACACATGGATGCCTACTTCTGGGAATCTCTCTGAATGTGATGTGTGGACACCAGGACACCGTAATCAGGGATTGTGAGGCTACAGGAGCAATTGCCTTAGCCGGACCCAAAGGGTAGTTGTAAGGGGCCGGGTTCATCCACTATTGTTTGGTCAAACACAGTTCCCATCTATGTTGAAACACAGCTCTTTCTGGATTCATTCTGGGCTTGTAATCTGCTGCCCTGAGCAGTGGACTGAGAGTCTGGAGGCTGAGTAGGCAGCCAAATGTGACTGGACAGGGCCTGCCCCTGAATTCTGAAGTGTGCCCCAGCTTACCCCTTTGACAGTGTTTGGATGATAGTGAGGCATGAGATTGAATCGGGAACTCAAGGGAGGGAGACATGAGAGTCCCTTTGCATGTGCCTTCTTGCTTAGCCAGAATCTGGGCTAGCTGGCTTGCCCTGACCACCTAAGTTCTCTGTACATGAGTTGCAGGTGAGGCTGGCTACCTTCCCACCCATGCTCTGAGACTACTATAGGTGAGCTCTGAGCACACACAGGCACAGACAGACAGACAGACACACACACACATTACTGACAGGTCTGGTAGTACAGCATATGGTGAAGGCTGGGGCTGTCTGGGGTCTGTGGGCATGAGAGCTGCTGCCTTACAATCTCTACAAGCCAGCTTTGAATTTGTCATCAATGAACACAGTGTAGGAGGTTTTTGAATTCTGGTGTCTTTCCAACTCATCTATTTCTCTTCTCGCCTTCTCTGTCTCTAACTCTCACATGCTCTCACACACTCTGTCTTCAATCATTAATATTTTACTTATATACTTATTTTACTGACTTCTGGATGAAGTCCGCGTGGCACCCCTGGACCCCGGACCCCGGATCCCGGACCCCTGACTGCCTTCGTTGTCGAGCTGGTGGGTCGACCAGCAGTCCCTTGGGACGTGGTCGCTGCCGGAGTGGCTGGCGGGTCGACCGGGTGACCGGATGAAGTCCATCGTTGGCACCCCCCGACCCCGGACCCTGGACCCCGGGTCCCGGACCCCGGATCCCGGATCCCGGACCCCAGACCCCAGACCGCCTTCTTTGTGGAGCCGGTGGGTTGGTCGCTGGAGGAGTGGCTCGCGGGTCGACCGGGCATCTGGATGAAGTCCGCCTTGGTACCCCTGGACCCCGGATCCCGAATTTCAGACTACCTTCGTTGTGGAGCCGGCGGGTCGACCAGAATTCCCTTGGATGAAGTCGGCCTTAGGATCCCAGGATCCTGCCACCCTGCCACCCCGCCACCCGTTTCCTGGACTGCCACCTTGTGGAGCAGGCAGGTCGACCAGCACTCCCCTGGGACTTAGTCTCTGGCAGAAGAATTTGCGAGTTGGAATGGAAATCTGAATGATGTTGCACTCTGGCTCCTTGAATCGCCACAGGCTTCCTGGCCATGATTGTGGAGCCTCAGGAATGAGGATCTCTTAGCATAACCATTATCCTCTCTACCCCTGCTTGGTAACACTTTGTATCTTTCTGGCCAGAAATTTGCATTGTAAATGAGTGGGTGGGTTGGGGTGGAGTGGAGTGGAGTGGAGTGAAGTGAAGTGTGAAGGGTGGTGGTGAGCAGAGTGTTGGGGATTCCTCAGAGAAAGGGTACCTGGTAGGTAGCCACCGCCCCCAATTTCCTTTCCCTCACCCCCCGCCACTTTTTATTCACTGGATTTATATATCTAAATATTTTTATATATGAGCAGAAAAGAAATGTCTGTATATAATATGTATCATGTCTGTCCAAGACCACACACACATTCCTTTAGAAAATAAAACTGGGGGAGGGGAACAACACACATTGCTTGCTTGCTTGCTTGCTGAATGTATGAATGAATAAAGCTGGGTGTTGTCTGTCACAAAGCCTTATTTCTGCTGCTGTTCATCTCAAGAGCTACTGAGGAACAGGATTCCCTGTCTTGCACCTACAGGTTTTGTGAAGGCACCAGGGACTGACTGAAGTTGTAACCTCAGAGGAGTCCAATACATGAAAGTCTTTTGCATAATCTTGGTATCACCGGGGTCCCTTTCTCTCGTGTCTGATTCTATTTTAGTATATTCATTGTCTATTACATGCCTGAGAGAGCTTAACAGATTGTGTGTGTGTGTGTGTGTGTGTAGGGGGGTGGGGCATCAGGGGAGAAGAGAGGGCTGTGCATCTCTCTCTCTCTCTCTCTCTCTCAAGATAAACAGATTATCTTTTAAAAATATTTTATTTATTTACTTATTTATTCCCTTTGTTGTCTTTGGTTTATTTTCGTCACCATTGTTGGATAGGACAGAGAGCAGGGGAAGACAGAGAGAAAGATAGACATCTGCAGACAGACCTGCTTCACCACTCCTTGCTTGTGAAGCAACTAACTCCCCTGCAGGTGGGGAGCCTGTGCTTGAACCAGGATCCTCACACCGGTGGTCCTTGCCCTTTGTGCCACGTGCATGCTTGACCTGCTGTGCTCACGCCCAACTGACTCCCTTATTTATTTATTTATTTATTTATTTATGAGAATGACAGAAGGAGACAGAAAGAACCAGACATCACACCAGTACATGTTACCGGGGGTTGAACTTGGGGGCCTCATGCTTGAGAGTTCAGTGCTCTATCCATCACGCCACCTCCCAGATCACTAAATTATCTTTATGTCTTGGATAGAGATAGCCAGAAATTGAGAGGGAAGGGGTGGGGGGAGTGGGGGAGAGAAAGAGAGACACCTGCAGCCCTGCTTCACTACTTGTGAAAGAAGAGGAAAGAATACAGAAAGCAGGGTGTGTCCTTCTCCTCCTTCTCCTTCTCCTTCTCCTAACAGCGCTGCTCAGCTGTGGCTTATGGTGGTGTGGGGGGCTGGAACCTGGGACCTTGGAGTCTCAGTGCTTGAGTCTGTTTGCATAAACATTATGCTCTTTCACTCACCCTTTCTTTTCTTGCTTGCTTTCTCTTTTAATTTTTCCTTCTCCTCCCTCTACAAACACCCTCCCCCCCACTAAATTTCATGCTGGACTACTTTGGCCTCAGGAAAACAGTTCGAGCTACCTCAACTTGAAAACAACAACAAAACAAACAAACAAAAAAAAAACCAAAAAGCAAAATAAAGAAAAAAAAAGAAAAAAGAAAGCACATTTCATTCCCCCCTACCCCCTCTCTCTGCAGCTTGGAAACAACAACAACAACAGTTGAGTGTTGAGGGAAGATAAAAAAGGAACATCCCGCCCCAAAGCTGGGACTATCTGCATCTGAATGAAGCCTTTGAAAGGATGGTCCACACTGGTGAGATCCAGTTCATTCATTCATCCATCCATCCATTCATTCATTCATTCTCCTTACAAAAACACTATCTGTTTCTAGAAAGCACACACCTCCTGCTCTCCATCTCCCCAACTTGTAGTCAGTGGTCATTTCCCCATGAAAAATAAAATAAATGAATAAAAGAAATTTCTTCCGCGGGGGAGGGGGAACCCGAGGCTACAGACACAGGCTGAGGTGGAGGTGGAGGAGGCGGAGCCATGAACAAGCATTTGCTTCCAGCATTGAAATACTAATGAGAGAAAGATGTCAGTCTGTCATCTATGGCACTGAAGTAACAGACTCTGGGGTGGGGGTGAGGTAAGGGCGGGGGGAGTGTTCAGCTCTTGGGACATGATAGGAGAGGAGAACCTAGAGGGGGTTGAAGAGTTATGTGAAAAGATGAGACATGTTGTGCATGTACAAACTGTTGTATTTTTCTGTCGACTGTAAACCATTAACACCCCCCATGAAGGAAGGAAGAAGGAAGGGAGGAAGGAAGGAAACAGAGAAAAAGAGAGAGAGAGAGAGAGAGAAAGGTCTCCTGTGAGCCTGCTACATACCACCATGCCTTTTCTGGCTAGAGGCCCCAGATGTCCCAAGGCAAAGCACACCACTGTCAAACCAGAAAAGACCAGTGTTCCCATCTGCCTATTTCAGTGCCTCCGTTCCTATGATTGAAATGAATATATATATATATATATATATATATATATATATATATATATATATATAATATCTATCTTTCTCCTCCTCCTTCTCCTTCTCCTTCTTATCCCTCCAGGGTTATTGCTGGACTCCCTGACTGCACCATGAATCCACTGCTCCCGGTGTCCATTTTTCCCCCTTTTGTTGCCCTTGTTTATCCTCCTTCTTGCCCCCCACCCCAGCACTGCTCAACTCTCCTTTATGTTGGGGGGGGGTGGAGAATCAAACCTGGTACTTGGGAGACTCAGGCATGAGAGTCTCTGTGATAAACCTATTCCTTTGTTAATGGTGAAAAGTGTGGAAGAGGGTGACCTACCAAAAGACAGGCATATACACAACTCTCTCTCTCCTCTCTCTCTCTCTCTCTCTCTCTCTCTCTCTCTCTCACACACACACACACACACACACACACACACACACTTTTTTGTTCTAAGTCCCATCTCTAATAAAATACTTTGGGGGTCAGGGAGGGAGGGAGGGAGAGAGATGGATGAGAGTAACCCGGAAAAAATGCCATTTCTTTGCAGGTGATCAGAAAAGGTTCAGACTAAAACATCATTTTACATTTAAAATGAGAACATCTAAGAGTGTACGAGACAGCAACAAAGATGAAAATAGGTGGAACTCCACAGATGTTGGTGTGTGTGTGTTTGTGTGTGTGTGTGTGCGCATGTGTGTATAAAGGCCATTTACACATTGACATCCCCCCCAAACACAGGCATACACACACAGTAAAGGTGGAGGGATTAGGCCTCTCCTTTCTTTTCTAAGAATTCACCCCTCTCCCCTTTGGGAGGGGTATATAGTTTCCTAAATACACCTACCCCGAGCCCGGAAAAAATTGATTTTTGAGTAATTAATTAATTGACTGCCTCACTTTAATTCATTGACTGTGTGCCCTGTCCTCCTCCTGCTCCTCCTCCTCCTCTACCACCACCACTACCATCCCTTTTTAAATTATTTATTTTCTCACTCTCTCCCTTCTTGCCTTGAGTCCCCTCACCATGTGACACATGCCCTCTGATGGAGGCATCACTAAAACTATCCATTTACATGGTGATAGGGTTCAGGGCAAAAAGGTTTGTCACTTTATTTTCATTTAATATTATTTTATTTAAGATTGTACTTATTTTTGAAGCAGAAAGATACGACGGGAGACAGAGAAAGAGCCAGACATCACTCTGGTACATGTGCTGCCAGGGGTCAAACTCAGGACCTCCTTGTAGTTGAAAGTCCAATACTTTATTTATCCACCTCGCAACCTTCTGGACCACCACAATGTAACTTTTCATTTCATAGGAAGAAATCTAAGAAACCACAGTGAGAACCACTGAGGATGAAAAGAGATGGAACTCCAAAGGCAGTGGTGTGTTGTTTTCATGTCTTTCTCACACCCTGTACTCTGCCTCTGTCTCTCTCTCTCTCTCTGGAAAGAATGGAGGGACTGGGGAGGCCCGGGTGGTAGTGCAGAGGGTTAAGTACACATGGCAGGGAGCATACCTGCAGACCTGCTTCATGCTTCTTTGAGCCTCCCCCCACCTTGACCCACCACGTGAGAGGCTCTCGACCTGGGGTGCCCACCCTGGTCCTTGCACTTTGTACCATGTGCTCCCAAACCACAGGGCTACAGTCAAGCTCCCCCCCAACCCCCATCTTTCTCTCCCCCTCTCTGTCTTCCCCTCCTCTCTGGATTTCTCTCTGTCCTATCTGACAACAACCACAGCAATAATAACAAAGGTAATGACGAACAACCGGGGCCATACAAAGCAGGGGGGGGATGGCCTCTAGGATTAGTAATGTAGGCATGGAACCACAGACATAAACCTGGGTGGGGGGTGGGGGGGAGAGAAAGGATGCTTAGGTCTACTTTTCCTTTCCTAGAACACTCCCCCTGCACTGCTGTTGCTGTTGCCATTCTAGGAGGGTGTTCACTGCCTGTGAAGAGACTCCCCTGCAGGTGGGGATCCAGAGGCCTGAACCGGGATCCTCAGAACAGGGGTCTGCCAGTCCTTGAGCTTTGCATCAAGTGCTCTTAACCCGCTGTGCTACTGCTGGACTCCCACTAATGTTATGTTTTGATTTTTACCAGAGCACTGCTCAGCTCTTGTTTTCTTTACTTTTCTCTTTTTCTTTTTTTTTTTTTTTCTTCTTTTGCCTGTTTGTTTGTATTATGGCTGGAGCTCAGTGCCTGCTTGCACTACAAATCCACTGCTCCTGGAGGTTGTTTTTCCCATTTTTTTGCCCTTGTTGTTACCGTCCTTGTTGTTGTGAATGTTATTCTTGTCAATGCTGTCTCAGCTCTTGTGTTTTATGGAAAAAACAAGACCCTGATGGGGGGGGGAAGAAAAGGGGGGCAGGGGTGGGGGTTTGGTTTATACAAAAGAAGTTGTATAACCTTTGGTTATACAAAAGACCTTCACTTTTTCCCCTGAGGCCTCAAAGTGCCAGTCAGATTCATTCCACAACAGGCCACAAACCAAAGCTGAGTAGTGCTCTGGTTGGTCTCTGTGTGTAGATTTCTCTCTCTCTCTCTCTCTCTCTATCTCTCTCTGTCACCAGTTGGTGGCTGGGGGGTATGGTGTCCAGTGATTGAACCTGAGACTTTTGAAACCTCAGGCATGAGAGTCTCTTTCTATAACCATTATGCTATTTACCCCCACCCTGGCCCTGTAGATTTCTCCTTTCTCACAAATACATAATTTCTTAAGTTTTATTTATAAAATGGAATAAATACAATTTTTAAAAACATTTATTTTTGATTGATTAACTGACTTTTCTTTTTTTTTTTTTAAATATGCCCCGACCAGCAGGGCGGTGAACAGGGGCTAGGAACCCAATGAGACCTGAAATGATAGGGACAAGAGACGCGAAGAACGAGAGCAAGTCAAGTTTCTGATCAAGCTCTAAATTTTATTGAGAATACAGGCATTATAAGGCTTTGGGGAAGGATAGGGAATGCTGGAGGAGGGGAAGGGGGAGCAAACTTCAAAGAGGAATGTTCCTTGCAACAAATGGCAGGAACCAAACTGTGTGTTGACTCACTTGATTACTGATAAATGGTTTACCTAAGGGGAAATGGCCTGCCCAGGGGGGAATTAACATTTGTCTTGAGGGGTTCCGTTGTCTCAAAGCTTATCATCTATAAAGCAGAGAAATGGCTCCTGGCATATCCTCCCTTTGTTATAATTTTAAAATTGAGGCAGGCAATGTGGGTGAGGAGCAGAGTCCCTGACAGCAGGTTTGGTGGGCTTAACCAGAGGAGGGAAGTATTGACCTGAATCCTCCCGTGGGGTGGGTGCAAAACCAACCTTCCCGCATCTTATAAGGCTCTTGGTGTCTTTTTGGGGAGGGGAGGCAGAGCCACAGTTTCTAGGGAAACAATTTTTGTTGCTGACACCAACCTCCATGCAAATCAGGTTTGCTTCACGGGGGACTCAGAGGTGGACAATAGGGTCCTCCCCCTGCAGTGCTTTGCCTTACACTCCTTACTGGTGTCCTTGCCCTGCCAAGGTTGGATGTCTCCATGCATAATTCTGAGTTTTATGCCATCCGAAAAGGGGGTCTGTCATCCTCAGGTTAAGCCAGGCCTCTGTCAGCCAAATCAAGTCTGTGATAATGTATTTGTAAAGGTTTTAATGCCAAGGAGTCAATCTACTGTTTTATAAAATCAGTAATCTTATTAAAAATAAAGGGTCCTTAAGGTAATCATTAACAAAAGACTAATAAGGGTCTCATAAGGGGCTCTTTAGTGACTCAAGACTATTTGTGGTGGAGTCTATAACCTGTTGTAATTTGTCAGAAAATTTATGGGAGGAATATATAGAGTGTCCTAGCGTGCCACCAGCAAGTCTAAGGGAAGCAGTCAGTGGATGTGATGTCCAGGGGAAACACAGCACGTCTGGTCTTCTTGTCAGCGCCAACTGATGAAATTTTCTTCTGGTCAGCTGTGGAACAAGCAAAACTAGGAGGCAAGGACCAGGTAGAGAAGAATTGACATGAAAATATAGGATGGTGTTTACCAAAACACAGAGGAGGTGCATACACATTAGAAGTCAAGGTGAGGTTCCTTGAACATTGAGGAATATTTTGAGAAAAGTGAGCAGTCAATAAGCATGCAAAGATGAAGTCAGCAGTGGTAGGTCAGCAGAAAGAGAAGACTTGGATAAGCTGGTGAGGTTAGCTGGAGTATGTACTGCCATGGCATCCTTTGTGGTAAGGACTTGCCAACAGGGACTCTGTGGATTTTGCAAGAGCAATGTCATCCACCATAATAAAAGGAAAACAAACATGGACATCCAGTGTTGAAAAAAGAGAAAAAGGAAATATGTCTCTGTGACTGGAAAAGTGGGTGGCTTTGTCAATGAGATATAATAAATGGGCAATTCAAATTTTTGTAAATATTAAAAAGATTTAGTATGTTACTTCATTGACACTTTAGCCAACAGAATACTGGAGGGTGCATTACCCTTCTTTTTTATTATTAATTAAGCTTAAGGGTTTTAGTTTTTCTTGTTTGAGCTGTAGCCCACATAAATTTAGAAAAAATATCAACTGAGAGAAAAAGTTTTTTTTTTTTGTTTACTAAACATGGGCAGGTGAATTACATCAATCTGTCAGAGAGCATTGGCTTTCATCAATGGAGATGAATCTTAAAAGTCTGAATAGCAAGATCTTAATTAAATAATGCAGGAGCCAGTAAAGTGCTCTCACTATGGCAGGTCAAGCGTTAAAATTTTAAGAGGCTTGTTAAAAAAATGAGAAAAATCGGGAGTCGGGCTGTAGCGCAGCGGGTTAAGCGCAGGTGGGGCAAAGCACAAGGACCGGCATAAGGATCCCGGTTTGAACCCCGGCTCCCCACCTGCAGGGGAGTCGCTTCACAGGCGGTGAAGTAGGTCTGCAGGTGTCTCTTTCTCTCCTCCTCTCTGCCTTCCCCTCCTCTCTCCATTTCTCTCTGTCCTATCCAACAATGACGACAACAACAACAATAACTACAACAATAAAACAACAAGGGCAACAAAAGGGAATAAATAAATAAAATAAATATTTGAAAAAAAAATGAGAAAAAATTTAGGATATGGGTGACTTTAGGAGTCATCACACACCCATACATAAAAAATTAGAAATGTTTAGTTTTAAATCTTACCATATGAGCAGTCAGTTATTTATGTGCAGATGTACCTATAATTATTTACTTAGGGAGAGAACTTGTAACAAGTTAATTGATGATCTAATGGTTAGAATTGACTTTTTAAATATGATTTTAGAAGGCTCTTTATTAGAATAAACCAATATGTTATAGAAAGTCAATACCTAATGTGTTGACATGATAATATTTACCATTTTTTAGCATTATTTTAAACTGATTAGACAGTTTAAGTACACTATTATAACTTTAGTTTACTAAGATCTTTACTCATCACAAGGCTATCATGAGTAAGCATAGATATAAAACTCTTAATAGATTTTGTTCCTTACAACTCTAATATGACAACTTAAAAGGCTAAAATAAAACCTCATAGTTTAAATGTTCAAAATATTAATTTTTTTAAATCAGGATTTGCCAAAACAAATCTTCTATCAGACCAAAAGCACAATGTATTACCTTAATTTATCAATAATAAACCTCTGGCAGTGTCTTAAAACAAACCAGATAATTTTTAAAAGCAGAAAGATATAAAGAGGAAAACCAGCTCAAGAGCCTCTGGCATGTAAATAATTAACATAACTATTGTGTTATCTTTTACTAACCCAAGCCAGTTTTGCCTGTTTAGTTGAGAAAGTATTTTAAAAGTTTTTTTTTTGAAATCACTTAAACAATTTTAAGTAAAATGTTAAACTTTGTTTGTTAAGGACCTTTGTTTACCACAAAGCTATCACACCCTTAGGGCAGTTATGAACAAGGGTGGGTACACAACTTAATTGATCTTTCACTTTGATTTAGATAGGTAACTTAAAAAGCTAACATAAACCTTATAGCTGAAATGTTAAAATAATTTTTTACTGTTAACATTTATTTCAGATGACCATTTTACACTAAATAATTTTGTTGAATCACATCTGTTGAATAATTTTTTTTAATCAGGCCAGGAATAGCACATTTAACCCTTTTTTTCCTGGCAAGGCCACTGCTCTACACTGACTGGGTTATTAGAAAGTCAGTTCAAGCATGGAATTAAATTAACAAACAGTGGCAGTTGATATTGAGGTGCTGGCAATATCTACAATTTTCACAAGAGTGAGAGAGACTACAGAGGCATTTTACCATGCCTAGATATCTCAGAAAACCTTTTTAAGTAATGAATTGATGCTGATATTAGCTATCAGAAGGACGAAACTGTCCTATATTTTACTCTGGTAAAGGTGTGCAAACTCTATGAGTCTGGATCTTTAAAACCACATTTAGCTTAACTAAATCTTATTTAAAACTTAAAAAAAAACTTTAGTTACTTAGGGGTTAACACACATTAATGAAAACAAGGTTAGCACAGACTTAAAACATACATTCTTGGTGAAAGGAAAATTTTCCCTTTGAAAAACCGCTTTTGGTTTTTGGATTCCTAACTCACAGACTCGCTACCCCCCCCAAGGAGGGGCCTTTGTGGCTTAGCGGAATGATTGACTGACTGAATTTGCCAATCTGTGGAGCAGGGGCTCTGTGCCATGATTGGCTGCGAGGGTGGAACAGGCGGGCTTAGTTTACAGCAGCTGCGCAGAGAAAAATTTTTGAAATTTTTTTTTTCTGGGCTAAGGTACATTTTACAGTTTTAAAGAAAGTGGTCTAATCAGTATTATTGGCCAAGTCAAGGACCGGAGCACAAAACGGAGGGGCGGTGGTGTAGGGAGGTAGTCTGGACAAGGAAGAGCATAGGGGTTAGGGCTAGCCAGTTTGAGCCTGGCTCCGAGTAACAGGGAAAGCCAAAACCGGGTTTGATTTGGATGGTTTAGTTTTAGTTTTAGTTTTAGGGATTGGGTTTAGGTTTTTTGGTGAGGCTAAAAATGTAAGCTCTTCTGTAACTGCAGCTATTTCTTTCATTAATTGAAGCTGCTCTCTCCGGTCAGCAAGGACCTTGTGGAGGGTGGAAATTCCTGGAAGGACTCCTGAGAGTGCCCACCTGACAGAGGGATTGTCAAGGAGAGGGTCAGGCTGGAGAGTGGGAGCACGGATATAGGGAGGGGAATTAAAGGGAGGAGGACACCAATCGGGATTGTAGTATCTGGCAGCCTCTTTTTCTAGCAAAGCCTCATTCTCTGCGGGAAGTGCTTCAGGAGAGGGGGGTTTTGTGGGGGGTTTTGTAAAACTGGATAGAGGCAGGGGAAAGAATGCTGGGTTTCATTCTCATGTGAATTAGCAATAGGAAGGTCAATAAAGGGAACTTTAGTAAGTGAGGAGGGACCTGTAGGGAGGGAAACAGGGCTTTTACTTTCATCTGGTGCTGGGAGGCTTTTATTTTGACTGGGTACTGGGGGATCAAGATCAATAATCACAGAAGTGAATGGGGATGGGGACTTTGTCCTGGACGGTGGACTAGAAAGTTGCCGGAGGACATTTTCACCCTCTTTAATAAGGTTTTTAATATCAGGGTGATTATTATAGATTTTTAAGATATCATTAATTAAATTCCAGTAACAAAAGGCAGAAACATGTACACGTTCAGGACCAAAAGACTGATAGTGATCATTAAGACAGTCACCAATTCTCCTCCAACGCTTTTTATCTATAGTGCCTTCCTGCGGGAACCAGGGGCAAATATTTCCAATATAATCTAAAAACTACTTTAATTTTTTTAACCCTATTTCTTCGTGTCTTGAGTGACTCCTTGAGTCCTTTAATGAATAAATAGTTTGCTGAATTCATGTCCCATGGTATTGCTTACCTCAGCCGCTGTGAACACTCTCCTCCAGATGTGTCTCACGGGCGGGTATTTCCGTGGCGATCTCTGTGAGACTTTGCGTTACCCCTCTCGGGCTGCGGTGACTCGGTGAATTCGGGTAGGCCTACCCTCTCTATCAGCGGAGTTTCTAGGTCCAGAAGGCTTCTTCGCCCCACGTTCCGGGCGCCAGAATGCCCCGGCCAGCAGGGCGGTGAACAGGGGCTAGGAACCCAATGAGACCTGAAATGATAGGGACAAGAGACACGAAGAACGAGAGCAAGTCAAGTTTCTGATCAAGCTCTAAATTTTATTGAGAATACAGGCATTATAAGGCTTTGGGGAAGGAGAGGGAATGCTGGAGGAGGGGAAGGGGGAGCAAACTTCAAAGAGGAATGTTCCTTGCAACAAATGGCAGGAACCAAACTGTGTGTTGACTCACTTGTGTTGACTCACTTGATTACTGATAAATGGTTTACCTAAGGGGAAATGGCCTGCCCAGGGGGGAATTAACATTTGTCTTGAGGGGTTCCGTTGTCTCAAAGCTTATCATCTATAAAGCAGAGAAATGGCTCCTGGCAAAAATATATATAAACAAGGGCAACAAAACTGAGAGGGGGGAAGAAAAAAAAGGCCTCCAGGAGCAGTGGAATCCTGGTGCAGGCACCGAGCCCCAGCAATAACTTGGGAGGGGAATATTTATGTGCGTGTGTGTGTGTATTTTTTTTCCATTGCATACTATGTGTGCCTAACCCAGTGTGCCACGCCACCACCCAACACCCGACTCTATCTATCTATCTATCTATCTATCTATCTATCTATCATGTATTTTCATTTGAGAGAGGGTGCTGAGGTCTCAGGTGGGATCCCCACAGACCAAGACCAGTTGCCAGAATTCAGCAATATTCTGGACAGTCCCTCCTGCCTTCCCCCCTCCTTTTTTTTTTAAATCTACTCTTCAATATAACAATCCGGATACATTGTAAGGGGTTCAGCATAAACTGTAACTTTTCCTTTAAAAGAAAGAAATCCAATAAACCATAGGGAACTCCAAAGGTGTCCTTCCCACACCCCTCTTCTCTCTCTTTCTCTCTCTCTCTCTCTCTCTCTCTCTCCATAGAGGGACTAACTACCTTGACCCCTCCAACACTTACTGTTCCCTCTCCCCCAACACACTTTAGGAGTAGGGATGTACAGTTTTCTAAATACACCTCCCCCTAGTTCAGAGAGAAAGATTGGGGGGCCGGGTGTGGGTGCACCCGGTAAAGCACACAGAGAAAGAAATGCAAGGAGCCGGGTTCCTGCCTGGGCCCTGCCACCACTGCCCGCACAGCTGCTTCAGTCACTAACCTTTGCTCATGGACTCCCTCCCACCTGGCTCCCTCCCTCCCTCCTCCCCCATTTCCCTGCCCTCCATGCACTCCCTCCCTCTGTCACTCAGTCACGCACTGAGGAATGCATGTCCGGCTTGGCGGTGTGTGTGTGTGTGTGTGTGTGTGTGTGTGTGTGTGTGTGTGTGTGTGTGTGCCCGCGCGCACGCGCCCTGATCCTGCCGGGGGCCGCCGTCTCGGCGATCCTCCCGGGGTCCACGGGCGTCCGCCGCTGCCTTCGCCGCCGCCGCCACCGCGGTCCTGCCAGGGTCCGCCGCCGCCGCGCCGCCACTGCCGGCGGCCTGACTTTCACTTTCTCGGCTCAAGAGGATGAATGTAGGGTGCCCCCTGGCGGCCGCTTCTATATTGCCACCGCCTCCTCCCGAGTTCCGGCTGCAGAGGCAGAGGGGAGAGATCTGGCTGCGCTTCACCGGCGAGAGTTACAGGAGCCTGGCTGTCGAGCCGGTCTGTCGCGCCCCTGGTGGCCTGTGCGCATACCACTCTCTGGACGCATGCCGTAGCTGCAGTTTACTAGGGGAGTGAGTGTTGCCGGCCTGGCGAGACCGCCGCAGCGCTGCCCCGGCAGGCGTTCGGCGGGCTGCTTGAGGCCAGCCGGTCTGACCGGCCGGTCGTCGCACCCGCCACCGCGCGTTCGGGACCGGGGCCCGGTGCGGAGAGCCGCTCGTCCTGGGAAGCGGGGCGCGGCCGGAAAGGCGGCCGCCCCCTCGCCCGTCACGCACCGCACGTTCATGGGGAACCTGGTGCTAAACCATTCGTAGACGACCTGCTTCTGGGTCAGGGTTTCATACGTAGCAGAGCAGCTCCCTCGCTGAGATCTATTGAAAGTCAGCCCTTGACACAAGGGTTTGTCTCGCTCTCACTCTCTCCCACACTCTCGGGGAGGGGGGGAGGTGGAGGGGCGGGGTCGGTCCATCCATCCATCCCGTCCGGCCCCTGCCCTGCCCTGCCTTCTCCCATCCATCTCCGCCTGGGTGTCCGGGCTCAGGAGGAGGGGGGGGGACGCGGCGCACTCCGCGAGTGAGGAGGCGCGTTCGCGCAAACGCCCAGCCCGCCGCCGGGCCCTGGCGGGCGTCTTGCCCACCCGCCCACCCGCTGCCCGGGAGGCGGGTGTGGGGGGGGTGGCAAAGCGCCTCTAGGTGTCGGCGCGGTGCTCGCGCCCGTCCTCCCAGACCGGCCGTGGGGTCGACCAGCAGCCCGCTCCCGACTCCGGATGGCGGCAGAGTCCGCTGTCGCAGCGCGGCCACTGGATGGATCATAGAGCCGCGGTTGTGGAGGCGGCGGGTCAACCAGCAGTCCCTTGGGACTTGGTCGCTGGCGGAGCGGCACGAGGGTCGACTGTGCATCTGGATGAAGTCCGCCGTGGCACCCCCGGATCCCGAATCTCAGACTGCCTTCGTTGTGGAGCCGGCGGGTCGACCAGAACTCCCTTGGGACTTAATCGCTGGATGAAGTCCGCCTTAGGATCCCAGGATCCCGCCACCGCGCCACCCCGCCACCCCGCCACGCCGCCACCCGCCACCCGTTTCCTGGACTGCCGCCTTGTGGAGCAGGCGGGTCGACCAGCACTCCCCTGGGACTTAGTCTCTGGCAGAAGAATTTGCGAGTTGGAACGGAAGTCTGAATGATGTTGCACTCTGGCTCCTTGAATCGCCACAGGCTTCCTGGCCATGGTTGTGGAGCCTCAGGAATGAGGGTCTCTTAGCATAACCATTATCCTCTCTACCCCTGCTCAGCAACACTTTGTATCATTCTGGCCAGAAATTTGCATTGTAAATGAGTGGGTGGGTTGGGGTGGAGTGGAGTGGAGTGGACTGAAGTGAAGGGTGAAGGGTGGTGGTGAGCAGAGTGTTGGGGATTCCTCAGAGAAAGGGTACCTGGTAGGTAGCCACCGCCCCCAATTTCCTTTCCCTCACCCCCCGCCATTTTTATTCACTGGATTTATATATCTATATATTTTTATATATGAGCAGAAAATAAATGTCTGTATATAATATGTATCATGTCTGTCCAAGACCACACACACATTCCTTTAGAAAATAAAACTGGGGGAGGGGAACAACACACATTGCTTGCTTGCTTGCTTGCTTGCTGAATGTATGAATGAATAAAGCTGGGGGTTGTGTGTCACAAAGCCTTATTTCTGCTGTTGTTCATCTCAAGAGCTACTGAGGAACAGGATTCCCTGTCTTGCACGTACAGGTTTTGTGAAGGCACCAGGGACTGACTGAAGTTGTAACCTCAGAGGAGTCCAATACATGAAAGTCTTTTGCATAATCTTGGTATCACCGGGTTCCCTTTCTCTCGTGTCTGATTCTATTTTAGTATATTCATTGTCTATTACATGCCTGAGAGAGCTTAACAGATTGTGTGTGTGTGTGTGTGTTGGGGGGGTGGGGCGTCAGAGGAGAATAGAAGGCTGTGCATCTCTCTCTCTCTCAAGATAAACAAATTATCTTTTCAAAATATTTTATTTATTTACTTATTTATTCCCTTTTGTTGTCTTTGGTTTATTTCCATCGCCATTGTTGGATAGGACAGAGAGGAGGGGAAGACAGAGAGAGAAAGATAGACATCTGCAGACAGACCTGCTTCACCACTGCTTGCTTGTGAAGCAACTAACTCCCCTGCAGGTGGGGAGCCGGGTGCTTGAACCGGGATCCTCACACCAGTGGTCCTTGCCCTTTGTGCCACGTGCACGCTTGACCTGCTGTGCTCATGCCTGACTGACTCCCTTATTTATTTATTTATTTATTTATGAGAATGACAGGAGGAGACAGAAAGAACCAGACATCACCCGGGTACATATGTTACCCGGGGGTTGAACTCGGGGGCCTCATGCTCTATCCATCAGGCCACCTCCCGGATCACTAAATTATCTTTACGTCTTGGATAGAGATAGCCAGAAATTGAGAGGGAAGGGGTGGGGGGAGTGGGGGAGAGAAAGAGAGACACCTGCAGCCCTGCTTCATTAATTGTGAAAGAAGAGGAAAGAATACAGAAAGCAGGTTGTGTCCTTCTCCTCCTCCTCCTCCTCCTCATCCTCCTCCTTCTCCTTCTCCCAACAGCACTGCTCAGCTGTGGCTTATGGTGGTGTGGGGGCTGGAACCTGGGACCTTGGAGTCTCAGTGCTTGAGTCTGTTTGCATAAACATTATGCTCTTTCACTCACCTTTTCTTTGCTTGCTTGCTTGCTTGCTTTCTTTTTTAATTTATCCTTCTCCTCCCTCTACAAACACCCACCCCCCCCACTAAATTTCATGCTGGACTACTTTGGCCTCAGGAAAAGAGTTCGAGCTACCTCAACTTGAAAACAACAACAAAACAAACAAACAAACAAAAAACCAAAAAACAAAAAAAAAGAACGAAAGAAAAGAAAAGAAAAAAGAAAGCACATTTCATTCCCCCCCTCCCCCTCTCTCTGCAGCTTGGAAACAACAACAACAACAACAGTTGAGTGTTGAGGGAAGATAAAAAAGACCATCCCGCCCCAAAGCTGGGACTATCTGCATCTGAATGAAGCCTTTGAAAGGATGGTCCACACTGGCAAGATCCAGTTCCTTCCTTCCTTCATTCATTCATTCTCCTTACAAAAACACTATCTGTTTCTAGAAAGCACACACCTCCTGCTCTCCATCTCCCCAACTTGTGGTCAGTGGTCATTTCCCCATGAAAAATAAAATAAATGAATAAAAGAAATTTCTTCCGCGGGGGAGGGGGAACCTGAGGCTACAGATGCAGGCAGAGGCGGAGGCTGAGGAGGCGGAGCCATGAACAAGCTCTTTGCTTCCAGCATTGAAATACTAATGAGAGAAAGATGTCAGTCTGTCATCTATGGCACGGAAGTAACAGACTCTGGGGTGGGGGTCAGGGTCGAGGTGGGGGGGAGTGTTCAGCTCTTGGGACATGATGGGAGAGGAGAACCTAGAGGGGGTTGAAGAGTTATGTGGAAAGATGAGACATGTTGTACATGTACAAACTGTTGTATTTTTCTGTGGACTGTAAACCATTAACAACACCCCCCATGAAGGAAGGCAGGAAGGGAGGAAGGAAGGAAACAGAGAAAGAGAGAGAGAGAGAGAGAGAGAGAGAGAGAGAGAAAGGTCTCCTGTGATCCTGCTGCATACCACCATGTCTTTTCTGGCTAGAGGCCCCAGATGTCCCAAGGCAAAGCACACCACTGTCAAACCAGAAAAGACCAGTGTTCCCATCTGCCTATTTCAATGCCTCCGTTCCTATGATTGAAATGAAATATATATATATATATATATATATATATATATATATTATATCTATTTATCTTTCTCCTCCTTCTCCTTCTCCTTCTCCTCCTTCTTATCCCTCCAGGGTTATTGCTGGGCTCCGTGCCTGCACCATGAATCTCTGCTCCCGGGGTCCATTTTTCCCCCTTTTGTTGCCCTTGTTTATCCTCCTTCTTGCCCCCCACCCCAGCACTGTTCAACTCTCCTTTATGTTGGGGGGGTGGAGAATCGAACCTGGTACTTGGGAGACTCATGCATGAGAGTCTCTGTGATAAACCTATTCCTTTGTTAATGGTGAAAAGTGTGGAAGACAGGCATATACACAACTCTCTCTTCTCTCTCTCTCTCTCTCACACACACACTTTTTTGTTCTAAGTCCCATCTCTAATAAAATACATTGGGGGGGGCATGGAGGGAGGGAGGGAGAGAGAGAGAGATGGATGAGAGTAACCCAGAAAAATGCCATTTCTTTGCATGTGATCAGAAAAGGTTCAGACTAAAACATCATTTTACATTTAAAATGAGAACTTCTAAGAGTGTACGAGACAGCAACAAAGATGAAAATAGGTGGAACTCCACAGATGTTGGTGCGTGTGTGTTTGTGTGTGTGTGTGTGCATGTGTGTATAAAGGCCATTTACACATTGACATCCCCCCCAAACACAGGCATACACACACAGAAAAGGTGGAGGGATTAGGCCTCTCTTTTCTTTTCTAAGAATTCACCCCTCTCCCCTTTGGGAGGGGTATATAGTTTCCTAAATACACCTACCCCAAGCCCGGAAAAAAATTGAATTTTGAGTAATTAATTAATTGACTGCCTCACTTTAATTCATTGACTGGCCCCCCTTCCTCCTCCTCCTCCTCCTCCTCTACCACCACCACTACCATCTCTTTTTAAATTATTTATTTTCTCACTTTCTCCCTTCTTGCCTTGAGTCCCCTCACCACGTGACACATGCCCTCTCATGGAGGCATCACTAAAACTATCCATTTACATGGTGATAGGGTTCAGGACACAAAGGTTTGTCACTTTATTTTCATTTAATTTAATTTTATTTAAGATTGTACTTATTTCTGAAGCAGAAAGATACGACGGGAGACAGAGAAAGAGCCAGACATCACTCTGGTACATGTGCTGCCAGGGGTCAAACTCAGGACCTCCTTGTAGTTGAAAGTCCAATACTTTATCCACCTCACAACCTTCTGTACCGCCACAATGTAACTTTTCATTTCATAGGAAGAAATCTAAGAAACCACAGTGAGAACCACTGAGCATGAAAAGAGATGGAACTGGGAGTCAGGCTGTAGCGCAGTGGGTTAAGCGCAGGTGGCGCAAAGCACAAGGACCGGCATAAGGATGCTGGTTCGAACCCCGGCTCCCCACCTGCAGGGGAGTTGCTTCACAGGAGGTGAAGCAGGTCTGCAGGTGTCTATCTTTCTCTCCTCCTCTCTGTCTTCCCCTCCTCTCTCCATTTCCCTCTGTCCTATCCAACAACGACAACAACAATAATAACTACAACAATAAAACAACAAGAGCAACAAAAGGGAATAAATAAATAAAATAAATATTAAAAAAAAAGAAAATAGATGGAACTCCAAAGGCAGTGGTGTGTTGTTTTCATGTCTTTCTCACACCCTGTACTCTGTCTCTGTCTCTCTGTATCTCTGTCTCTGTCTCTCTGTATCTCTGTCTCTGTCTCTCTCTCTCTCTCTGGAAAGAATGGAGGGACTGGGGAGGCCCGGGTGGTAGTGCAGAAGGTTAAGTACACATGGCCGGGAGCAGACCTGCAGACCTGCTTCACAGATTCTTTGAGCCTCCCCCCACTGCCACCGCCATGCGAGAGGCTCTCGACCTGGGATGCCCACCCTGGTCCTTGCACTTTGTACCATGTGCTCCAAAACCACAGCGCTACAGTCAAGCCCCCTCCCAACCCCTACCCCAACATGTCTATCTTTCTCTCCCCCTCTCTGTCTTCCCCTCCTCTCCGGATTTCTCTCTGTCCTATCCGACAACAACGACAGCAATAATAACAACAGTAATGATGAACAACCAGGGCCATACAAAGCGGGGGTGGGGGGGTCGGGGATGGCCTCTAGGAGCAGTGGATTCATACTGTAGGCACAGAACCACAGACATAAACCTGGGTGGGGGGGGGAGAGGAAGGACGCTTAGATCTACTTTTCCTTTCCTAGAACACTCCCCCTGCACTGCTGTTGCTGTTGCTGTTGCTGTTGTTGGCATTCTAGGAGGGTGTTCACCGCCTGTGAAGCAACTCCCCTGCAGGTGGGGATCCGAGGGCTTGAACCGGGATCCTTCCTTCCGTCCTTGAGCTTTGCATCAAGCGTGCTTAACATGCTACGCTATTGCCGGACTCCCACTAATGTTATGTTTTAATTTTTACCAGAGCACTGCTCAGCTCTTGTTTTCTTTACTTTTCTCTTTCTTCTTTTTTTTTCTTCTTTTTTTTGCCTGTTTGTTTGTATTATGGCTGGTGCTCAGTGCTGCTTGCACTACATATCCACTGCTCCTGGAGGTTGTTTTTCCCACTTTTTTGCCCTTCTTGTTACCATTGTTGTTGTTAATGTTATTCTTGTCAATGCTGTCTCAGCTCTTGTTGTTTTATGGAAAAAACAAGACCCTGATGGGGGGGAGAAGGAAAGGGGGGCAGGGGTGGGGGTTTGGTTTATACAAAAGAAGTTGTATAACATTTGGTTATACAAAAGACCTTCACTTTTTCCCCTGAGACCTCAAAGTGCCAGCCAGATTCATTCCACAAGGCCACAAACCAGAGCTGAGTAGTGCTCTGGTTAGTCTCTGTGTGTAGATTTCTCTCTCTCTCTCTCTCTCTCTCTCTCTAAATCCCTCTCTGTTACCAGATGGTGGTGGGGGGGTTTGGTGTCAAGTGATTGAACCTGAGACTTTTGAAACCGCAGGCATGAGAGTCTCTTTCTATAACCATTATGCTATTTACCCCCATCCCAGCACTGTAGATTTCTCCTTTCTTGGTGGTGCCACACCCAGTTAAGCACTCATGTTACAAAGCTGGATGGCTGGGCTTCAAGACCCTGGTCCCCACCTGCCGGGGGAAATATTTCCAAGTGGTGCAGAAGTGCTGCAGGTGTCTCTCTCTGTGTCTAAAACTCTCTATACCTCCCTTCCCTCTCAATTCCTGTCTATTTATTCCAATAAATAATCAAGAAAATAGAAAGTCAAAAAAGAAAAAAGAAAAGGAAATATTCCACTTCTTCAAAGGGGCTACTCAGGACAATGCTTTCCTTGTTAAGATCCTCAAAGCATAACATATGCAGAAAGTCAAAGACGCCATGTATTTTTTAACCCGGGTTTTATTTATTTATTTATTTATTTAGGTGCTTATTCATTTTTGTTATTGATGAATTCATGTTTTACATTTGACATAGACTATGGCTCTGACACCAGCAGTCTCAAGTACCCCTAGATGGTACTCTGCCTCTACAAAACCAATCCATTGACCTGTCCATCCATCCATCCACCCATCCAATTATTCATCCAGCTATCCATCCAGCTATCCATCCAGCTATCCATCCATTCATCCATCCATCCACCAGTCAACCAAGCTAAGTACAAAAGGTGATCGCTCCTTGAATGATGAAGACAAACAATGATGCATAGGTAGGTTGCAAAGGGGCGAGTTCGGCTGAATAGGGCAGAGGGGCTGAACCAGGAAATGTGTTGGGGGTTGTGGGTGTGGGTGGGGTGATCAGGAGACCCTGTGAGCTGGGTCACGTCAAGGGCAGGGAGGGGGTGGAAGGGGTTTCGAACAGCTGTCACTGGAGAACCATCACAAGTGCTTGAGCTGTAGAGCAGGGCACCCAGAAGAGAGGACAGACAAAGGAGAGAAGCAAAGTGCAGAGGAGAGGAGAGGGGAGTGGATGGTGAGAGGAGAGGACAGGAGAGGACAGGAGAGGACAGGAGTGGAGGGGACCTGAGAAACCTACCTGGAGAAAGGCAGCATATAGACATCCAGAAAGGCAGGCAGGCATGCAGGCAGCTCTGGCCTGGGCTCCCTGGATCCCAGGCACACCTCCACCTCACTTCTCTTTGTTGCCAGCCCTCAGGTCCCTAGTTGGTCAGCACTGTCTTCCCATCTTTCCGTCCCTCTGTGCCAGGGCCCAGGCGTCTGGGTACTTCTGGCTGACCTAGGGGCAGTTAGGCTGCCCAGTGCAAGTGTGGCCAGCACAAAATGCTAGGGGCTAGGACATCACAGAGGTGTCCTGTGGTTGCTAGGCCACTGGGACCCTGCCCATCCAGTTGACCAGCAGCCATGACCCCCACCCCGAACTTGACCTGAGGGGTGGTGGCCAGCCACCAGAGCCAGAGCCCCAGGACAAAGCAGGTGCAGGTCGGCCGGGTCTATGGGCTATGGGCAGATTGGTGTGTGTCGGTGCAAGGGGCTGGCATCTGATAGCCCAGGGCTGGGGACCAAGGTCCGCCAGGCCCGTGTCCCACCATGTGCACTGACACACAGTTTTGCTGACTGACTGACAGTCCCTGCCCCAGAGATACCCACACCAGGTCCCTGGATGCCCTGAGCTGCCCCTGAGGGTTGGTGGGTGCCTGCCTGGACACATGCCTCCATAATGGAGGCCTCTATTAATCCCTTTGCCTACTGACAGCTGACCTCCAGCCCCTCCTCCTCCTCCTCCCCTTATTCCTCCTCCTCTTCCTCCTCCTCCTCCTCCTACTCCTCCTCCTACACCTCCTCCTCCTCTTACTCATCCTCAGAGGGACTCATTCAGGGACCTTGGCCTAGGCAAGACAGGGCTGCTGCAGCTTCTATCCAGTGGGTGGGTGCAGGAATCTGTTCCTGTCAGTCCATGGTTCCTGGTACCTTCCATGCCTCCAGCTCCCCCCACTCTCTAGTCCAGACCCCTCCTCAAGGATGCCCCCTTTCCCCTTGCCCTCTGTCCCCCATCTCCCCAACTAACATCTACTGTGTGCCTCCCTGCGCTACTTTACTGCCACCCTGCTTCTGCCCTTCAGCCCTGGGAGCACAGTGCCAGCGCAGCTGCCATCTCACCATCCAACAGGGGGACCTGCCCTAACCCCCTGCCACCACACCCACACACACAGCCCTGCACACACTCACGGGCTCCCCTGACTGCAACCTGCCTCTCAAACAGTCTCCTTCTGCCCACCCTAGCCCCCTTACAGCCTCTGCCACGGCCCCCCACAGACACCTGGGCATGAGCAGTGCAGACATGCAAACAGCTCCCCTTGCCCCCACTCCATTTGCTCCAAGGTTGTCAAGAGTGTTTTTTTCATGCTGTAGGGGAGGGAGTTGAGACAGTCCAATGTCATGGGGAGCAAGAACTGCAAACAGTCCATCTACAATGTAACATTTGGGTCTCAGGCCGCCCAATACCTAGTGCGCTGTGCAGACCTTTGACTGGCAAAAACACCCCATCTGAGCGTGAGATCTGGCTGGGCTAGTGGCTCTTTCTGTGGACTAGAGACAGACAGACAGAGTTTCCAGGTTCAAAACCTGTACTTCCCAGAAGATGGTCATTCACATCGGTAAAAAAAAAAAAAAAAAAAAAAAAAAAAAAAAAGGCTTTTTATTTTTTTTTTCTCCAGCCTGGGTAACCTGTCTGCTGCCTGTTTCTCAGTGAAGAAAGGGAAAAATCTTTTTTGGAGGTAAAAGGACCAAAATGCAGGCAGGTGGACTCCGTGGAGGGTGCATGGGGAGTTGCCCCTGCCCTGGCACTAGAGCCCCAGCTGCTGTTCCAGGTGCTCTCTGATACCAGGGATCTCCGTGTGTCGTGTCATGACACTGTCTCCAGGACTGACCCTCAGGATAATGAGATTCAAAACGAGGCAGGTCATATTGCCTTCAAAAGTAAATCCAGGGAGTTTTGGCGGTATGTCAGAGGGTTAAGGGCTTGTGGCGCTCACGAAAAGAGGGGACAGGTGGAAGTGTCTGGGGTCTGGCCCCCAGACGGCCACCAGCAGGGCAGTCGCTTTACAGGGGGTGAAGTAGGTCTTTAGGAGTTCTATCTTTCTTTCCCACTCTGTATTTCCTCTGCTCTCTCCTTTTGTGTCGGTCAGATGCACGGTCAGTAACAACAACAACAACAACAATAACCACCACAGTGACCAAGCAACAAGGGCAGCCAAAGGGGAACAAATGGAGTGCAGGAGCTGTGGATTATTCGTGGCGCAGGCACTGAGCTGTGGCAATAACCCCTTGAGGCTATCAATCCATAAATGAAGAAGTAATACAGGTAACAGAGACATATATGTCCCTGTGTGTTTCCACTGAGTTAATGTAAATGCACTTTTATTTACTTCTTCATTTATTTATTACCTTGCCACGAGAATTTCTTTTCATTGCTAAAAAAAAGTGTCCCATCAAGGGTACCAGGTAGTGCCACATCCACTTAAGCAATCAGTTACAATGCAGGAGGACTGGGCTTCAACACCCTGGTCCCCACCTGCCAGGGGAAATCTTTACAAGTGGTGCAGAAGTGCTGCAGGTGTCTCTCTCTGTGTCTCAAACTCTCTCTCCCTCCCTTCCCTCGCAATTCCTGTCTATTTATTCCAGTGAATAATCAAGAAAATAGAAAGTAAAAAAAGAAAAAGGAAAAGGAAATATTCCACTACTTCCAATGGGCTACTCAGGACAATGCTTTCCTTGTTAAGATCCTCACAGCATTCAATATGCAGAGAGGCAAAGACGCCATGAATTTTTTAACCCAGTTTTTATATTTATTTATTTATTTATTTAGGTGCTTATTCATTTTTGCTATTGATGAATTAATGTTATACATTTGACATTGTCTAAGGATCTGACACCAGCGTTCTCCAGTACCCCTAGATGGTACTCTGCCTCTACAAAACCGGTCCATTGACCTGTCCATCCATCCATCCACCCATTCATCTATCCTTCCATCCATTCATTCATCCATCCATCCTTAAATCCATCCATCCATCCATCCATCCATCCATCCATCCATCGATCCACCAGTCAACCAAGCTAAGTACAAAAGAAGATCTCTCCTTGAATGGTGAAGACAATCAACGATGCACAGGTAAGTTGCAAAGGGGCCAGTTTGAATGAATAGGGCAGAGGGGCTGAACCAGGGAATGTGTTGGGGCGTGTGGGTGTGGGTGGGGTGAGCCGGAGACCCTGTGAGCTGGGTCACGTCAGGGGAAGGCAGGGGGTGGAAGGGGTTGCGAACAGCTGTCACTGCAGAACCATCACAAGTGCTGGAGCTGGTGAGCAGGGCACCCGGAAGAGAGGACAGACAAAGGAGAGAAGCAAAGTGCAGAGGAGAGGAGAGGGGAGAGGATGGTGAGGACAGGAGAGGACAGGAGAGGACGGGAGTGGAGGTGTCCTGAGAAACCTACGTGGACAAAGGCAGCATACAGACATCCAGGAAGGCAGGCAGGCATGCAGGCAGCTCTGGCCTGGGCTCCCTGGATCCCGGGCGCACCTCCACCTGTCTTCTCTTGGCTGCCAGCCCTGAGGTCCGTCGTCGGTCAGCACTGTCTTCCCATCCTTCCGTCCCTCTATGCCACGGCCCAGGCGTCTGGGCGCTGTTGCCTGACCTAGTGGCAGGGCAGTTGGGCTGCCCAGTACCAGTGTGGCCAGCACAGATTGCCAGGGGCTAGGACATTACAGAGGGCTCCTGTGGTTGCTAGGCCACGGGGACCCCGCCCATCCAGTTGACCAGAAGCCATGACCCCCACGCTGAACTTGACCTGAGGGGTGGTGGCCAGCCACCAGAGCCAGAGCCCCAGACCAAAGCAGGTGCTGGTCGGCCGGGCCAAGGGGCTTAGGGCAGATTGGTGTGTGTCTGGGCATGGGGCTGGCATCTGACAGCCCAGGGCTGGGGACCAAGGTCCTCCAGGCCTCTGTCCCACCATGTGCACTGACACACAGTCTTGCTGACTGATTGACAGTCCCCGCCCCAGAGATACCCACACCAGGTCCCTGGTTGCCCTGAGCTGCCCCTGAGGGTTGGTGGGTGCCTGCCTGCACACATGCCTCTGTAATGGAGGCCTCTATTAATCCCGTGGCCTACTGACAGCTGCCCTCCTGCCCTTCCTCCTCCTCCTCCTCCTCCTCTTCTTCCTCCTCCTCTTCCTCCTCCTCCTCCTCCTCCTCCACCTCCACCTCGTCCTCCTCTTCCTCATCCTCAGATGTACTCACTCAGGGCCCTTGGCCTAGGCAAGCCAGGGCTGCTGCTCTGGCTGCTGCAGCTTCTATCCAGTGGGTGGGTGCAGGAATCTGTTCCTGTCAGTCCCTGATTCCTGGGACCTTCCATGCCTCCAGCTGCCCCCACTCTCTAGTCCAGAACCCTACTCAAGGATGCCCCCTTTCCCCTTGCCCTCTGTCCCCCATCTCCCCAACTAACATCTACTGTGTGCCTCCCTGAGCTACTTTACTGCCACCCTGCTTCTGCCCTTCAGCCCTGGGGGCCCAGTGCCAGCCCAGCTGCCATCTCACCATCCAGCAGGGGGACCTGCCCTAACCCCCTGCCACCACACCCACACACACAGCCCTGCACACACTCACGGGCTCCCCTGACTGCAGCCTGCCTCTCAAACAGTCTCCTTCTGCCCACCCTAGCCCCATTACAGCCTCTGCCACGGCCCCCCATAGACACCTGGGCATGAGCAGCGCAGACATGCAAACAGCTCCCCTTGCCCCCACTCCATTTGCTCCAAGGTTGTCAAGAGTCTTGTTTTCATGCTGTAGGGGAGGGAGTTGAGACAGTCCAATGTCCTGGGGAGCAAGAACTGCAAACAGTCCATCTACAATGTAACATTTGGGTCTCAGGCCGCCCAATCCCTAGTGCGCTGTGCAGACCTTTGACTGGCAAAAACACCCCATCTGAGCGTGAGATCTGGCTGGGCTAGTGGCTCTTTCTGTGGACTAGAGACAGACAGACAGAGTTTTCCGGTTCAAAACCTGTACTTCCCAGAAGATGGTCATTCACATCGGTAAAAAAAAAAAAAAAAAAGGCTTTTTATTTTTTTTTTTCTCCAGCCTGGGTAACCTGTCTGCTGCCTGTTTCTCAGTGAAGAAAGGGAAAAATCTTTTTTGGAGGTAAAAGGACCAAAATGCAGGCAGGTGGACTCCTTGGAGGGTGCATGGGGAGTTGCTCCTGCCCTGGCACTAGAGCCCCAGCTGCTGTTCCAGGTGCTCCCTGATACCAGGGATCTCCGTGTGTCGTGTCATGACACTGTCTCCAGGACTGACCCTCAGGATAATGAGATTCAAAACGAGGCAGGTCATATTGCCTTCAAAAGTAAATCCAGGGAGTTTTGGCGGTATGTCAGAGGGTTAAGGGCTTGTGGCGCTTGCGAAAAGAGGGGACAGGTGGAAGTGTCTGGGGTCTGGCCCCCAGATGGCCACCAGCAGGGGAGTCGCTTTACAGGGGGTGAAGTAGGTCTTTAGGAGCTCTATCTTTCTTTCCCACTCTGTATTTCCTCTGCTCTCTCCTTTTGTGTCTGTCAGATGCACGGTCAGTAACAACAACAACAACAACAACAATAACCACCACAGTGACCAAGCAACAAGGGCAGCGAAAGGGGAACAAATGGAGTGCAGGAGCTGTGGATTATTCGTGGCGCAGGCACTGAGCTGTGGCAATAACCCCTTGAGGCTATCAATCCATAAATGAAGAAGTTATACAGTTAACAGAGACGTATATGTCCCTGTGTGTTTCCACTGAATTAATGTAAATGCACTTTAATTTACTTCTTCATTTATTTATTACCTTGCCACGAGAATTTCTTTTCATTGCTAAAAAAAAGTGTCCCATCAAAGGTACCAGGTGGTGCCACATCCACTTAAGCAATCAGTTACAATGCAGGAGGACTGGGCTTCAACACCCTGGTCCCCACCTGCCAGGGGAAATCTTTACAAGTGGTGCAGAAGTGCTGCAGGTGTCTCTCTCTGTGTCTCAAACCCTCTCTCCCTCCTTTCCCTCGCAATTCCTGTCTATTTATTCCAGTGAATAATCAAGAAAATAGAAAGTAAAAAAAGAAAAAGGAAAAGGAAATATTCCACTACTTCCAATGGGCTACTCAGGACAATGCTTTCCTTGTTAAGATCCTCACAGCATTCAATATGCAGAGAGGCAAAGACGCCATGAATTTTTTAACCCAGTTTTTATATTTATTTATTTATTTATTTAGGTGCTTATTCATTTTTGCTATTGATGAATTAATGTTTTACATTTGACATTGTCTAAGGATCTGACACCAGCGTTCTCCAGTACACCAGATGGTAGTCTGCCTCTACAAAACCGGTCCATTGACCTGTCCATCCATCCATCCACCCATCCATCTATCCTTCCATCCATTCATTCATCCATCCATCCCTAAATCCATCCATCCCTAAATCCATCCATCCATCCATCCATCCACCAGTCAACCAAGCTAAGTACAAAAGGAGAATTCAACTTGAATGGTGAAGACAATCAACGATGCACAGGTAGGTTGCAAAGGTGACAGTTTGGCTGAATAGGGCAGAGGGGCTGAACCAGGGAATGTGTTGGGGCGTGTGGGTGTGGGTGGGGTGAGCCGGAGACCCTGTGAGCTGGGTCACGTCAGGGGCAGGCAGGGGGTGGAAGGGGTTGCGAACAGCTGTCACTGCAGAACCATCACAAGTGCTGGAGCTGGTGATCAGGGCACCCGGAAGAGAGGACAGACAAAGGAGAGAAGCAAAGTGCAGAGGAGAGGAGAGGGGAGAGGATGGTGAGGACAGGAGAGGACAGGAGAGGACGGGAGTGGAGGGGACCTGAGAAACCTACCTGGACAAAGGCAGCATACAGACATCCAGGATGGCAGGCAGGCATGCAGGCAGCTCTGGCCTGGGCTCCCTGGATCCCGGGCGCACCTCCAACTGTCTTCTCTTGGCTGCCAGCCCTGAGGTCCGTCGTCGGTCAGCACTGTCTTCCCATCCTTCCGTCCCTCTGTGCCAGGGCCCAGGCGTCTGGGCGCTGTTGCCTGACCTAGTGGCAGGGCAGTTGGGCTGCCCAGTGCCAGTGTGGCCAGCACAGATTGCCAGGGGCTAGGACATCACAGAGGGCTCCTGTGGTTGCTAGGCCACGGGGACCCCGCCCATCCAGTTGACCAGCAGCCATGACCCCCACGCTGAACTTGACCTGAGGGGTGGTGGCCAGCCACCAGAGCCAGAGCCCCAGGCCAAAGCAGGTGCTGGTCGGCCGGGCCAAGGGGCTATGGGCAGATTGGTGTGTGTCTGGGCATGGGGCTGGCATCTGACAGCCCAGGGCTGGGGACCAAGGTCCTCCAGGCCTCTGTCCCACCATGTGCACTGACACACAGTCTTGCTGACTGATTGACAGTCCCCGCCCCAGAGATACCCACACTAGGTCCCTGGTTGCCCTGAGCTGCCCCTGAGGGTTGGTGGGTGCCTGCCTGGACACATGCCTCTGTAATGGAGGCCTCTATTAATCCCGTGGCCTACTGACAGATGCCCTCCTGCCCCTCCTCCTCCTCCTCCTCTTCTTCCTCCACCTCTTCCTCCTCCTCCTCCTCCTCCTCCTCCTCCTCCACCTCGTCCTCCTCTTCCTCATCCTCAGAGGTACTCACTCAGGGCCCTTGGCCTAGGCAAGCCAAGGGCTGCTGCTCTGGCTGCTGCAGCTTCTATCCAGTGGGTGGGTGCAGGAATCTGTTCCTGTCAGTCCCTGATTCCTTGGACCTTCCATGCCTCCAGCTGCCCCCACTCTCTAGTCCAGAACCCTACTCAAGGATGCCCCCTTTCCCCTTGCCCTCTGTCCCCCATATCCCCAACTAACATCTACTGTGTGCCTCCCTGCGCTACTTTACTGCCACCCTGCTTCTGCCCTTCAGCCCTGGGGGCCCAGTGCCAGCCCAGCTGCCATCTCACCATCCAGCAGGGGGACTTGCCCTAACCCCCTGCCACCACAACCACACACACAGCCCTGCACACACTCACGGGCTCCCCCAACTGCAGCCTGCCTCTCAAACAGTCTCCTTCTGCCCCCCTAGCCCCCTTACAGCCTCTGCCACGGCCCCCCCAGACACCTGGGCATGAGCAGTGCAGACATGCAAACAGCTCCCCTTGCCCCCACTCCCTTTGCTCCAAGGTTGTCAAGAGTCTTTTTTTCATGCTGTAGGGGAGGGAGTTGAGACAATCCAATGTCCTGGGGAGCAAGAACTGCAAACAGTCCATCTACAATGTAACATTTGGGTATCAGGCCGCCCAATCCCTAGTGCGCTGTGCAGACCTTTGACTGGCAAAAACACCCCATCTGAGCGTGAGATCCGGCTGGGATAGTGGCTCTTTCTGTGGACTAGAGACAGACAGACTGAGTTTTCAGGTTCAAAACCTGTACTTCCCAGAAGATGGTCATTCACATCGGTAAAAAAAAAAAAAAAAAAAAAAAAAAAAAGGCTTTTTATTATTTTTTTTTCTCCAGCCTGGGTAACCTGTCTGCTGCCTGTTTCTCAGTGAAGAAAGGGAAAAATCTTTTTTGGAGGTAAAATGACCAAAATGCAGGCAGGTGGACTCCGTGGAGGGTGGATGGGGAGTTGCTCCTGCCCTGGCACTAGAGCCCCAGCTGCTGTTCCAGGTGCTCTCTGATACCAGGGATCTCCGTGTGTCCTGTCATGACACTGTCTCCAGGACTGATCCTCAGGATAATGAGATTCAAAACGAGGCAGGTCATATTGCCTTCAAAAGTAAATCCAGGGAGGTTTGGCGGTATGTCAGAGGGTTAAGGCCTTGTGGCGCTCACGAAAAGAGGGGACAGGTGGAAGTGTCTGGGGTCTGGCCCCCAGACGGCCACCTGCAGGGGAGTCGCTTTACAGGGGGTGAAGCAGGTCTTTAGGA